>NW_012108630.1:491840-582314 GCF_000951045.1 Mandrillus leucophaeus
CATTCAATTGAAAGTGCTTTCTTCTGGCAGATCAAGCTGTAGTTGTGTGGTTATAAATTCTGCATACTCGTTGAGTTTTGGGACTCATGGAGATTGAGTCTTGGAGGAAAAATAAGCAAAAGAAAGATAAACTCGTTCCTTAAAAGACACGTTTCTTTAAAATTTTAATTTCAGGGAAAAAATGTATGTCAGGTAAGAAATTAGTAATTTTAAAGAATCCTTCTATGTCTAGAAATTTGTTTCCCAATTGCTCCATGTACCAATTAAATATCTATTGAGCAAAAACAGGAAAGCTAAGGTATACTATATTCTCTCAAGTAGTTCAGAAACACCAATTCACAGCCTAAGACAATATATAATAAGGAAAAATATCTGGGACTCATTGCAAATATATGGTTAATTCTCTGAGGAAATTAGAGGATTAGCAAATCAGTTATCTATTGCTAAAATAATGGTGCATAGCAAACACTCAAAAACTTAGTGGCTTAAAACAAAAATTATTTATTATTGCTCACAAGTTTGTAGTTTGGCTAGTTGGTTCTTTTCTTCTAGGCCAGAAATATCTCCTCTTGGCTGGGCTGACTCATGCATCTTCAGTCAAATGGTAGGCCAGCTGGAGTTTGCTGTTCTAGAATGGCCTCAACCTGGACGATAAGGCTCTGCTCCATGTGGTCTCACATCTTCCAACTGCTCTTGTGATCTCATTCTTGTGAATAAGACAAAGGAGCAAGAGACAGAGGTCTAGGCTTAAAACTGGTATACTGTTACTTGCATTACATTTTACTGGACAAAGTGAATCACAAGGTGGGCTAAGTGTCAGAGAACAGGAAAACAAACTCTACTTTTTGATGAGAGAAATTTTAAAGCCACTTGGAAAGGGCCTGGATACAGGGAGTTGTAGAGAAGTAGGGCCATTCAAGGAAATCTCGGTAGGGGAAGGTACAACTTAACTTGAGCTTTGAAAGTAAAGGAAAGAATAGGGGGCATTTTTTAGGCAAGGATGACAACATAAATGAAGCCACTGTAGTAGGAGATTAATAGAAAGGAGGAGTTTGGTTCTACAGCATGTGATACAAAATTATGCATGTATTAAGCTGCTTAGGAGGGCTGAACTGGCTTATATTTAGTATAAATCAGAATGCCTGTACAGAATAGATCATAAATTCATCAACTAAGATATGGAAATATACTCATACATGGTGTTTAAACTCCTGCATGATGGGATGTGTGCATTTGTTTTTATTTGCCTTTTATGCCTGAGGACAATGCTACTGTCTTCTTTAATTCAGCATCTATTGATTACCCCAGATAAAAAGTTCTCTTCACTAGCTCCATTTATTTATGACTTACAGCAGGGCTACAGATTGTAAATACCGTTACACATTGTTTGAGAGCAGGGTGGTCAACCCTAATAGTCTATTTAAAATCTCAGAGGTTCAAAGTATCTCTGAGAGTTGTGCAGAGATATAGTACAGGCTCTATTCCTGCCAGAGACGTGCACATGAAGCTTAAGAAGGAAGGGGCTTCTCTATCTTAGAAATTCTCATACTTTTTGATCTTAGGACCTGCTTACATTGTTAGATCCCAACAATGTAAGATCTTAGGACCTAATTACATTGTTAGCTCTTTGAGGATCCCAAAGAGCTTCTATTTGGATTGGTTCTTTCTGTTGATGTTGATGTTTACTGTATTTGAAATTAATACTGAGAAAATAAAAAATATGTAATTACTAATACATTACAAATAATAGTAATGGACAAAAGCAATTAATGAAAAATACTAAACTTATGTCCATACATGACATATTTCTGTGAAAAGTAACAATATTTTTTGAAACAAGAAAAGTGAGAAAACGTCATTGTTTCACATTTTTGAAAATCTTTTATGTCTGGCTTAATAGAAGACACATTCTCTTATTTTCTTCTGAATTCAGTCTATTGCAACATGTTATTTTGGTTGAAACATATAAAGAAACTTTGACTTCATGCAGATCTTTAGCTGGAAGAGGGAGGAAACTGTAGGCTTCCTGCAAGGGTCTTAAGAATCATATTTGGAAAACACTTGTATTTAAGAACCCCATAAGATTTATCAGGCACCATTCAGAAAAAAATAAAAATTAAGAATGCAAAAAGAACATGTAACAAATTGTGATGTTTTTCTCCCCAAAGTAGGCTGTTCATTGTGAATTTCAAACAACAACAACAAAAAAGAATACCTAGTTCCTCTAATTTATTAATTAGTTGTAACAACAACAACAACAATAAAACACTATGATTTTTGGGCCAGTGCCCCAAATCTCTTAGTCATCATGCCAAAAATGCAACAAAATAGAATGTTAACCATGGGAAAAAGTTTCAAAGGATCTGACCAAATCCCTAGGATGAATTTGATAAAACTGTGACCTTACTCACATATAGCTTACTTAATAGTCAAGGGATATTTTTTTTTCACCTCTCAAAAAATTCCAGCCAATTTCACTGATATTCTTTCTTGTTCCAGAAACTTCCTCAAAGTTGACCTTTCATTCTCTGGTGACCTGGGCAAGAATTTCTCAGAAACCAAAAGCCTGGCTGTTCAGTTGGTTTGGGAGTGGCATTTCCTAAAGTTTTCGTTGGAAAAGAAACCTGGAGTTCTAACAAATTCATTTTTAAAGAAATGAACAGAAGTTTCTTTGCCAAATGCCATATGCAAAGTTTATTACTAATTCTTAATAAAAGTAATGCAATTGATGGAGAATGGGAAAGTGAATTATTAGTTCTGGTTTTAAAATCTCATATATGATCCATGTATTTCTGCTGCACTTTAAAAAGTTGCTAGTGATATGGGTATGCATCAAACACTATGGTAGATTACACATGATCAAATAAATGATTTTAAATAACAAGAATTTTATAATCCAATTATAAAAATATAGAAAATTTAAAAATAAGACAAACACAAAAGGAGAGATAATCACAGTCGTCTTCAAAAGCTACAACTCTATTTTTTTGCATTTAATTTTGTTGGCATTATTAACAAAAACATACCTTACACTGATTTACAACTTTACTTTTTGCTTTAGATATATGATGATTTTTTTCCCTTACGTTAACCATAGACATAGTTTTTAGAAAAAAAAGAAACAGATGGCATATTTGAGGAGATGGGGATCTATGTTTACATGTAAACAATGACTTAGAAAATTTGTTAAAAGTGACCTCAGAGGGAGAAAGGGGAAACAAATCCCTTGGAAGCCTTAGATCCTCCCAGGCAAACGTGGCTCTGTGTTTCCTTCCTATTAAGAGGGACGTGTGGTTTGTATTGTCCTCCTGGGAGAATAATTCTGTCATTTCCATTAGGAAGATGATTTATTGAGGGCAGTTCCTTTTTAAGATTGAACAGGAAAACCAGTGTTGCAAACTGATGGTGCTATTTCCTTTGTAAAACGCTTCAGTGCTGAAGTTGTAGCAATTACCTTGGCCTTGAACTGAATCACAGACACCTCTCTGATCCCTTCTGTAACCTTATCTGGTAACGCACAATGGTAACCACTGTGTCCTCTTGGTTTGAGGTGGGTGAGAGTCAGGGGATACAACTCCCAGATTTCTCATAAAAGCGCATCCAGCCCTGTAACAGATATCCCCCAAGGCCATCGTGGAGCAGCCGGGATGCTGGGTAGGGGTTACAAATGCAGATGTAGTTGTTAAAGGGAATTTGACTGCAGCTGGAAAATAATTTTCTAAGAAGACATATGGCAAAACATTTTGCTTCCATGTACCAATATCTCTGCATGCCTCCTTTATTCCTCATTGAACCTCAGGGAATATTTAATAGTTCAGTCCTTCTTTTAAAGGTATGGTGAAAGGCAGCATCACTGCATCCCAGCAGAGGGCTGTTTCCTCGAGCCTATAGTACACCATTGCAGGTCTCATTCATTGCTCAGATGGTGGTTGTTCACACCTGGTTCTTCAAGAAAAGTAAACTTGTATTCAGTGACCTAGTTACACAGCAGCTTGGGTTGTGCTAAACAGTCATTCATGCCAATACTTCCTTTAGAAAACTAAAGTGAATCCAGTTGCAGTTTGCAGAAACAAGCTCCACAATGAGAGTAAAGAGATCTGGGTACTGGTCTTGGATTTGTCATTAAATAGCCATTATGCTGGTGTCATTAAGCAAGTCAGTTTAGCTCAATTCTGCATCTCTGGTGAGGGGTTTTGGACAGCGTGACCTAAAGATTTTAGATACGGTAGAATTTTCACATAATACCTCTATAACCCTGAAAAAAATATATTTCATAGCTGAGGGTTTGGAGTTAAAGAAATAGAGATTCTTCTTTAAAGTAATGCTAATTCAGATACTTTAACTGGTTTGCAATATAAGCTTTATAGGTTTTCTCTCTTCTACAATAGCTGAACTAAACCAAACTCAGTGGGGCATGACTGTGAGAGTGAGAAGAACTGATTTCTGGGCTTGTGTTGGCTTCTCTCTAGCTATCTGACTGTAAGTGAATCACCCCAACCTTCTGATTTCCAACTTTCTCATTAGCAAAATGACTAGGTTGAATTAGATCAATGTTTCCTCTAAAAGGACCTGTGATTAAATGAGTTTGGGGGAAGAGGAGGTAAAGATAAGCAGGAGTCTATACTGCATTGATTCTGAAACCATTTTCACAGAGTCATCCGACACAGATTTACTGGGAGCTGCCTATCTGGTAAGACCTTTTCCAGGGTAACCTACTTTAAACAGTAAACAAGTGGTTAGCCTGTCATTGACCAATCAGAATGAATGCTGGCTGCAAATCTGAAGTGTCTCTGAGGCCCCCTGTATTAGCCTGTTCTCATGCTGCTAATAAAGACATACCCAAGACCGGGTAATTTATAAAGGAAAGAGGTTTAATTGACTCAGAGTTCCGTATGACTGGGAAGGCCTCACAATCATGACAGAAGTGAAGGAGTAGGAAAGTCATGTCTTACATGGTGGCAAGAAGGAAGGCTTCTGCAGGGGAACTCCCGCTTATAAAATCATAGATCTTGTGAAACTTATTCACTACCATCAGAAGAGTATGGGGGAAACCGCCCCCATGATTCAGTTATCTCCACATGGCCCCACCCTTGGCACGTGGGGATTATTACAATTCAAGGCAAGATTTTGGTGGGGGTGGGGACACAGCCAAACCATATCACCCCCAAGTGGAATCTGATGTTTGTTTCTGGCTCCTGGGGAGTCTGGATGCTCCTTCAGTGGTTATTTATCAGTCAGCACGGAAGTGTGTCAGTATTTTCACCCCTGTGCTGTCCGAAGTTGCACTCACTAACCTGTCCCACAAAATATGATCCAGGACCAGCAGCAGCAGCAACCCTGGGCACTTGTCAAAAATGCTAATTCCTGGATTCCACCCAAACTTTCTGAACCAGAATCTGCATTTGTGCAAGACCCCCAGGTAATTACTGTGTGCTTTACAATTTGAGAAGCACTAGAATGCAGAACAGGTCTGGTTTATTTAAAATGCACAGGGCTGATTTGCCGATGTCTGCAGGAGGGAGAATAGTTTGAGGCCAGGAGTTTGAGACCAACCTGGGCAACATGACTAACCCCCCTCTCTCCAAATATACAAAAATTAGCTGGGTGTGGTGGCGCATGCCTGTGGTCCCAGCTACTTGGGCGGCTGAGGCAGGAGAATCACCTGAGCCCAGGGAGATCAAGGCAGCAGTGAGCTGTGATTGGGCCACTGCACTCCAGCCTGAGCAACAGAGTAAGACCCTGTTCCAAAAAAATAAATAAAAAATTTAAAGAAGTGTAGCGTCTTTATGATGACTTGGCATAGAAGCCTTTTATGATGGACTATATTGTGGGATGAGTGGTCAGTGAAATACATTTTGGAAAACATTGAGCAAGATATCTGAAGTCCTAACTCTAAAATTCAATGATTCTGAGACAGTTAAATGTTCTCACATTTTTCATTTGTTCATAATATTTTTCAAATTAGTTCTAATATAAATTGGATTTACTGTTGCCTTTGGGCACTCAAATGTCAATAGTGATTGGGGATTTTTTTAGAATTTTGATTTTAATTTCTGAGATATTAAATTGATAAGGAAATAAAAATAATCTGGAACCCAGACAATATGTTTTGTAGGGGCTCAGATGTTTTTTAAAAAATTATTTATATCTTATCATAGCTTATTTTTTACTGCAGTGAAATACATATAACATAAAATTTACCATTTTAACCATTTTTAAGTATGTAATTCAGTGACAATAATTTACCATGTTGTGTGATAATCACTGGTCTCTATTTCCAGAGCCTTTTCATTATCACAACTGAAATTCTGTATGCATTAAACAACAAATCCCCATTCCCCCCACTTCAGCCTTTAGCCATTCTACTTTATGTCTTTGTGAATTTCACTATTCTAGGTACCTCATATGAATGAAATTATACAATATTGTGTCTGCCATCTCATTTGGCATAATGCTTTCAAAGTTATCTATATTGTAACATGCATCAGGATTTCATTCTTGTACATGGCTAGATAATACTTCATTTTATGTATATACCACGTGTTGTTTATTCTCTCGTCTGTTGATAGATACTTGGGTTTCTACCTGGGTATTGTGAATAATACTGCTACAAACACTGGTCTGTTTGAGCCTCTGTTTTTAATTCTTTGGGGTATACATCTAGTCATGGAATTGCTGGACCACGTGGTAATTCTATGTAGAAGCTCTGAACTGTTTTCTATGGTGGCTGCAGCATTTTACATTCTCACCAACGATCCACAAGGATTACAATTTCGCCACATCCCCACCATCAGAGTTTTTAAAGAAAGTGTTTATTTGATCCATACTTGCTCGAGATTTGTTTTTGCAAGTTTTCACTGAAAAGAAAAGGATACAGTAGCTCTGGCTAAGTCCAATGACTCATTTCCCTGTTGGATGGTAGGCTGGCAGAGCGTGCTCTCTGTGTTCTACGCGCTGGCTAGTTACTGTGCACCCTCAGCTGCTTCTCTGTTTCCCTGTGGTCTTGATTACCCAGAAAAGATAGCTCTTAGGAGCAGATCCACATCTTCTAATAATTTGGAGGCTTCTAAATGGGTTCTTGATGAGCTCCAGGCTCTATCCTTTCAAACTCAAAGTCTAGAAATTTGCTCTCCAAAGCTAGCTTTGAAATTATGGCTGAGCCATTCAACTCTCGTGGATTTTAGTCTTCTCAGTTATAAAATGATCTCAAAGTTTTCTTCCTCTCAGGTGGAGCCTGCTACATAATTTGTGGAGGAAAATGCAAAATTAACACGCAGTGCCCTTTGTTCAAAAAGCAAATAAAGAAAGTGTGGTTAAAGGAACTTTGGGAGTTCACTAAAAAGGCACACGCTCACGTCTCCTTGCAGCCCTGCCTTCTCAAGGGCCTCTGACAGAATAGGTCTGGGGTAAGGCCAAGGGATTTGTATATTTAATAAGAATTCCAGGTGATTCTGATTCGAGTGGTTGGCATAACTGTGGATTCACACTTTTAATTCAGCATTGAGTTTTGGAATTTACATTTTAGCAAAACTGGACCAAAACCTTAATATAAAGCCTTTTCATGTAAAAATACTTTATTTATAACATGCAATAAAGGCAATAGTAATAAATGAGTAACAACATAAACTTATAAATGCAAACAGTAACATTTTTGGTGACAGAACAAAATATGTTATAAAACTTTATTGGTGGGATATAATGATTCATTGCATAATTTTTCTGGCTTGTTTATCTGGGAATTTATTTATTGGTACAACACAATTTATACTTTTAATGACTATTTTCTGGTAAATTATTTCAAAATATAAATTTTAGTACATCTAGAGCTAAAGAATCTCGGGGAATAGTGTTTTCAAAAAGATTTAACTTTTCATACAAATAAGTTTCGTGTAAATATGAATTAAATGCACATTTATATAGTGGCATTTAATGTTTCCTCTGACATTTCGGTATTTTAGGGAGGTCATACAAGAAGCTGAAAGTGATTCATGATTTGTATAGAATTGGATATATTTGTTTATATATCACTTTATCTTCAGTTAAAAGTTAAATTAGATTTAAAATTTTCTTTCTCACTAATAATTTATCTGAAGCATGACATGAAAATAATACTTTTTTCCATCAATTGCAACAATTTTTAATTTCTTCTTCTAAGCCTATGGATATTTACTTTGCAATATTCTAGCAGTTTTTAAACCAGAGATCCTAAACTCTGAAAAATCCTAATAGTTCCCTAATTTATTTTATTGCAATGTCCATGTACCTGCTTTTAATGTGTAATCACTGATAAAATATACTGCCTGAGCACCGGAAGTTCCTGTCCCTGCTTATAGGCCAGAGAGTGGGTATTTGTGCAGATGCTGCGGAAATTGGTTGCAGGATAGCCAGGCCAGCTGGTCTCTCAGTCTGAGGGTCCTTTCCCCTTGGGAGATTCTCTTTTTCTCTAGGGCTGCAGCTGTTACTCTCACTACTACTGCTTTTGGTACTGCTGCCATTGTCAATGACAGTCTGGGCCTGGGTCTTAGCTCGGCTGCCCCCTTGAGGCTGCAAGGTGCCCAAGACTGCCTCAGGCCAAATGCTCCTTGCTGCTGACTGCTAGCAGTAACAGGGTCTGAGTCCCTGCATGCCCTGGCTGGTTTCCAGGGTATGTCCTCTGCTCACGTACATGTTTTATTGTCCCTGTGGGCTAAATGTACAAAACACAAGCTCAAAGATAAGATTCTTAAAATGTCAAGATGTCTACAGCAAAGCATTAGACTAAGAGCCTGGCCTTTTCTGTAGTTGCCCTATGCAACTACCCAAGTGTAACACCCAGGAAATTGGCCAGGCTCTTAAGCGTAATACAAATTATGCTTCAAATTGTATACATATCATTATTGACTCAGATTCTCTCTCTATATATAGATATGTATACAATTTCATAAAAGAGCAGCTTGAGATTGAAGAATCTTGCTTCAATGTTTTCTCTCCTGCCCAAGTTTTTCTTTCGCAGCAGGTCTGACTACTCCCTCTTACCCTCACGTCCATCTCACTCTTGTCTTCTCCATCTTAAAAGGATCGAGATTCATGAAGGAGAAACAGAGAAGATGACACAAGGGAAGTAAAGAATTGTGTACAAGTGTTCTTTCCTGGTGGTGTGTTTCAGCTGATTTTGTGTTCGCATTATCATTTTGCGCTACCAGGAAAGAAGGGAATTTTTACTTTTCTGTCTTCATCTGAACTCTGTTTAGTTGCAGCAAATTAAATATTTTCAGACTTGAATAAAACACAAATAACTGTTATCATCTTATAAATTCGAAAGTTTAGTTTTAACTTCTCGTTTAGTGTGTGATTTCCAGCCAGCTAAATGTTTGATTTTTCTGAGCTTTTGCTTTCTGTTGAAATGATTTATAACCTTAACAATTATTTTAGTGGGTTCTAGTGGCTAAAAAGAAAAAAAAGAGGTTGGGGAATGAAACAGTGCTGTTTTTATAACAGAGTGACTTTTTTTTTTTAATACTTCAAGAACTTTGGATTTCACCAAAGTTTCCATTTCTTGTCAGATGTCTGAACACTAATGATTCTCAGCTTTAGGCAAGCCACAACTTAACTATGTTGCCATATTTATTTTAAATGGACTTTTCAGCTATGTATAATTATATGCTAATTTAAGAAATGATGCTTGAAATTAATTTCTTTATTTGATTGTCTGTATTCCTTTATATTTAATCAACTTTTTAGAATTGTCATTTGCTCCACACTCAAATGTATCAATCAATATAATATTCTATTTAATGGGGTTTTAGAACTAATATTTACCTTATTTGTGAAATTTCTTTAAAATAAAAAGATTCATCTTGGATGAATTACTTGGATTCATCTGGATTCATCTGAGGCAAGTAGATAAGTGTACTTACATATTTTGGAATGGGAGTCAAAGAGATTGAAAGTAGCTCTGTTGGACCACAGTACCTCATTGATGATGTTTATCTTTAAAGTTCCAACTCTGAGCAACAAAACACCTTATCATATTTATTAAATAAAATTTGACATCCCTTTGATTTAATATTGGGGATGCTTTAAATTTGGTACTGAAGAATTTGGCCTAACAGGCAGTTCCAGACCTCCCAGGCAAAGAGCTGGATGTTGCCAAAGGTTTTAGAACATTTTCTGAGACTTAGCACTGTGTTCAGAGCATGCCCAGTGTGTTTCCAGAAAGGCAAAGCTATAGAGCTTTGAGGAAATTTTCTGGGTAATTCATGGCAAAACAACAACAAGAACATTGAAGAAAGGAAAGGGATAAGGTCTGTGTTAACTAGACTATATGTAATCTAATTAAGTGATATATGTTTCTATTCTTAAGAATTATAATAAATTACTTTGATAATTCTTTATGCACATTTTATTTACTCATAGCTGTATATAAAGATCTCAGCATCATGGATCCTATCAGTTTGGCTAAACTGAAATTATATAAAACATCAATTTCTCCATTGTGTGTGCAGGCACAGAACTAGTCCCAGGGGAAGTAATGCCAGTAGGTAACTCCTCAACCTTGTCTTTGTGCCTCTCCTACCTGTCTCTCTTCCATCCTGTTGCATATTTGCTTGGTTGGATGTATTTCCTGGTATGCTTACTCCTGACACGTCTGCCTTTTACTTTCTCCAAATTGTAGAGATGACAAAGGTGTAAGAATCTTGCCTCTGTGAGAGGAACTTATACCTTTATGAGGCCGATGCTTAAGGTATGTTTGACACCTATGAAGATAATATTGAAAATAACAATACAATAAAAACAGTAACAATTATACTCTATATGTTTCAAATACTAGATTCTTGACTCTGGAAGGGATTTTACAGATCATATAGCTCAGTTGCCAATTTGAGATATGAATTTTCCTCTCAGCATTAATATAATAAAGTCTTCTACTTCCATTGGAACATTTCTAGTGTGGCGAAGCTCATAGCTTCTAAAAACTCTATTAGAAATGTATTTTCTTTTACTGAGCCCAAATCTATTTTTCTGTTACTTCTATCTATTGGTGTGTGTGTGTGTGTGTTTTTCAGGTCATATTGAATAGTTCTAATCCCTTCCATGGCTCAGCCTTTGAAGTATCTGATGACATCTATCCTATTCAATGCGAGACTTCTTTTCTCCAGGCTAAATATTTTCAAATTACCTCAACTCTTCATCACATTGCGCTGATATGGCTCATAGTCTTAATACTTTCACATGCATCATTTCAACTTATTTTCCAGTTAAATTTGAGAAGTAGGTACAGATTTGTAAAACTCTACATTTACAATGAGACAGCTGAGTTGCAAACATCTTGTTTGGAAGAGAAGTGAATCGATACCCACTTGCTTTTTGTGTTATAATTTTTCATTGCCATCTTTTTTTTTATTAATCATTTTAGAAAAGGAACAGTTTTATTTTTGGCATAATTTGAGGTCAGATCATCACATCAAACTTTTAATTTTCAGGTGTCTTAATGTTTAATGAAGTATTTAAATTTCAGGAGTTCCTGAGTATTAAACTGGTGAGTCTTAAGACAAAGATGTGAGACAAGCCATCAATTTTAGTTATCCACTGATCTTTAAGAAACATATTTTAGCTACATATTTATACTTCTAGAAAATTTTCTAGGCTCAAGTTAAAAAAATCTACATATAGCATTTTCTCAAATGAAGTGGTCTCTCTTTGCTTTTTATTCTTATAGAGCCCTGATTTGCATTGCCTCATTTTCTTTGCATTGAGAGTTCTAGAAAGTTTACTAATGAGCTCAGAAGTTTCCAGTCACTTATACATGATGGAATAGAGAAATAATACAGTTGGTCTCTTTTTAAGTAGAAGGTGTACTTTCTCATGGGAAAAATGCTTCTACCTGAGAGGTACAATTTCATTTTGTAAACTCTACCTTCTAAATGTTACTTTTCATGCTGTAATGAATTCAAGAGGAAACTCTACCCTTTCCTCTAAACGACTTATGATGTAATGCCTTTACAGATTAAAAGCACAATTTGACTAATGGGCTTCATTCTTACTTGTAAGGTTTTATACATTTCATCACGTTCACCCTGTTGGACATACCACACACTACATAACTTGTTCTAAAAATAGACTGTATGAAAAGTGTTGATTCAAAAATCAGAGGTCTTATTCTAATCAAGTTCTTAGCTTTGGATTTAACCAGTAACAGTGCTAAATTATAATGTTATACAGATACTATTATGGTTAGGTAGAGTGTAAAAAACGCAAACCATTGACAGTATTATGAAATTGCTTTAAGTGAATATTATCTCTATACACCGGTAGGTTGGAAGCAGTAAAACCATTAGCCTGGTGGCAAAATAAGCCTGCTTGCAAAAATGCCTATTTTCTGATATATTATTTTGATTTTTAAATGACTAAAAGTTCATATTTGTTTTTGATAATAAAAAATCTATTTAGATAGCTAGTCATATCTTTTGAATTAATTGATCCTTAAAATTCCTGGCTAAGAAAAATTTAAAAAATAAAAATAAAATATAGGTAAATAAGGATGGGAAGAAGGAGACAAGAAGACACATTAAAGTTTTAGGAGAAAATGATGCAATAGGAACACATTCTGATGGTAATAAAGGTATTTAATATTACGTTTTTCAGCCTAATAACTACCCATGACTTTAGGAAAAACAAAGAAGCAAGCAAACATTCAAATAAAATTAATTAAGGTATGAATGTCCCTAGGCCCATTTAGTATTTTAGGTAGCATATCCTGTTTTTGCATTCACTCGTTAAACAGATTTATTGAACAGACATAAAATATTGCATATTTATAAATTTCAGATGCCTGTTCCATTTTGCTCGATTTATGGAAGAATTTCTTCAATTTAGACAGATGAGGTTCTGTTACTTCAGAAACACTTGAGCAAAGATGTCCAGTTGACTTTGGGGGAGCAAAGGGAGAAGTCCAATCTGGGGTAGTCATGGAATAAGATGAGATCACCTAAACAGCAAAAGATACAGTTTTTGAAAATCTCAAAGGGCTTTTACAGAAATGAAAATTTGTACCATATAAATATGTTCATAGGATAAAAACTGTATATTTAGGAATTTTGTTTTTTTTGTCAAGCTTCTGGAGCTTAAGGGAAGCCAGACCTATAGCTGTAATGATTTTGCTTCTGTACTGAGACAGATGTTTACAGAATACTTTCTATCTCCCACATTCCTGCCTGTTCCTCTTTTACTCTCTTCCTTCTACCCAGCTTACTGAGAGTTTTATTTAGATAGTTCATTTTTCTAATTACTATATTTAGCATAATTAACATATACTTAAGTTTCCACAAACAGGCAGCAGTTAAAGCATGAGAATAGTATCCAGTTAATAAGATGCAAAATTAATAGTATTTTGTCCGAGAAATTTCCTAGTCTTGGCTAATATGAGGCAGTTGCTATTTATATTGAATGGATTTTTTTTTTTAATCAGAATTAAAAGAGATTATGACCTAGATGTTCCTGTACAAGTATAAGTGGGTAGGGATGTTTCTGCTTCCCTTTAATACATTTGGAAAACTATTTCTGTTTATCAGAAAGAATATGGAAATTTCCATAAAGAGATGATAGTTTCAGAATATTAATTGCTTATTAATAGACCAATCCCAGCTGAAACAATAGGAAACTCCAGGAAACTTGATTTATGAAAAGGGAAAACCCCACCTGTCCCCTCCCGTTTTTATGGGTCCTTGGGAAGGGTGTGGACAGGAAGAGGAATAACAGGTATTCACTGTATTTACTAGAATGGAATATAAAATTGAACACGCTGTTCACATCTAAGCATGAGTGGTAATGATTCCATTATATATTGACCTTTAGAGGAAGAGATAAAGGAAGCTGCCCAGTCAGTACTTGGGTTCTAAGGCAAACAATTTCCCATTCCAAAATACAGACTTTCTGTACAAGATGAGGCTTATGTCAGAGAGCCACAGTATTAAAAAATACAAAATGCAAAGGAGGTCATACCAGGAATATGACAAGAGAAACTGGTGTCTACACAAAGGAAAATGACATCCTAAGTGTCTAACTTCCATTTGTGCCTCTTGCAATATTGCTGTGTTATATACCAAACAGTGCAAATTAACAAACATTGAGAGGTGGTCCTCCACTTCAATTATTTTATAATATAAGACATTCATAAAACTAATCCTTGTCAACCAAAAGGCAATTTGAACTACTAAGCTACCAGGCCACAACATAAGGTACACGTTATATTCTGGAATCCACAAATCTGCATGTTAGTATGAGAACTGTCATTTATTAACTTTGAGCAAATTATTTCATCTTTGATTCTTTTTTGTAAAATGGAGATAATCATTAGGATAATGTATAAGAAATTGCTTTGTGAACTTAAATGTTTTCATGGTATTATTGATCTTGAGGACAAAGCTGGGGAAAAAAAAAAAAGAAAAGAAAAAATTGTCACAGAATCCAGTATGCTTAACCAGTGAAGGGAAACAAAAATGTGGTTGGCTCATTTGGGGAGCTCAGAGGCCTCTGTCCATGGTAAAAATGGTGTAGGGGGTTGTCACTAAACAGTTACAGCAGCTACACCTGCAAACATAATTTTAAATATAATATCTCTACGTCCCAGTTTAAGTATTCAAGCCTCCTTTCTGCTAAGAAAAATTTGATTTTCCAATTAAAGTTAACATAATCACTCTACATTTACATTTATCAATTTTGTGTTTAAATATTATTGTTCAAATTCTCTCTTTTCCATTTGTCTTCTATCTCTTGGCAGTGATTTGGGTCCCGGGATGGGTTTATGTGTCATCCTGGGCTTTCAAGATATTTGACTGTGTTATAGATTTGTAAAAGGTATCCAGCACTTTCAGTAGCTTCATTGCTTCAGACTATATCTGTCTTGGATTTCAAAAAAGAAATCTCTTGCTGTCACTGAATGTTTCGGGGAAGAATATGGTAAATGAAAAACCACAATGATAAACAATTAAACACAAACTTCCTTAGAGGAAAGACAATTTACTCTCTTTCCAGGTCTACTTAACCTCTGAGTCAGGATCAGGTTAATGATGCTTGAGGCTGAGAGCCTCCAGCTGTTAATTCCCTGAGATGAACCTGACCTGGGGGAAGCAGGGCCATTTCAGCAGCTCTGTCATTGCCCAAGAGATGGTGGAATGGAGTTGTAATATGGTGGTAGAGACAGCAGAGACAGTAAGAGTGGGGACGGCCAACTGGAGGGTACAACAAGATGGCAACAGGGAGAGCTCACTTCCATTTATGCTATGGTAGTCCATTAGGATGGTCCCCTCAGTTACCTGGGAGACCCAAAGCAAGGAAAACTTGACACGTGAAAAATATTTCATGTAATTCAATTGCTGTATGAGTCTTGTTTTCAGACAGAGTAATGGTTCTCAATGGGAGCTGGTTTTACCCTTGATTTTGCCTTCCATGAGACAGTTGGCCACGATGGGAGACATTTTTAGTTGTTACAACTGGGGATAGGAGGTATGCTACTCACATCGTATGGGTAGAGGGCAGGGATGCTACATATCCTGTTATGCACAGGACAGACCCTACAGTAAAGAATTATCTAACCCAAAATGTCAATACTGCCAATGGTGAGAAACCTTGACTCAGAGGAAGATACTTTCAAGGGTTAATGTTTGTTCTACTATCCATCTGATGGGGTGGAAGGGAGTTGAATCATAAAATAACTTTTTCAACCATGTCAGGCAAGAAAATATCTACTGTGAAATTTGGCAGAAACTCAAGTGGTCAATTCAGACTATGTCTACTTAATGTTTTAAAAGTGAGCAAGAAAAATAGTAGTCAGTGATTAGATTGTTTGTTTTACATTCTGAAACAATCGGAAATCACTCAGGCCTAAATATTTTCCAACTTTGGCTGCTTATCAGAATTACCTGTAGAGATTTAATATTAACCCCAGAAATTCTGATTCAGTTGTTCAGGTGTGGAACTCACACATTTATATTTTTTAAAAGATATAGACAAGAATCTAATGCATAGTCACGGTAGAAAACCACTGTATGATAGTCACATTAAGAAAGCTAACGCGATTTAAATAACATTCTCACTCTTCTTTCTCTGCTTACAAGCTGATTGTTTAGTGGTCTTAATAATTGATGAGAGGATCACAGATATGTAGAAACATATACTATTCACTCTGAATTCTATTTCTTACTCAGAGTCTAACTTTAAAGAACTACAAATGATTTTGGATATATAGATAAATGTACCTACAAAGTCTTTTCTCTTTCTTGCTTTTTAAGAATGAATTCTCCTGGCAAAAGTGTGTGGCCCATTCAGACTTGATGAGATATTCAGGCAATCTACATTATGATGCTTAAAAGAAATTATCCCTGTATTTCCCTCTTTGGCCTCTTGGCCTCCTTGTGACCCTTCCCCCAGCCACATGCATTTGAATAGAGTTACTGATGAGGAAACAGGGTGCAGAGATTAAGGTCTCAAGATTACACAGGAAATCAGGGGCAGATTGAGATCACATTTCCAGCAACCAATCCAGAAATCCCACCTAAGTAGTTTATCCGGAGTTCTGTAAGGGCCAGCCCGGGCCAAAGCAGGTTTCAGATGAAAAAAAACTACAAGCTGGTTTGCCCATTTGAAGAAAACACACACAGGGACACATATCCATACACATACAAGGACTCAACTTTTCATTTTGATTTTCTCCGTTGTTTATTATCTCCTGATTTCAATAGAATGTTCAAGACAATATCTACCAGATTCAAATAAGCACAAGATAAACTGTGAAATCTAATTTATATATTTTTGAAGTCTGTTTTAAAGATGTTGCTTTTTTTCCCTTCTTTTTCTGTTTTTGCTTCAAATGTGAGATGCCTTGTCTTTGTCTTCCATTTTCAGGAAAGGCAGATCTCCTCGTGTTATCAACACCCAGAAATTACTGAGGGATATCTTCAATTCCCTGAAAAAATGTAATAGTATTTTCATTTTGACATTGCATTCGCTGCAAGCACAGCTTAAATCATTTCAAGGCCTCCTCATTTGCACGGGAGAAATAACTACTTTTGATTAATGAGAGTTCTCTGAGAACTTTGGACGACATGTTTATTGGGCAATGTGAATATGGAAACTGCTGTCATTTCTCTCTCTAAAAATCATTGCCATAAAAACAGTGAGAAACATTTTTGAGCCCCGAAAAGTTTTATTTTTACCCTGAAAAGTGAAAATAGAATAAAAAGGCAAGTCAATAGAAACGTTATGTGTTCCAAATGAGCTTTACGTGATCACAGAAGAGGGAGACAGTGTTCTGAGAAATCAGTGACAGAGATTGAAAACATTTAGACTGTAAGAACTTTTTGTGTTATCTAAAAAGAATGTCATATTTTATCTCGTTACTCTGGAAAAATGGTAGCTGATAAATGTGATTTACTGTCAAATGCCAAAGGCAGTTGTGATTGTCAAGATGTTTTCCTTTTGCTCTTTACTCTGGGGCTTAAGCGCGAGTAGGGTAGTCCAAAGGATGAAGAATTGCAACCTGTGTGTTAGGAGACCCATCTCTACCATCCTGATCAACTGCATGACTATGAGAAGACTCTAAACCTCTGGGTCTCAGTTTCCATACAATAGAAAGCAATTCAGAGACCCCGAGGCAGCAAAACACATCGGTTACTGTGAAAATGGAAGGGCCCACAAACTCCTAAAGCTACCCTTTTTCATCCATAAAATGTTAGGAAGATAACACCAGAAAACTGATGGTGAGGATAAAATGAGATAACTTCTGTGAAATGTAATGCACAGTAGATATCCTGAAATAACAGTTTGTATATGATTGATGCCTTGTGTACATATACATTTCTTTATTGTGATTGAGAAGAACTCTGGAGAAAGTTAAGAATGCTATATTTAAATGTAAGTTACTACTTTAAGCTTCTTTGTTATCTCAGCTTTAGGAATCGAAATTTCCTAACTTATTTATTTTTTTTACAAAATTGTTTTCCAAAAGGCTGAGAATAAGGGTACAACGTTGTCAGGTAGCCTAGCCAAAAGATGACCATAGTCTGAGGCAAGATAAGTTTTACATCTTCATGACCATGCTCCTTTGGAGACTACAGACCTCTCCAGAGAGCACAGTGCCTATTTTTGCTTCCATTAGGACCCTGCATTCAATAAGAGTATTTCCATCAGACATCTGGGAGTCCTGTGCTCAGTCTTAGTTGATTGGAGAAAGGGGAGAAGAATGTGGACCTTACACTGATCACTTCCTGTGTCGAAGGATGATCTGCGCACCCTTCAACTGTTAGTGCTACCAAAATGCTGTGGTTTAAAACAGAACTCATCAGTTTAAAGATTTGTGAGTTGTCTGGGGTTAGTTGTTTTTGGCTGGGCTTGGCAGAGAGCTCAGCTTCAGATTTGGGTAAACTGAGTTTCTTTTTGTGGGGGCAATTCTATTGTGTGCCTGTTTCTTCTAGGGTGCTGGCTGAAGGAGCAGCAGCTAACCAGGGATGACAGCTCTTCTCACAGTGATGAGAGGGGTGGGCCAAGCCCAATCACTCATTAAACTTTGCTCACTGAGATAGTTTGGATATTTGTCCCTACCCAAATCTTATGAGGAATTGTAATCGCCAATGTTGGAGGTGTGGCCTGGTGGGAGGTGTTTAGATTATGGGAATGGACCCCTCATGGGTTGGTGCTGTCTTTGTGATAGTAAGTTCTCATAAGAACTGGTGATTTAAAAGTATGTGGTACCTCTCCCCCCACTCTCTTTCTCTCTCTCACTCCTACTTTTGCCATAGGACATGCTTGCTCCCCCTTTGCCTTCTGCCATGATTATAAGCTTTCTGACACTTCCCTTAGAAGTTAAGGAGATGCCAGCACCATGCTCCCTTTAAAGCCTGGAGAACCATAAGCCAATTAAACCTCTTTTCTTATAAATTTCTCAGTGTCAGGTATTTCTTTTATAGCAATGCAAGAATGATCGAATACAGAAAAACTGGTACTGAGGAGTGGGCATTGCTATAAAGATGTGGAAGCAGCTTTGGAACTGGGTAACAGGCAGAGGTTGGAAGAGTTTGGAGGGCTCAGAAGAAGGCAGGAAGATGAAAGAAAGTTGGGAACTTCTAAGAAATTGGCTAAATGGTTGTGATAAAAATGCTAATAGTGATATGAACAGTAAAGTCCAGGTGACAAGGTTTCAGATGGAAATGAGGAACTTACTGGGTACTGGAGCAAAGGTCATGTGTGTTATGCCCCCAAGTGCTTTTTCCCTCTGCACTCTTGACTCTAATTTAGTAGGGTATGGAAAGACAATCCTAACATATATAAATTATGGGCTCATAGGTGAAAGGGACTTGCTTTGGGGGTTAAAAAAAATTAAATTACATAATACAAAAAATAATCAGCAACAGTATATCCCCAGCCTGGGGATGTGAATCTGAAAAGCTTTAAGAGAAAAGTGCTACCTTGAGACGTGAAATTATAATTTTAAATAAAGAAGACAGCACTTCCAACTTGAAATCAGGTAGAAAGTGTAAAACCGGAAAAAGCTGTTGTTCAGATAATGGTTTCAAATGTAAATAAACATTTCAAAATTAAAACCAAAACCTCTTGCAATTTTTCTTTACTAAGGGAAAATTGACATTCTAAGAAATCCTGCTGTTTCAAACAGAGAGGGTCAGACTTCGGCCCTATATCAGTGCACCCCTGACATCAATGCTCAATTCTTAGAGAAACTTATAAACAATTCCCTTCTAACCCAGCCAATCTGATCATGCAAGAAACTCCCTTTATGAGACCCATCCTTCTGAAACTCTCCATGACTGGCTTAGATTTTCCATCATTTCCTTAAACTCTCTTTGTCTTTGTTCTATACTTTCCCTTTTCTATACTGAAATAACCAATCATTTGCCTTGGGCAAAATTTTACCTTTTTTGCCTTTATCATTGAGACTATACAAGTTTCTTTCTCATACAAAAATTATTTTTTGTATGTTTTGTATATAGAATAACATATATTAATTAAAACTTTTAATTATTAGAAATCTTAATTTTTAGCAAAAAACTGGAAAGTAATTTAAAACTGTTCTATATTAACATCTCATGAATATGTAATCTATAATCTTAATAGTTTTTATATAACAACTTTTAATGTGGAAAAGGACATTTTGTTAATATATCCAAATATTTGTCTTCTTATGAGGTTTAAAAAGCCAAAACTAAATAAACTTTAATCTATGTTTGGCAATTCATGTTTCATTATTTTATTTATTTATTTAGAAATGACTCAGATTTTATGAATATCTATTATTTAATTCAACATAACTTTAAAATTTCATACTATAAAAAATCATAAAGATTTACCTCATTTACATTTATCTAATTTATTTATTTCTAACAATTCTACCTAGATTACTTATGAAAACAGATATTTAACAGAGCTAGTTATTATTTTAAGTAATTTTCCTGTCAAGATTTCTGAAGGTTAGTGTGCTTTATATATAGGAAACAATGGACACTGCATTGTTTGTTCTTAGATCAAGCTCATACTTTTATGATATTAAAACATCTAGCAGAGACAAACATAACCCTGTCTGGGCAGCAAATCCGGACTATATATACACATACACACTGTATACATACACACACACTAACAATTAGCTGTCTCTTATACACATCTAGATGTGTATAAGAGACAGGTGTGTGTGTATATATGTACCTACACTATATACATACACTAACAATTAGTGTGTGTATATATACACATACTATATACATACACACTAACAATTAGTATATATACACACACACTATATACATACACACACACTAAATTAGTGTATATATATACTAGTTAGTGTGTATATATACATATATATGTATACACACACTAACAGTTCTTAGAAATCTTTGTTTTAATTTTATCAATATATTTAAAATCAGCATGTTTATAAAAAATTTACTTAAATCATATGGCCTAAAAGGCATTTGGGTTAATTTTTATATTTCTAATGTACTTCATTTAAGGACTTATTTTTCCCTTTAAGTTGATAGAGCTCTTTGAAATAATTTGATAAAAAATGTCATCTATCTGTCTATCAAACATCTATCTATCTATCTAATTTATCGTCTCTTTTTATATAATTAAAAAATTGTGAAAACACAGGTGAAGAAATGACAGTTTTTATTAAAAATTAGTAATGAATAAAATGTAGTATTACAAATTTACTAGCTTATGTGAAGACAATTGGAGCCAAATTGCAGTTCCAACAAAAAGAATAAAGCTAAACTTTCAGATTTTGTATTTGTCCTAATAAGCCTATGAAGGCTAGTGATATGGTTTTGCTGTGTCTCCACCCTAATCTCATCTTGAATTATTTCCACGTGTCGTGGGAGGCACCAGGTGGAGATAATTAAATCATGGGGGAGGTTTTCCCCATCCTGTTCTCGTGATAGTGAGTGAGTTCTCGGGAGATCTGATGGTTTTATAAGGGGCTTTTCCCCTTTTGCTCCGCACTTCTCCTTGCTGCTGCCACACGAAGGATGCGTTTGCTTTGCCTTCCGCCATGATTGCAAGTATCCTGAGGCCGCCCCAGCTGTGTGGAACTGTAAGTCAATTAAACTTCTTTCCTTTATGAATTACCCAGTCTCGGGTATGTCTTTATTAGCAGCATGGGAACAGGCTAATACAGCTGGGTCGGACAAAGAATAGTTAATTGTAAAAATGTGACTGAATTACGTGAGGAGACTTAAAAGATAAGAGTTTTACTAACAAAGGCTGTACGGTGTTCTCTTGGTTTCAGTTCCTCGTTTTTGAAGATAAGGAGTGTCACCTTCTAGTATAGGGAGGGTATCTTTACTTGGGAATTTCATCTTTTGCTTTTAAGAAACAACATGAAGGTCAAAATAATTTTTTTGATATCTGCTATTTTTCAACAGACATAATTTAGTCAGTATGCCAGAATACCTGAGGAGTTTCACAAAAAAGAGAGTTTGGCTTAGAGAAGGAGAAAGAGGAGGAGGTGTAGAAGGAGAGAGAAAGGCCTTGGGGAGGAAAGAGCCTCAGTTAGCTTTGAGACAGTATTTTGCAGCAAGATAATCTTTGAGTCCTGAATGCATTTTGGAACCTTAAGATACCAAATGAGATATGTGCCCTATTTGGACTGTATGATTTTATTGCAATGGTCTTTTATTTCTAAGAAAAACAAACTGTTTGAATGATCCCCGTAACATGTCACCAGCTGGAGTTCCAGAACGGGGGATCTATCTTGGCATGCGTTTCAACTTTGAGACCCCAAACTGTAAATAAACTCATTTAGGTGATTCAGTTTAATGCCGGCTACACAAAGCCAAAATAAAATCCTAGCGCACAAATGAACTGAAAGATAAAGTTTGTACTCACCAGGAGAGACAAGCTTTCTTTAACAGGAGGGGAATATAATCCCTCCTAAACAGAAGACCTTGTAACCAGGATGGAGAAAATCCCTTATAAACAGGAGGCCTTATATCCAGCGGGTAGAAAATAAGCAGAAGGTCTCATGGATAGGAGAGGGGAAAGACTCCTCTTAAACAAATCCCTGAAGAACTCAACCAAAAGAAAAATGAGACTCACTGTGGGGAAAGGGGTACCCCGAGGAAGCAGTGGGGAGGCGGAAGGGGCCAGAGTGTGGGTACCATGTGACCCAGTTCCAGGGCTTGCTAATCTCTCTCAGGTGAGTCTATTTCAGGCTCTGCTTCTAACGTGGAGTATGAAAGAGTCAAAGTATGAATACGAATCTCTAAACAAAAGATTTAATTTGGGAAAACAGAATTGCAATTTTAGGCATACAGATAGACTGGGGTGATGTTCTCTGTGTTTGAAGAACAAAGAAAAAATTGGGGGTTCTATTAGAAAAAAAATGTTGTGTATTGTTTTGAAAGAAACCTAATTGGCACTAGAGAAGATTTTGGGAGCTGACAAACTGGTGAGTGAGAGCGTAAACGGTGACTGGCTAAAACGAGTCTTAAATCTTATTCATTCATTCTAACACAATAGGGTAACTGAAGTTAGTCATAATTTAATTCTACATTTAAAAATTACTAAAAGAGTATATATAATTGGATGATTTGTAACACAAAGGATAAATGTTTGAGGGGATGGGGAGACCTCATTCTTCATGATGTGACTATTATGCATTGCATGCATGTATCAAAGCGTCTCATGTACCCCATAAACATATACACTATGTACCCACAAAAATGAAATATTAAAAAGTAAAAATTAAAAATTAAATGACAAAAAAAATAGGCTTAGATTCATGGCGGTTCATTTTAGCAGCTACCAGGTAAAACTCATTTTAAGGTTATAGCAGGTCATTCTGGCAGCTGGCTTTAGAGATAGTCCTTGGGCAGGTGCATTGTACCTGAAATGTTTTTTTCTCCCCTGGCCTCTTAACTCTAATTTAGTAGGGTATGGCAAGATAACTCCAATTTATATTGTCAGTTTTTACAGTGGTCTCTATTGTTGATCTAATACAATTTTCTTAATGGTTTGGTTAGCAGTTTCTGACATTTTCTTCAATTCCTTAAATGCCTTCTTTAGATCATATTCACAAGAAAATTAAAGTAGAAATATTCAAAGACAATTTAAAATACAAGAATATGATATAGAAATAATATGCCTATAAAATATAACATGCAAGTGAATTCATAAATTTAAAGTCCTGTTAGATAATTAGATAAAGTCCTTATTAGATAAAACAGTCTAAAAGGCAAACAAAGGTTAATCTGGTATAAATCTTAACTTCTAATAAATACATGAACATATTACAAGTTTTAGTGATAAAGTATTGTCAGCAGTCTATTCGTAAGTATTTTTTTTCCTAAACTAAATCCATAAACTGTTGGATGTAGAAGAAAAAAATATTTTACTCAGTCTCATAGCCTTGTCCCTTATATTTTGTAAAATTTATGCTTAAATATTTAAAAGACACAAGGGCCCATGCTAAGTTAAGTGACAAACTGTAGCTAAATCTTGATGTTTGAATTGTTACAAATGACAACACAAATGACATCCCACTGACATTGGTTGTTCATCTTTCTTTATGTCCTACTTCAGACAGGACATGGCCAGTTCACTCACTGTGTTCTGCATGTGAGGTGATTCCTGATGTGCTCTGTAAAATGAAGATTTGAAGTCATCTCCATAATTCCTGAAAGCTCCTATCACTCTTACATTTTGGGTATTTCCTTGACCTGTGTTTTAGGCCTATATTACCTGATTAATTGGCTCAATTTTCACCTTAGACATAGATATAGCTTATGATGTATGATGAAGAACAAAATAACTTGGCTTTGAATAAGTCAAGATTGCAATATGGCATGACTTATAGAATGATACGACTTTTGTAGTCCTTTCCAACTTTAAGAATTTATGATGCTAACAACAAAAACATACCTGTGTCCTCTTTTCCTGCAGTGTACAAAGGAGACCCTAAAAATTGGGTAATAACCAGTAATACCAAAAGAAGACCCATATTTGATCTTGTCTGCCAGACTGTATACCCCATCCATAATTCACATATCAGAAAAAACTCTTAGCCTAGAATTTTCCCCAGAAAGAAGAAAGGTAAAACCACCAAAACCCCAATATGATGATTTCTCCATTTAAGAGTTAAGTGTCTGGCTAGTTATGTTAAAAGTAAATCGCATTTTATTGTGATTTACTTAAGAGGGAAAAACACATACTCACCATTGTTAAGTGTTTAAAAGTCCTCAGGTATCCAGACTGAGTGACTCGATGCATAAAGGAATGTGGATGCAGATATGTTCTGAGTTTATATGTTAATCTGCCGATAGATTTGTTTGATATGCAGTTCTTTTTCTAAAATGACTTAGTAGCAGTCATCATTGGAGGTTGTGGTTAGAATTCATTGCAACATGAGAAGCCATGGACCCTCAAGTCTGTTCTTAGGATCTAATTTGTATAAATGTCTCTCTGTACTAAGGAAACTTATGTAGAGTAGCACTTGGTGGTGGTGTAAAAACTTCCCCCTAGGTGTGCTTAAAGACATTTCAGGGAAAAGAGATAGACTCAGTATTGATCCAATTTATTTAGATGAAAGTAACACAACTGATTACTGCAGAGTACTGGATGGGTAACAGATGTGAAGTCTGGAGATTATGGTTCGAAAGAGGCTAGGAACCAGACTAGCTCCAGGAAATTTAGATTGAAAGAGCTGTTAATAATTTCATCAGGTCATTGCAGTTAAAATAATTACGTTGTGTTTTTTACCGGAGCTTCTCTTCTTCTCTAAATTCCAAAATCCCAAAAGACTCTGATTAATTTATTTTGGTTTACACATCCACTCCTGGTCTATAAAGCCAAACACCATGATTGACCCTCCACGACAGGTTAGAATTGGGGCGTGTGTATGTGTACAAGAGGGTGCCAAAAGGAAATCACGGCCTTGAGATGAGAGTGGGAATAGGTCTATACATGGGCAGATTTTTTATCACTCTTTATGAAAATTTCAGCAGATGTGAAAATGCAGGAACTGTAGATAATCTAGAAAAAGGGAATTAATACTGTAGTTTATTGCTTTATTGGTCAAATAGAGAACTAAGGAATGCCATGGTTATAAGCTGCCCTCAAGAGTTACTAGGTAGGGCTATCTCTGAGTTACTAACCCAGAGTGGAGAACACATGAATTTGGAGATGTTTCTGGAGACAATCTGGTCAAGCAATTAGTAAGTTTATTTATTTATTTATTTATTTATTTATTTATTTATTTATTTATTTATTTTTACGAGACAGAGTGAAACTCTGTCTCCCAGGCTAAGTGCAGTGGCGTGGTGGTGACTCACTGCAAGCTCGAACGCCTGGGCTCAAGTGATGCTCCTGCCTCAGCCCCCCGAGTAGCTGGGAGTACGGACATGTACCATCATGCCTGGCTAAGTTTTTTGTTTGTTTGTTTGTTTGTTTTGTAGATGTGGTGTCTTGCTATGTTGCCCAGGCTGGAGGCAATTTCTTAAAAGAGAGGAGGAGCTTCATGATGTCCAGATTGTAGGAGTACAGACATGCACCATCATGCCTGGCTAATTTTTTTTGTTTTTTGTAGACATGGTGTCTTGCTATGTTGCCCAGGCTTGAGGAAATTTCTTAAAAGGGAGGAGGAGCTTCATGATGTCCAGATCGTAGGAGTATGTTTCCAGGCATCTAGACAGGGTATTTCACTTTTGAATATCTTACTACGCAAAGTCTCTGATCGGATTCATCTTAACATATTATATTTGACAGCACTCATGTTCACAGCACAGTGCAGCTTTTTGTGCATGTGTCGTTCAGTTGAAAGGATAAAGGTTATCCCCGAAGCCAAAGAACAGTAATTCATCTCCAGATAGCCCAGTAGAATTGGAATTCCAGGAACACAGAGTAGAGCCCAGAGCCAGCTACTCAGAGTCTGAAGTGTAACTTTAGCTTGGTTAAATTCTTAGTGGAGAATATGGCATAAGAAAAAGGGTTATGGTTGTATAACAGTGATTATCTTTGGTTTCAAAACATTTACTTACAAAATGATATTCAAGGGCATGTAATCACTGTGAAATTACAGAGTGTAACTTTCCAATCAAGCTGTATATAATCATCAAAGAAAGAAGTAAAGTCAGTTTACTTTAGATCTGTGAGCCACATTTGTAAGGAAAGAATGGATTCTAGTAGCAGCTTATCTTCCACGAACTCCAAGTTGACACTCAAATCACTGAACTTCCATGTGGCCCAGTTTCTTCAGTTGCAAAAGCAACATAATAACCTGTATACCTAGCTCAGAAGGCTTTTGCAGGAAAAGATGAAGTCTTTTCTTAGCCTTTTTTTTTTTTTTTGAGACGGAGTCTGGCTTTGTCACCCAGGTTGAAGTGCAATGGCTCAATCTCCGCTCACTGCAAGCTCCACCTCCTGGGTTCATGCCATTCTCCTGGCTCAGCCTCTCAAGTAGCTGGGACTACAGGCACCTGCCAGCACGCCCGGCTAATTTTTTGTATTTTTAGTAGAGACGAGGTTTCACCGTGTTAGCCAGGATGGTCTCGATCTCCTGACCTTGTGATCTGCCCACCTCGGCCTCCCAAAGTGCTGGGATTACAGGCATGAGCCACCGTGCCTGGCCCTTCTTAGCCTTTTTCTTAAAGGACAGGTTGATATAAAAAGGAATAAAAACATTTAGGGTTTGCTTGTGGCCCACAACTGAAGGATTATTGTTCTCCGTGATACTGCAATGTGATTTTTAATTTCAGCACTTTATAATTGGCGTCTTATAAACTGCTGGTATTTTGCATTTGGTACCTGACATGGGGTGTTGTTAAAAAATTTTAATGACAACATAATAACAGCAACAATAATTATTTGTTTCATTATTCTGTGTCAGACACAGATAATCTCATTTACTCCTAAAAGCAGTCGTAAAGCTATCTGCTGAGGAGATATGATCTCCAATTTCAGAGATGGGAAAACTGGGGCATGGAGACTTCAGAAAAGTTGGTCATTTAGTGCTGTCAGTATCATTACCCCTGAGAAGAAACCCAGTCTGCTGACAGCCTGATCTCAGACCTTTAGCTACCAAAGTGACTCCCAGTGGTATGGTAGTTGAATGTTTAGAAGTGTAAGAAAATACATCTCTGCTTTGTAAGCTGCTCAGTTTGCAGTACTATGACAGAGGCATATACAGCAATGAAAGGAACTGCTTTCTACTGTGTGCAATGACATGGATGATTCTATTGACTAAATCTTTGGAGGGATGAAGCTAGACTAAGTACAAACTATACAAGTCTGTTTATATAAATTTCATACACAAAGAAAACTAATTCATAGTGGTTTCCTTTAGTGTGAGAAGACTGTTATATAGGCTATAAGAAGACTTTCTGTGTGCTGTCATATTCAATTTTTTAACCATGTACTGGTTACATAGGTGTGTTTACTTTGAAATAGTTTATTGAGCTTGTATGTATTCTTATGATTTATTTATTTGTTTATATGCATGTTGCACATCAATACAGATATATATTGATGGGGAGATGCAGCGGGGAAGAAATTGAAGCTAGACAATGTAGAAGTCATACTTGACATTGTAAATCAGTACCTGCGATGGAGGCATGGGATCTCACTGAGAGCACAGTGAAGCATTTGGCTTAGATGGGAGGACAGGAACTTCTATACTTGCTGGAAAGACACTAGATACAGTATATAGAAGCAGGGGTTCTAAGAAGTCTTCAATTTCCACTTTATCACAGCTTTCTTCTCTTATCTCAAGTAAAAATTCAGTGTAGTACTTAAAAAATATCGTCTTTGGCAGGCCTCTTTGCATTTTCTAAAATGCCTTTGAAACGCCATCCATTTCTCTGGCAAACTCAGGGAGCTTTTTGGTCCATGTGACATGGCTCCTGTTGCCATAGTAATTGAATGTTTACTAGAGAAAATATTACCAGTTAATAATAGCCTGGATGGAAATAATAGCTACTGCTGGGCTTTCAGAGTTACACACCATCAATTTCCAATTTGCTGAAATAGGTGCAATTTGCTTTTTGAGTTTGAAAGTATTACTTTTTCCAGGCCTCCAGGAACCTTCCCCCACACCACGCACCACAGGCCCACGCCCACATACCCATATGCTTCTAAAGAATGTTCAGCTTGTCCAAAATGATGATAGAGGGAAGCTGTTATGTTGGAGTCTTGTCATAATTTCAACAGTAGGAATAATGAATAAATTAGAAGGTTACTATATATTGGCTTGGGTTAATAGTGCAATCACAGAGAGAATAATCACAGAAAGAGAGTATAATTCATACTATTTCTTATACTCAGCCTTTTCCAAAATCTCATTCCCAAACAGCAAACCAATAAGCAGATGTGCTGAATTATTCTGTCAAAAATCATGCCTATGCATAACAAAAATGCCCTTCAAGGTATTCAAATCACTATCTGAGTCTGGACTATTCCTGCATTTGTTCATTGATTGACTGATTGCTTCTTTCCATTATTCATTCATTCAGCAAATATGTATTGAGCTAGTCACTAACCTAGCTCCTAGGGATATAGCTCCTGCCCCTGCCCTCAGAGGAGCTTGGATTTTTTAATGAAGGTGCCCCTCCTAGCAGCAGCCTTCCCACTGAATGCCAACAAAGAGTGCAGCCCGAGAGGACACAGCTCATTGCTCAGATTCCACGTCCTCCCACTCTCAGCCACCTTTCCACATGTTGGAAGCTGTGCGTAAGCCTGGGGGTGTGCAGACTGATGCCTAGGCATGGGGGAGGGAAATTCCCTCCCCCAAAGTCAAGGAAACAAACAGCACTCCTGAGAATCCTGGCTTATGCTTCCGGAGAAAAGCTGGAGAAACACTCAGCTACCATGACAACCAATTCTGTCACATTTTCTCCAAATCTGTGAGGGCACTGAACCTGAGAGAGAATGTGAGGGGAGTCAATGAGGAAGCCATTCCTCCAGCAGGTCTACCACGGGCATTTTGGCACCACTCGAGCCTGCCAGCAATCATGTAGGATCATGGGGTGGAGAATATATGGCATTCTTTTAAGAATATATATTATTTGTACTGTTTGTTTTATGGGCTGCTTGTTAGGCAACTAGTTTATGTGGTAGCTGGGGTTAAGTCAAGGAAACAGGTGCTGGGAGGTATATTTTTTGTTCTAAAAATGAATGACTAGTTCAAAATAGATGTCTTGGCTGCTCCATATTTCTAATGAATGTATATCCCTATTTTGGTAGTTTGTTCTAGATCAGGGGTCGGCAGTCTAGGACCTAGTGAGCAATCTAGGACCTGTGGGCCGAATCTAGCCAAGCTCATTCCGTTACATATTGCCTATGGCTGCTTTCTCCTTACAACAGAAGTTTTATAGTTCACAGAGACTAGTCTGCAAATCCAAAGTGATTTCTGCAGAGAAAAGTTTGCCAACACCGACTTTAGAAGAATCCTCTGGAAAGCTGGAATCATTAGGAGGTATTTTTCTTACGATTGACATCCATGAAAAAAATTTTTTTTGATAATTTTAGTGTTTTAAAAATACATACATATTAGCCTAACAATCTCCAAGAATAGGTTTTCAGGTAGGTATTCTAAATCTTATTTCTTAGATGAATCTTATTTCTTAAATGAAGGAGAGGTGGTGATTTGCTTGACGTTCACTCTGAGGAACTAGAACCAGCTCCCCAGTGTCCTGAATCTAAAGTCATGAGATTTCCACTTTCTGGCTCCATGCTAAGGCTAAAAGTGGAAACTCATCTAACAAAATTTACAAAGTGCTGAGAGGCCTTTTGAACCCCCAGATGTGCAGCCAAAATCTCAGCATTAGCAATTCATTCCTATAGATCAACAAGTTCTCATTTTAAGATATAAAATGCCTCTGGCTGTTTGAGCATGCTAAGCCTCACTCCAAGCCACTTGTGTTTTCAGATGAAGTCTACTAAGGGAATTCCTTCTCCTAACAAGGAGATCTGCTGCTCTGTAGGAAGTGGAACAAAAGATGGGCAAAATGGTAGGTGCAGAAGGAAATATTTCTGAGCTTGGCCAACAATGGGGGGCAGCTATGGCCTGGGCATGAGGCAGTGAGAAGGGCAAGAATCCAACGTTTACTTGTGCCAAGTTTACTCATCTCCTTATTCACAATTCTCTTACTCTAATTGGTGCTACAGTGAGAAGGGTGGTATGTAGGCAAATAGATTGTGGGTTTCATTTATTTTTAGAATTCTTACATTCCTATGATCTTGTCCTTGCTGCCCTATGACCAACCCTATGTTCCATCTCACAGTTGCGTGGATACTTGCATTCTGGGTGCTAAGCTTTCCAATGATGACAAATTTGGTTTTGTGAGAACTCTAGAATCTCACCACCAGAGTGTCACTGGAGCAAATTTCTGCACTCTGAATATTCTCTGCAGATTGTAAATTCTGGATGTGGCACTAGCAAAGAGACGATGGAACGGCAGCAAATGTCGGGATCACATGGTTTCCAGTTAGAATGTAGTGACATTTTGTATGATACACTGTGTTCTCTGCTCAAAGCTATTTATTCTTGAGAGTGAGAGGAAACTTTGCATGTTTCTTTTATGCCAAGTAATAAATAATCAACGGTAGACACTGAGTGTTGTTAGGAAATTCCTTTTGTTGGTGGCACCATCTTGACGAAGTGAAAACAATGTGTTTTTCTGTTTCACTTTTTGGTGGATGACAGAAAATGGTGTTCAAACTTGATAGGTATGTGATAGGAAAACTTCATTAAAAAAACTTTCTGTAGGCCAGGTACAGTGGCTCACGCCTGTAAACCCAGCACTTTGGGGGACTGAGGTGGGTGGATCAGTCAGGAGTTTGAGACCAGCCTGGCCAACGTGGTAAAACCCCGTCTCTACTAAAAAAAATATAAAAAATTAGCTTGGCATGGTGGTGCACATCTGTAATCCCAGCTACACAGGAGGCTGAGGCAGGAGAATTGCTCGAACCTGGGAGGTGGAGGTTGCAGTGAGCCGAGATTATGCCATTGCACTCCAGCCTGGGCAACAGAACAGGACTCCGTCTCAAAAAAAAAAAAAACAAAACCAGAAAACAAAACAATAAAAAATTCTGTAAACAATAGAGTTGAAATATATGCTCTGAAAATATGGAATGAACTTGGCGAAAGGGTTAATTAATAAATGTTAGGACATTTCCAATTAAATAGAAAGATACTGATAGCATTTGTGAAACAGAATAATCATTACATTTCTATAACTCTGCCATGTGTCCATGATGTTTGGAAACCTTTATTGATGTGTGGGAATCTTCCTTCATGTGGTAGAGAGTGAATTGTACTGGGATTGGCACGCTCTGGGTTGCATCTCTGTTCTTACTCATAACCCATGTCTTCAGGTAAAACATCGTGTTTGCCTTGCTTGAGTTTTCTATCTGTGTAATGAAAAGACTGAATTAGGTAACTTCTAAGTTTTCTTTCACCTCAGAATGTAATTCTCTGCTTCGTTTTGGCCATGGACTTGGGTCAACATGTATTTTCTATGTATGTATGTATGTAGGTATTTTCACTGTGTCACCCAGGCTGGAGTACAGTGGTGTGATCTCAGCTCACATAAGACTCCACCTCCCGGATTACAGAGATTCTCTTGCCTCATCCTCCCTAGTAGCTGGGACGACAGGCATGCATGACCACACCTGGCAAATTTTTATATTTTTAGTAGAGATGGGGTTTCACCATGTTGACCAGGCTGGTCTTGATCTCCTGGCCTCAAGTGATCCACCTGCCTTGGCCTCCCAAAGTGCTAGTATTACATACACCTGGTTGTAATTTCTTTCCTTTCGATCCTTTGATATGCCTTTTTTTTTTAGTCTGACCCCTTAAAATTAAATTATTTTACTTTGGATTTCTCACCCTTCAATCTTTTCTTTCTGGTTATTTTTGTCTCTATGTCACAATCTGGGCTTCATGAAATTTGAGGATGCAAACTTTAGAGTCTCACCTCTTATTCAGAACATCCTTGATAGATTCCTCATCTGATTCTTCTTGTTCACCTCCAGGGACAGAGAGACTGTTACTTGTGAAGCTCAATGCATTCATGCTGGCTTAATTTTAATTATGTCAAATATGACCACAATTTTGTATGAGCCTCTGACACATTAGATTTACTTAAGGGTACAACTATTCTATTATTTTTAAACCAATTTATTTGAATAATAAGCTTATTGCCTCTACAAGAGTATATCACACAACCATTCCAACCAAAGCTTATGAATCATTATGATTTCATCAAGTTTGGAGAGAAGGAATGATTGGTGGTATGAAGCAATGCCAGAAAAATCACAGAACCATAGCTCTGTTTTTAACATTTGTGAAAGTGTTACATGTACAATTTTGCTTCACAAAAAGGGAGGGAGGGAGGGAAAGAGGAAGGGGGGCAAAGTGAAAAAACTGGTTTAACAATGATGGTGCACAGCACAGTATAATGAAGGGGAGGTGGTGATGTTCCAAGCTGCTCTGAAGAGTTCATTTGGAGTGAGATGTCCACTTTAACCCTATGACATATGAAGTAAGTACATCATATGGTTTTGTCTGACGTAATTTTTCCTGCTTTATTCCAATTGTCTAGAGAGCATAGAATGAGATGGTGTCAAGTCATAAACCCACAGTTATGTAGGAACATTTAGCCAAGGGAAGGTTGGCGGCTTGGAAGCTTGTTTTAGAACACATACTGGGTTCAACTCTGTCTTTCTGAGAAAGTTTCTTCAATACTGAATCTGGGTTTCCCTGGGCTATGAAATCTCAACAGTAGAGTATACACATGAGCTATGGTCAAACTCTTGATAATGAAGCTTTCAGGGGAAGGCAGTGGCCATCTTGAAACTGATTTTAGTCCCAGTAGTTGCTAGGGAGAATTCTCTCATGTACAAAGAGATACCTTAGCAGACTGGCTGCATGAATTGGTATGTGATTGATTCTTGTAGATCTTTCAGCCACGGTCTTTTCATTTAAAATGCATCATTTAATCTAATCTTCTCTTACTATTTGAATTGCACTCTTTCAAATAATAACAGAAGTCAATCTAGTTTTAATACGGGAAATCCAGACCCAATGTTGGAATACATTTATCTTCTTTTCTCCAAAACATATATGTATATGCATTAAAATGTCTATCAGTAAAAGGAAACAATGATTGGTTCCAACAATCAATAAAATTACAATTCAGAAGAATTAAAGGTCATGGATAGCTGTAGTTTTTGCATTGGGCCTTGAGAAATGACAAGCAGACAGGAAGAAACAGGGCAAAGGTATCTATGACCTTAAATTCTGATTTATTTCAAGTTTAGCTGACTTGGGAGCCTGATTCAATTCTTCCTATTCTACATTTGTCCCACAAATGTTTCCTGTATTTAAAAAAAAAAAAAGGAAAGCATCTTGACTGTATATGTGTGGGAGAGGGTGGTGGAAGATAGCATTTCCAGAGGGTTTTCTTTTCTGTCTTTCAGTATTTTACAATCCATGTAATAGTTATTGAGTGTTGATATGCCAATCTCATTTACTCTCAAAGTAGGGCTATTTAGAATGCTCATCTTCACATTTAGACAGATTTTTTTGGGCCACCCCACTTTGTGATTCTAAGACATAACAATTCCAAATAAATGCATATGCAATAATTTTAGAAAACTGTTCTCAGCAATCACCTAATCTATAAAACAGACAACTTTTCTCTGTCACAAGTTTCCTATTGAATTATGTTTTCAAAATTTTCATCTCAAGTGAATATTTTAATTACTACGAAGTTGAAAAGTGAGGAATTTAAAATGGATTGATGATATGATTTGTCAGAGTTTAATAAAGGCTTCCGTATGACTCATTGCATTGTTTTATTGTTTGAGAGATTTAAAATTAAGAATTTGGAGAAAAACTAGAGATGTGAATTATTTCCAGGCAAAGATTCAGATTTTCTCTTGTTACTGTATTATATTGACTTTTGGCATGTGATGGCCATACATGGGAAAAGGAAAAGATACAGAGACCTGACCTCAGGCCCCTGGAGGACAAGCTCGACATGGTTTAGGACTTCCCCTTTGTAAGCACTCCTAACTCAATACTTTTGGAAAAAAATATAATAGGACAAAATTTACTTAATAGGAATTACCAAACTGGCTTTGTAACAGGCATGTTATCACCAAGAGTTCTGCTCCGTCCCCAGCCCTCCCTGGAGGCCCCTGGTTATTCAGTCAACAGAGAAGGATGCCGGAATACTTCTCCCTTCTCCTGGGCCTGCCCACACCACTTCTGCTCCTGTCCTTTGTCACACACTCATCTCTTAGATTCCCTTTGGTTTTGAAACCGCTTTTAGCTCTTCTTCCCCAAAGCCATCCTGAGTCTCCTTCTGATGCCTGTTTCTTGAACATTCCAGGTACCTGCATATTTCTTCAGTGTATCCTTAGTCTTAACTGGTGAGCACGTTCACTTTCTGCCTAGAGACACACGTTTCTCCCTCTTCTATGCACCGTCTGGAGCCTCCAGCCCCAGAAACAGGATTTCAAAAGGGAAGTACTTTTATGTTTTTATCTGAGCTACAAATTAAGTTTACTGTGCATTCCATTTGCAATCTCTGTTCTCAATTTGAATGTACACGAATCACCTGGAGAGGCTGTGAAAAGCAGCTCTGAGTCACTAGGTCTGGCCTGCACCCCGCTGTGTTCCCAGGGGGTGCAGATGCTGCTGGTGTCAGGACCACACTGTGAGTGGCAAGGCTTTACAGTGCTTTATTTTCACTATTTGAAAACTGTACTAGTTTCTTAGGGCTGCCATTGCAAAGTACCAGAAACTGGGTGACTGAAAACAAATTTATTGATCCAGAGGCTAGAGATCCAAAGTCAAGGCATCTGTAGGAGCATGTTCTCTCTGATACCTGTAGAGGAAGCCTTCCTGCCTTTTCCTAGCTTCTGTTGGTCACCAGCAATCCTTGGAGTCCCTGGCTTATAGATGCCTCACTCCAGTCACATGTCTGTCTTCTCCCTGTGTGGCTTCACATTCGCAATTCACATTCACAATCTTCTCTCTCTGTGTGTGTGTGTGTGTGTGTGTGTCTCTGTGTCCAAAAACAAGAAACCAAATCATAACTTTCTTGTCTGTGCAAAGACCCTGTTTGCAAATAAGATCACATTCTGAAGGACTGAAGGTCAAGATTTCAAGGATTTCAACATATCTTTTTGGGAGCCCAGCATTCAACCTATAACAGAGACCCATTTCCTTTCTTTGTAGAATATGTAAGACTTTCTTTTTCCTTTTTTCTTTTTTGAGTAGACTTAACCATTTTGATCAACAATTGAAACATGAGAATCTAAGAGTCCTTATAACAGGCCAGGAAGTAAAGCAGACATCTGGAATCATTAAGAAAGAGGCAGTGAAGGAGGATTTTTAAAAAAGAACTTTTCTTCTAGAGTATAAAAGTAGAAAAAGCATTGACTTTTGAGTAGCCAGTTCTGAAATTCAAATCTTGACCTGTCACTTATTAGTTCTGAGATTTTGGGAGCAACTTACTTGCTTCTGCTCAACTTCTGTTTCCTCATAAGAAACATGAATATGATGATATTCATGATTGAGATGATCAGGAAGGCTTCCAAAGCACCTGCCGTGTAGTAGACATTGAGTACATGTGATCATTATATTTGCAGTGTAAGTCTGTATTCTGAATATCTGATTGGAACTGTCAGCATTACTTAAACAGGTCACCCAGTGGGCCTTCCAGGGCTACCAAGTCACCTTTCAGGCATCAAACTTCTACCCCCTCTTCTTCTTAAACCATGACGATGATTGAGAAAAGCCAGAAGGACAAAGGGACTGCATTTCATGTATTTTCTGTGTGATTTCCTATCCTAGATTTTTAAGAGAAATACTGGTTTCTCATGTGTCTCTATATTTTAATGTATATCATCATTTTTCCTTATTGCATTTCTGTTTTTTTAAAAAACCAATTTCTCCTAAGTGGATATTATACAAAGATAGATCCATATTTTGGTTGTTTGTGTATAAAGATATATGTTTGAAATGTGGGGGCTTCTAAAATGAATCCAGCAGTCTTGGTCATTTGCTTTGGTGTTTGGATTAAAAAAAAAATGGCCTTACTTGTTACTAGTCTAGTATTTAAATGCTCATTGCTTTGCCATTTATTTTACAGATAGATTTTCCAAAGCAGAGTTTGAATGAAAATGGACACTGGTGAAGGGGAGTATGTGATAGTTGCAAATCTATTTGTTTTCTCGTTGTGTAAGTCTTATGCTGCAAAAGTAAGAAAATATACAATGCTTAGCCTAGACTGGGCTTCTAAGTTGAATCTGGAACAAGTATTACTCACCTCTCATGTGCCAACTACACTGGAAGCTTACATACCCAAACAGTAGTGGATGTGATAGTGGAAAACTTTATCCTCATATTTTTGTTAACAATAAGGCGGGCATCATTCCTGAACTGGCTTATTATAGGTTCATATAAAACTACAGTGAACTAAAAGGATAATGTGTGTATATGAGTTGAATATGCAAGCAATACACATAGATGCAATATGCTTACTCACATTTCTGTATTATTTTATAATTGCCGAACAAAGTAACTTGTTTTTAAGGAAAAAAGGTGTAACTGTTTTTTGAAGATTACTTGCTTTTTTCCATAAACCAGCTAGTAAAGGGTGGAGGAGTCTAAAAGCCAATTAGAGACAAAGAGCCCTGCTCAATAAGGGTTTGCTTGAAGTCAAGACAAATTGAATTGTTTCTCAAGTGAAGTAGGCTGACAGGAATGAGCAGGATATTCTGAATGTTTGCATCTGGTTTGATTCAAATGGTTTCATATTCGTGAAGTTTCAAATTAAAATAAAGCTCATAGCGAAATGAAATGCTATTTAAACCATGTGAACTGGAGCCAGTGAAAAAATGCATTCTTATAACCGCAATGTGTGAAGTTCTGCTTGGTAAGTCATTTTTCATGGAAGGTATGCAAAATTAAACCAGATACACCTGCATGCTTGGGTTAATTCTTGGGGTAAAATTAGGCCAACCATTCTCATCCAGTTTCTCAGTACAATTTGCTCAACTTTGTCTCTTTTCCTTATGGAGCATCTACAGCGTGTGAGGTAGCCCCAGAGGTGCTACAGTGGTGGTGCCCTTGAGGGGTTTATACTCTAGTGATGAAGATGAAAACACATGTTTTTATGTGCTAGACTGATTTATTGAATACTATTGAAGCTGATAAAAGAGGAGAAAGAAATAGAATTGGTTGCACATCTCTTTAAGCCAGAAAGCTAGAAAGAGATGGCTCTTTGCAGTGACAAATGGGTAACACCACAGCTGTGAAAAGCCCACACTACTGCTTTGCAAGGTTTGGGGAGAACTCTTTTGTAGTCAATCACAAAAGCTGTCTAAATGAAGAACCACCAAATAAGTTTTATATGCCTGTATTCTTCAGGGTTCTCCAGAGAAATAGAACCCACTGTACATGTGTATATATATATATACAGCAAGAGGGAAAGATTTATTCAAGGAATTCTTTTCATGTGATTGTGAGGGCTTGGTAAGTCTAAAATCTTCAGGGTAAGCTGGCAGGCTGAAGACCCAGGGAAGAATACGGCCTAAGTCCAAAGACAAAAGGAATTCTGTCTGCTGGCAGAGTTCTTTTTAGCTCAGGAAAGGTCAGCATTTGTCCTGTTAAGGCCTTCAGCTGATTGGATGAGGCCCACCCACATTACGGAGGATACTTCTTATTCAATGTCCACCCGTTTAAATATTGATCTCAGCCAAAAAGTACCCTCATGGAAACATCCAGAATAAGTTTGACCAACTATCTGGGCACTATGGCCCAGCCCAAGTTGACAGATAAAGTGAACCATCACACAGCCACTGATGGATCTGGAGTGCATCTGGGAATATGCTGTCTCAGTGAAAACCAGACCCCATACCAGGCCTACAGAGAGCCCTGCTTAGTTTCAGAGGGAGAATATTAGAATTTAGACCTTACATTTGCTAGAAGGTAGCACCCACAAGGGTAAACCACAAAAAGTAATGCAGAAATAAAATATTGGTGAGGTGTCTCAGGAAACCAAAAAGGGATCACAGACTAGAGCTGCTCTGATCCCACAGGAGTCTCAGCTCAGTCAGTACCTTTTCAGCTTGTTTCAAAATGTCAAGACCAAGGATAGGTGTAGCTAGGGGCTGGATTCTCAACCTGATGATTGACACCTGTTGCATGAATCATCATGACAGCCCAACAGCTCTTACTCTAGCGAGCATGGCATGGCCTTCCAATCTTTTGGTGGAAGAAATTGGAGAGAGAGTCTTAGCTCAGTGGTGAAGAGAGGAAAATGGAGTCAGGTAGAGAACCAGCTCACCACCTGTTAGAGTTGACTCTTACACCTGGCTACTTTTAAACCCCAAAGAGTTATTTACCCTTCTCAGGGCCTCCCACCCTCTACTTTATGCAATTATGCAAAAACACCAAAGACATATCTGGACTCTCTGGGGCTGACACCTTTCTTGGCAACCCAATATAAATTTTTTCACACTTTCTTCCACTTTCTTCCTCCCCATTGCACCCCTTGCCCTTTCCAAATGATAGTTTAAGGAGATCCTTTTCCAGATTAAATTTTCCCCTAAGAATTTATTCTTATTTGACATGCTATTTATCTTAGTAATTTTATTTTTTTTGCCCCTGTGGTCTGCCCCATCACTAGTATGTAAGCTCCCTGAAGGTAGAGATTTTTGTTTGCCTTGATCACCGTCGTCTTTTCAGTGCTTTGAGCAGTGTCTAGCACGTAGTAAACACTCAATAAAGATTTATTGAATTAATAATTAAATTATTTATCTGGTTGGAATGTAGCCAGTGTGGATTGGAAGAAATTTCTCCAAAAGAAGATAGTGCCCTTTAGGAAGCAGAAAATTTACCTAGTAGCCAGGCTTACCTATGTAGTACTTGGAGAAATTCAGGAAAACTGAGTCAGCTAATCTTTGAATGCTAGGACTACTATCCCAAAGAACCCAAATTCAGGATGCAAACATGGTTCCATCTTGTTTGGGATGGCCTCTAGATGAAGAGTAAATTCTCTCTCTGGGATGACAATAGAGAGTCTTCAGGTGAAGAATAAATCAGACTACAAAGCTAACATATTAATTAGTTTGTTTTTCCTTTTGCCCCTTTCAGGTTGACAAACTTTTTTTTTCACTAAAGTGAGATGTATATAATGGGAACAAAAGCAGAAGTTGCCTTCACCATATTTCCCTTCCTGCCTGTTGCAAAAGCCAAAGTCCCCCTAAGAGATTGTGATAGGTATCCTGAACAGAGAATGGGGAGGGGTAGATAAGTGAAGAGACTGACAGTGAGTGGGAGTAGAGGGTAGGGAGAACTGCCAAGAATTGAAAGAAACTGTAGAGTAGTGGTTTCCAGAAGGCATGGACCCAAGACTTTCTTGTTGGTATTGTCCTTAGGTAGCACACGCTAGAGGCTGAATCTCAAACAGGGCTTGAAATAAGAGAGTCACTATACCACCACCAAGTGGAAACCATAAATCTCAGTCATGGCTATAATGGGCAGATGGTAAGAGCCTCCTTTTCCACTTTAGGGAAACCCACTAGCATCTTGGATTCTGGATCTACCCTGCAAAGGTAGAGATGCAGGTGGACAGATAAACCCTCAAATTGGGGCTTAGCCTGAGAGGGCTCTTGTCTTATATTGATGCAGGTGGACAGACAAGCCTCCCAGCTGGGGCTTAGCCTGAGAGGGCTCTTGCCTTCATTCAGGAAAGAATTCAAGGGTAAACCAGTCGTGCTGGATAGTCATCTTTTATCGAACTGGAACTGTTCCTTGCAGAGCAGAACTCATAGACATTGTGCCTAGAGCCATGAGCTGTGCTTGTTGCCTGTTGGAAACTATACTTATAGTCATGTATATGCACTTTGAATTACATGCAAATCAAGGGGTGAGGTAATGCAAATTGAGGGACAGGTTACACAGAACTTTTTAGGAAAGAGGTGGTAACCTCCTGGTCACTGTTGTGGAAAGGTACAGTAGCTTCCAGGTGGTTGCAATGGCATTTGCAAACTATCATGGCACTGGTGGGAATGTCTCATGCTAATGAACAATGAGACCAGCTAGGGATCACTTTCTTGGCCATCTGCTGGTTCTTGGTGGTTTTTTCACTGCATCCCATCAGAACCTGGAATTAAGTCCAGCTGGTCTCCTACCTCAGTAGTGGCTTCAGAGTTGTTTGGGATTGACATTCTCATAATCTCTGGATTAGGGACTCTGAGACAGATTAAATTAGATCAAAAGTTTTTAAAATGCTGGATTTAAAGCTTAAAATTTTTAAAGTTAAAAAAATTGGGTTTGCAGACTGAGATTCATAGCTACCATATTTATAAGAGTATGCAGAGGAAAAGTACTGGGGAAGAGTAAAGAGCAAAGGGTGTCTTGAATCTGGACATCAAAGAAGAATGTATTAAGGAGTTAACTTCTGAGTTAGCTTTGAGGGCTTGGCAAAATGAAAGCACTTCACTATAGCTCCTCCTCTCAGGGTGGAAAATTCAAGTCTTTTACTGCAGTCTCAGCTTGTCTTTTGCCCTCCTGACTTCTTCTAAGCAATAGATCCTATAGGCCGTGCATCCTCCATCTATCTCTTCACTCTGCATCTCTCTGAACCTGTTGTGCCTCCCAACTGTGTTCATGGTGCTTTGAGTCTGTGTACTCCAGAGCTCCTACTTTAAGCTCCTGTGTTAACACACACAGTTGTTGAATTTGCAGAAACACACATTCTTCTTTTGTTCTTCCTCTCTCTTCTTTCCCTCCTTATTTGATGAGTTCAACATGTCTCTATTTTAAAAATATCTCTCCTTTCCAACTTAGACATCAGTTTTCAACAGTCAGTGCAACTAGAACCCTAGAGCAGACTTAGGAATATATACTTATATCTTAAAATAAAAATGAGTCATACATACACTCATATTTTTAAAACTTAAACTATATTATAACATATACAAATTTTAAATACACTAAATAATATTTTTAAGGCAACGACAGAGGTAATTTTACCAAAAAATCCTGTGAGGTGGTAAGGAATCAAAGGAAAGTGTTATGTAGTAGTTACCTCTGTACTGGGGACTTGGAGTCATACAACTTAAAGCAGAAATAATACACAGCTTTACTTTAAAATCTTTATGGTAGAAAGTTTATTGATTACTTTCCCTCAATGTTTTCCAGAGCTTTTAAGACTCCTTTGTCTTCTTATCTTCAATCACTCAGTATTTTCAGAATGTTAGGTAGACAGCTTTTCTCTCTTTACATACTTAATATATTTTCTGGTGTTATTAGGAAGATGCCTCCTCCCTCCAAAAAAAGAAAAATAATTTTCAAAAAGACTTTGACATAAAAGAAAAACTTGTTTTTTGATTTTATTTTTTAACCTGGAAAGCTCTATTCTTTTCCCCCCCACCAGCCTTTAACCACTTTAACACTTTCTATTCCAAATATCTTGGTAAATCTGTAATTTGATATTAGCATTTTGAGCAAAATTCTACAAGACTTTCTAATATTATATAGAATTTGCATAGTATGACCATTATTCACTCCGATTATATGATAAACTTCCAGTGGAATAAACATCTTTAGCAAGGAAGAGGCGTTATGCACCCAAGCACATAGCAGGGAGGTCATAAACATGGGGAAGAAAATTAAGGTCCTTTGATGTTCAGTCCTATGATTTGTCCTTTTGACCAGTCTTCATTCTTGCTGCTGCCTCTCATTTTATGCCAACAGCCCTTATATTAATATTTGTCATGTAGAATAAACAGAAAAGGGTTGAATAAGTCATCTAGATCATCTAGTGCTCATTAGTTTCATGCAGTATATAAGTAAAAAAATAAAATCCTGAGCTCACATTGTTAAATTTTTTGTTTGTGTGTATTTTATGGTTCACTCTACTCTTTAAGGAAAAAAAAATTATTCTCTGTGTTCTAATACTATGATAAGAGTGTTTTAATCCTATTAGTTGCTACTTGAATTAAATTACTTTCTCCTAAAGTAGTTCTAAAACTTTAATGTATACATGAATCCCCTGGGCGTCTTGTTCAAATACAGATTCTAATTCAGTAAAGCTAGGCTGGGGCCTGAGATTCTGAATTTTTAGTAAGCTGCCAGATGATACCAATGCTACCCATCTTTGCAGCACACTTTGACCAGCAAGATTCTAGAAAGGATTATTGACATTGAAGGTAAATGGTATTTTGAAAAAGGAAACAGGACAAATGCTCTGAATACAATTAGAAGAATAGAAGAATGATTAGAAGAATAGAAAATATTACCAAATTGTCTTAGCTGGTTTTATCACTAGCAATAATTTTGCTGAAATCTTTCAAAAGGTGTTTGTTTCAGTTTTACTTGAAGGTGAATTCCCAAACCCTTAAATTTGATGAGCTCAGCTTCACCCAGTCCTTGGGCCAATTTTCACTAATCTGGGAAGAATTAGGAAGACTATCTCCATGCATGATTTGGGACTGGTTTGAGACTTGCTTCCTTAAGTAAAATATTTGCTGTGCCTAGAGTGAGCCCATATATCCCGTGAATTACAGACTTTCCTTCTACCCACCCCTCCTCAACTACTCCTGCTACAGTTATAGTTTGTGTGAATGGGCCTCAGCCTTGGAACCTGAGTGTATTCTTGATCCTTCTTTTAGACTGTGTATCCGATGTGATTCCCAGCTCACCTTTCTGGGACTGTTAAACATCTCTTACAATCCCTTTCCCCATGAGGATGGGGCATACATCCTGTCTTTATAGTCCACAGCCCTCATGAACCACTATGAAAGAGCCCACCCACTCCAAGTGGAATTACTGCCAAGGGACAGATAAATTCTCATTGTGTCAGTCAGAACAAATGAAAACAATTCCATATATTAAAACCAAGAACAATTAATTTGTAGAGACTGATTACATAGATGGCGGAAGAGCTGAGATACCAAGTGGAGTGGGGAGCTAACCAATATATTAGTTATTACAGGCCTGGAGAAGGCAGTTTCACCAGACTCCAGGAATAGAGTGGCCCAATAGAAGCTAGAACCACAGCAGTTATAGTGCAGAGGGCGTGGGAGCTTGGTAAAGATATAGCCCCTGCCGGATACTCTGCCTAATGCAGAGGGGAACAGGGAGATTACCCAGGCTTCTCCCCTCCATCATCACATCTCCCGAGGGTTCTCCCTATTGGCTGAACTTAATGGGAAGCCGGAAAGTCAAATACTTAGATCTGGGATATGCAGACTGCAGGGTGGACCCCACCTGCTATGTTACAGAACAGAGTTGGTTTGTTGGGGCTAAAGGAGAGGAAGGAGAGCTGGGCATGAACCCACAGGCAAATAGTTCTGTAAATATACACACTCAGCAGACCACGCTGTCTTGGGATAACATTAGTGCAGATCAAACTCAAGCCCTCTCATCCCCATAACAGTGTGACTGTTAGACTGTTCAGTACCTCTCTGCAGTCATAGCTAAGAAAATCTCTCAACCTCAGCCCCATTGCTCTCTCTCTCTCTGACAACTCAACACTGTAGTACAAGCTTGCCTTGAGCCAAGGTCACATGAGTTATGACACATGATGCAAAAGTAATTTCTTGAATGTTTATTTCCCACACTGTTGATGAAATATGAAACCATCTTTAATTTCCCCTTTTAAATCTGAAAATCTTAGGATGTCATAAAAGTTAGAATGTATGAGGTTGTTCTGAAATTCTATAAAAGCCATTTTTTTTTCTCCCTGCTTCTATTTTTTCTTTTTTTAAAGTACTAGAAACTCAGGAGGCTCTGATATTTTGTATTGGTTACTTAACTCATAAAAAATATAAGGTTTAGTTTTGGAGTTGTGCAATAAAATGTGGCTAGATTTACATTTTGGAGAAATGTGATCAAAATATTTCCCAAGCAACTTTTCCAGAAATAAACAATGCTACTATAGCAAATTAAATTGAAAATTTAAAAAATACATATTCATTCTGACTATAGGTAAAAGTATTTCTCCTTTTCCAGTTGATGTGTTATAATTTTCATTAGATAAATGCATGGGAATTGTTACCTGTTTTGCCTGAAAACACACACTTATTATTTTATATTATTAAAGACCCTTGTCCAGATAATTTAGCTCCCAAACTCAATTCATCAGGGTAAAGGTGTGTTGAGGTTAGGCGTTATTTCTATTAGCCCTGAATAAATAAATGAATAAATAAACACATTTTAAATTCTTGCATTTGTGCTGTTCATGAAGTGTGTTCAGTCTAGTTAAAAAAACCTTCAAAAACAACTGTAATATATATACTTAGCAGAATAAAAAAGTGATTTCAACTTCTATTTCAGATTCGGAGGTACCTGTGAAGGTTTGTTACATGAGTATATTGTGTGATGCTGAGGTTTGGGGTACAAATGACATCATCATTACCTAGGTAATGAGGATAATACCCAATAGTTAGTTTTTTAACCCTTGTCATCCTCCATCTCTCTTCCCTCTAGTAGTTCCCAGTGTCTTTTGTTGCCATCTTTTCTTTGTTAAATCCACCATTGATGGATACCTATGTGGATTCCATGTCCTTGCTATTGTGAATAGTCCTGCAATAAACATACAAGTGCATGTGCCTTTTTGGTAGAATACTTGATTTTCTTTTGGGTATATACCCAGTAGTGGGACTGCTGGATGCAGTAGTACTGCTTTTAAGTTCTTTGAGAAATATATAGTTTTAAGTTCTTTGAGAAATCTCCAGACTGCTTTCCATAGTGGCTGAACTAATGTACATTCCCACCGACAGTGTGTAAGCACTCCCTTTTCTCCATAGCCTTGCCAGCATCTGCTGTTTCGCCTTTTCAATAATAGCCATTCTGACTGGTGTGAGATGGTATCTCATTGTGGTTTTGGTTTGAATTTCTCTGATGATTGGTGATGTTGAGCATTTTTTGATATGTTTGTTGGTTGCTTGTATGTTTTCTTTTGAGAAGTGTCTGTTCATCTGTGCATGTCTTTTGACCAGTTTTGTTAGGGTTATTTGTTTTTTGCTTGTTCAGTTTAAGTTCCTTATAAATTCTGAATATTAGACCTTTGTCAGATGCATAGTTTGTGAATATTTTGTCCCATTGTGTAGTTTGTCTGTTCATTCTGTTAATAGTTTCTTTTGCTGTGCAGTGCAGAAACTCGTTTTTTTTCTTTTTAGATGAAGTCTCCCTGTTGTCCCCCAGGCTAGAGTGCACTGGCACACTCTTGGCTCACTGCAACCTCCACCTCCCAGGTTCAAGCGATTCTCCTGCCTCAGCCTCCCGAGTAGCTGGGATTACAGGCGCCTGCCACCATGTCTGGCTAATTTTTGTATTTTTAGTAGAGACAGGGTTTCACCATGTTGGCCAGGCTGGTTTCGAACTCTTGACCTCAGCTAATCTGCCTGCCTCGGCCTCCCAAAGTGCTGGGATTACAGGCGTGAGCCACCGTGCCAAGTCGCAGAAGCTCTTTAGTTTAATTAGGTCCCAGTTATCCAATTTTGTTTTTGTTGCAATTGCTTTTGAAGACTTACTCAAAAATTATTTCCTAAGGCTAATGTCCAGAATAGTGTTTCCTAGGTTTTCTTCTTCCAGGATTCCTACAGTTTAAGGTCTTACATTTTTTTTGTATTATGAAATGTTTTAATTTTTAATTTTTGTGGGTACATAGTAGATATATATATATACACACACACCTCATTGAGATTATATATATACACCTCGTTGAAATTATATATATACACCTCAATGAGATTATATATATATACACACACACACATCTCATTGAGTTTATATACAGATATATATTTTACCTCTCTGTATATATGGCGTACTCAAGATATGAGGCCTCACATTAAATTTTTTAGCGTTAATTTTTGTACATGGTGAATGGTAAGGGTCCAGCTTCACCTGCATATGGCTAGTCAGCTGTCCCAGCAGCAATTATTGAATGGGGACTCCCTTCTCCATTGCTTATTTTTGTGGACTTTGTCAAAAATCAGATGGCTGTAGGTATGCAACTTTATTTCTGGATACTCTGTTCTGTTCCATTGGTTTGTGTGTCTCTTTTTGTACCAGTACCTTGCTGTTTGGTTAGTGTAGTGTTTTAGTATAGTTTGAAGTTAGGTGAAGTTATGCTTCCAGGTTTGTTCTTTTGTTTAGGATTGCTTTGGCTGTTAAGGCTCCTTTTTGGTTCCAAATGTATTTTAAAATAGTTTTAATTTTTTTTCTAATTCTGTGAAAAATGACATTGGTAGTTTGATAGAAATAATGTTGATTCTGTCGATTGCTTTGGTTAGCATGGGCATTTTAATGATAGTACATCTTCCAGTATATTATCATGGAATGTTTTTCCACTTGTTTGTGTCATCTATAATTTCTTTCAGCAGTGTCATATAGCTCTCCTTGTAGACATCTTTCACCTCCTTGATTAGGTATATTTCTGTGTATTTTATTTTTTTGTAGCTATTGTAAATGGGGTTGTATTTTTGGTTTGGCTCTCAGCTTGAATGTTTTTTGGGTATTGAATTGTTACTAATTTTTGTACGGTAACTTTGTGTCCTGAAACTTTACTGAAATACTGTATCAATTCCAGGAGCCTCTTGGCAGGATCTTTAGGGTTTTCTAGGTATAGAATCATATCATCAGCAAAGAGAGAGAGTTTGACTTACTCTCTTTCTGTTTAGATTCCTTTTTATTTCTTTATCTTGCCTGATTGCTCTGGCTAGGACTTCTGGTACCATGTTGAGTAGGAGTGGTGAGAGTGGACATCCTTGTTTGTTCCAGTTCTCAAGGGGTATGCTTCCAGCTTTTGTCTATTCAATGTGATGTTGGTTGTGGGTTTGTCGTAGATGGCTCTTATTATTTGAGGTCTGTTCCTTCAACATGTAGTTTGTTGAGAGTTTTTTAATAATGGAGTGATGTTGGGTTTTATCAAAAGCATTTCTATGTGTATTGAAATGATATGGTTTTAGTTTTTAATTATATTTATGTGGTGAAGCACATTTATTGATTTATAGATGTTGAAACAACCTTGCATCCCAAGAATAAAGCCTAGTTGACCATGGTGAATTAACTCTTTGATGTCCTCCTGAATGTTTGCTAGTATTTTGTTGAGGAGTTTTGTGTCTATGTTCATCAGGAATGTTGGCCTATAGTTTTCTTTTTTGTAGTGTCTTGTCAGATTTTGATATCGGAGTGATGCTGGCTTCATAGAATGAAGTACAGGGGAGTCCCTCCTGCTCAAGTTTTTCGAGTAGTTTTAGTAGAATTCTTACTAACTCTTCTTTGTGCATCTGGTAGAATTCGGCTGTGAATCGATCTAGTCTGGGGCTTTTTGTTTGGGTTGGTAGAATTTTTATTACTGATTCAATTTCAGACCTCAATATTGGTCTGTACATGGCTTCAATTTAGTCTTTATTCAATTCTCGGAGCTTATGTGTTTCCAGGCATTTATCCATTTCTGTTCATAACAGTCTCAGAGGATCTTTTGTATTTCTGTGGAATCAGTTGTAATGTCACCCTAGTCTTTTTTTCTTTGTCAATTTAAGCAGCAGTCTGTCAATCTTGTTTATTCTTTTAAATATCTAACTCTTGTTTTTGTTGATTCTTCATATGGATTTTTATGTCTCAATTTTGTTCAGTACTCCTTTGATTTTAGCTATGTCTTTTTTTTTTCCAGAAGAATTTTTAAATGTTGAGACTTCTGTATGAATAAACTTAACATGAAAAATCTGCATGGACTGAAATTTTTACTCTTCATTAAGTAGCAAATGATCTACATGTTTTCCCATTGTTACTGATAAGCACTAACATATATTTACTCTTTGCTATTATTGAATTGCTGTTTCATCTTTGATGCATTTTCTGAAAAATTTGAGACTAAGCTTCCCCAAAATGTTAAGATTGCTTAAAAAATAATTGAATGGCTTGTACTGAATTTGATAATTAAACATATAATTTTCTAGTTCTTTTCATTTTATTTATGAGTTTTTTCTCACGAACAGAAAACAAATCCACTCGTTCCATGGGTAATGTATCTCAACTTGCCCAGTAATCTCTTCAAAAAAGTTCGAAGCTATTCATCAGAAATCTTGTATATACACCCAAATAATTCATCCTGTGTTCTTCCTTTATTTAGAGCTTTTGTTTTTGTTGCATAAAATTATCACTTGATTTTTCCACATTCATGTTGAATTCTGGCTATATCAGAAAAAAAAAATTGTTCAACCTGAGATTGGTTTGTTTTTTGTCAGAAGTCCAGGAAAATTATTCTTTATGTCTGACAAGACTTACGAAAACAGGATTTTCTTTATGTATTCTCTGTGGGTATGAAATTAAGCACACTCAGCATCCTTCATGTAAACTAGACTATCCACACTTAGATGCTAAGATGATGAGAGATGGATAAAAGAAACAGTAAGAGACTCAGTTTCTCAATTAGGATATATCAGTTTTCTATCACCACAATAATGTTACATAATAAACTGCCTCAAAAACTTACCACTTAGAATAACAATAATTTATTAATTCTAATGCATCTGTGTTTGCTGGGTGTTAAATTTAAACTTCCTTAAGATTTTTTTTTATCAGTTTATTTGTGCAAGAAACATCACCAGCAACAATTCTCAAATTTGGCAGTCCTCAGAACCAGAACAATTTCTAAGAACTTCTGCCTGCTACATGGTCAGACAGCATTTATGAACAGAAAACAAAAGTGCTGCAAAAAGAACAACTCGGCTGGGTGTGGTAGCACATGCCTGTAATTCTAGTACTTTTGGAAGTCAAGGTGGGAGGATCTCTTGAGCCCAGAGTTTGAGACCAGCCTGTGCAACACAGTGACCTTGTCTTTACAAAAAATAGACTAAATTAGCCACGTGTCGTGGCTTGTGCCTGTAGCCCCAGCTACCAGGGAGGCTGAGGCAAGAGGATTGCTTGAGCCTAAGAGATGGAGGTTGCAGTGAGCTGAAACCACACCACTGTACTCCAGCCTGGGTAGCAGGGCAAGACCCTGTCAAAACAGAACTAAACAAACTAAAAAAAAAAAAACAAATTTAATTGTTTGTAACTTGGCATTTTGTCTTACTTGGATCCACTGGCCATCTACAATTGACTAAACTTCAGCAGCTGTATCTAACTGAAACTCAGCTGTAAGTATACTCTCAAGTTAGTTAGTTTCATTACATGAATGACTCCATATTGATTGGCTTTGTTGGACCCAGCATAGGAGCTTAGTATAAATCATTGGTCTCCTACACATTTTATTATTCCAGAATAACAATAATTTATTATTTTTAAGCATCTCTGTTTGCTGGGCAATTCTGCTAATATGAGTTGAGTTCAGCTGTTCATTGTTTTTGCAGTTAGCTAATGAGCTAGGGGCTGAGATGACTAGGCTATACTCGACATTGTGTCTCCAGCTCTAGCTGACCAGCTTGAACTTGTTCTTATGGAAAAGGCAAAGGAACAAAAGACAGAATGAAAATAAGGAAGGCTCTTTGAGGTCTAGAGCTGGAATAGCATAAATCATAAGGCCAGCCTAGATTCAAGGAGTGGGAAAATAGATAAGAGGAGCTTCAAAATCACATTGTAAAGAAAATGTATATAAAGAAGAATAGAAATTTGAAACCACTCTTTTCGTTTTGCAATGAATCTGTCGCACTAGCTCATTTTCTTCTCAAAAGAACGCTAGTATTACTTGACTCTTGTACTCTTTTAACATCTTTTAGGTTACTGCTTCTCATATATGTTGTCTCTTGGGTCACTGAGAGAAGATAATTTGGCTGGAGTTTGGCTATCAAAGGTATATGAGTTAGGGTTCTCCAGAGAAGCAGGGCTAATAGAGTAAGAGAAACATAGAAACAGCATCAATAGAACTGATCCGACAAGGTATATCTACATCTATCTATAGATATACACACACAAGATTTTTAAAATTTATATTTAAAATATATAACATAATGTTTTGATATGCATATTGAAATGATTACTAGAGGCAAGAAAATTAACATACTCATCATCTCACATAGTTACCCTTGTATTTATATGTGTGTGTCTGTGTGTGGTAAAACTAGCTGAAATTACTCTCTTAGTAAGTTTCTAGTATGCAATATAATTTTGTTAACTATTATCCTAATGCTGTAATTTAGATCTCTGTCCTGCTTTTCCTACATTATTTTAAAGGATTGGCTAATGTAATTGTGGGACTGGCAAGTCTAAAATCTGTGGGGTAGGCCAGTAGGCTGGAGAACTAGGGAAGGGCAGATGTTGCAGCTCAAGCCTGAAGACATTCTGGAGGCAGAACTCACTCTAATGGGACCTTAGTCTTATTTCTCTTAAGGCCTTCAAATGGTTCGATGAGGTCTACCATATTATGGAGGATAATCTGCTTTGGTCAGAGTCTACTGATTTAAATTATACTCTTATCTAAAAAATATTTTCACAGATATATCAAAACCGGTTTAACCAAATATCTGGGTACTGTGGTCTAGCCATGTTGACACATGAAATTAACCATCACTGAAGATTTTGGTGTTTTCCAACCAGGAGTTTCTTTTGTTTCATTAGGTGCTTTGGGCAAATGATCAAAGATCCAGTGCAACAGCAAGCAAACTTCTCTGTAAAGGGATTGGTAGTAAAAAATCTCTATCTCATAGCACTTTTTAAAAAACATTTTTAGATCACAGGACTTATAATCTGTATTTGTAAATTTGTAAGATATGAGCTGGGTTTGGTCCATGAACAATAGTTTCCTGATCTTTTGTCTAATAAATGGAGTTTTACTAAGCAAATCACTATAATTCAGTCTATTTTAAGAGTGGAAAAAACCTTCCCCATGCCACGGTTTTAGATGCTCAGATGTTAAATATATTCATAGCCAAGAGCAGATTTAAGACCTATCTGTCGCCTCCTAAGGTCATATATCCTTCTCTATGGCAAAATGCTGCTCGGAAGATGCTATACAGGATATGTGCAGAGAATAACAAAAAGTTACTCAGAGTCTCACAGATATGTTCTACATTGAAAGGCAGAATTTTCCCCATTGGCTTCTCTGATATGGTTAGTCAAACAAACTCATGATTCAGGGTTACATAGCAGATAGGTGCTCTTGACCACATCATCACTGCATTGCAGCAACATGCATGATTATGAAAACAGAAGCCATTTTCCTCACCAACAGAAAAATTTCTCTGGAAAAACTGGAGGAAAGATAATTGAGCTCAGGAGGCCTTTACTCCAAGGCCAAAAGTCCATGTTTTGTCGACTTAAATTTACACATAGAAAAGTAGATAAATGATTAGTTTTATGCATTTTTACTTGCACAACTTTATGAATTTTCATAGGGTGAATATTCGCTTGTAACTGCTATTCACTTCAAGTAACAGAACGTTGCCAAAACACCAGAAGATGTTTGCATTTCACCACTATATTCCTCCTCTTCCAATTCAGCAATTATGTTGATCCAATACCATAAATTACTTTTTTGCTTCTTTTTATTTTTACCTATCATTGAGCTCATTAATTGTCATAGATGGTCTATTGTTAAAACTCATCTATTGGTATGTTATTTTCAGTAATTGTATTGTTCAGGATGGTTTCCTAGGGCTAGTCCTACAATTAGTCTAGTACCATTGTCTAGAACTAAATCTTTATTATAGACTCCAGTGTTTGGGAAATGAAATTCTACATCTTGTCATCTGTTTTACTAAACAGATGTATTGTAATTACTATAAAGTCTATTTCTAGTACTTCTTAGTTCTGAGCTTCATTCGTTCTGATTTTTCTCTCAATTTAGTCATTTGGTCAGTTTTCCTTGTATGCCTGGTAACTTTTTATTGAATGTCATGATTGAAATGAAATATTTTAGAGATTATTTGGCGATCTGGCTAATGTATTTTCCCCCAGCAAGAATTTATTTTTTCTTTTTGGCAGAGAATTAAAGTTGGTGAGTATTAGCCTTAAGCAGGCTGTGATTGAGCTGATTTGAAGTTGAGTTTTAGTTTTAGAAAAGCCAATTTGGTTTGTTTTGGCTATAGCCCTTCCAGGATCTTAATAGAAGTTGGGACCTTTTGTTGTCTCCATAGCCCATTAGAAAGTTAAGATAATTTTTTTAAGAAATATAGAGAAAAATGTTTAAAAGTTTTTTATTTGCCTGCCAAAATAATGCATTTTTAAATTGCTCTACTTTAACACTCAACACTTAACAGATTATGGTTGTTCATGTAGAGGAGACAAAAAACATACAAAGACAATGTGAATTTTTCAGAAATTATCTAAGAACATAGTTTTATTTAATTTTCATGCTATGTTGCAGTTAAATTTTTTAATACTTGAATCCAGTGTCCTAAATGAAAGCAAATTGCATAAGACCAGCACAACATATGGTGGCAGTAATGAACATCCTTAAAAATGGTAGGAATGGCCGGGCGCAGTGGCTCGGGCCTGTAATCCCAGTGCTGGGAGACCGAGGTTGGTGGATCATGAGATCAGGAGTTTGAGACCAGCCTGGCCAATTTGATAAAACCCTGTCTCTACTAAAAATACAAAAATTAGCCGGGTGTGGTGGCACGCGCCTATAGTCCCAACTCCTTGGGAGGCTGAGGCAGGAGAATCGCTGGAACTCGGGAGGCGGAGGTTGCAGTGAGCCAAGATGGTGCCACTGCACTCCAGCCTAGGTGACAGAGTGAGACTCTGTCTCGGAGGAAAAAAAAAAAAGATAGGGATACTGGGAACACAGTCACAAAGGCAAAAAAGTGAAAATGAGAGCATATTTTGGAAGATGAAGATTCAAAATTTCACTCTCCTTGAATTATATATCTTTGCAGTAAATATTCCTTTTAAAAAACATATATATTGTTTTTCAGTCATCTGGCAGAGTGCTTTTTTAGAATCTTCTTTTGCGACAATATAATGCCTTAAAGTGGGGTGGTTAAGGGAAGGACAGGCAGAGGAGTGACTGAAGCACAACTCGTTCATCTGCTTTATTCTACGATTGTTTTTCCCCGGAGTGTCTGTGAATACTGCACTGAAGTACTCTATAATACTGAGGACAGAGCACAGGAAACTGCCATTCCTACTGAAATGGTCCAAAACCCACCCGTGACTTTTAGTTCTAAAGATTTGAATTTATTTTTATTTTGCTTTTGCATTAAGATGAGAAAAAAGCCAAACTTGTAATTCCACATATTGGAAGAATTTGTCTTTAGGATTTTAAAACAGACAGAATAGGATCAGATGATTAGTGCCCTACATTGCTGACCTAGTTTGCATCTTTCTGTTTAGTTTCCTTATAATTATGAATTATTAGAGTTGTCTGTGACTTCAAAAAGCAATGTTTATGATTCTGTAAAATGGAATTTTCAGCTTCACATGGGTATGTGGTCATAAGATTGTATTCTTTTCCCACAAATATTTCCCGTTTTGGTGGACAGTTTCGTATGGCCTACTTTTACTGAGAAATTTTAAGTTATTTCTTTAGAAAATAATCTATCAAAAAATGGCCGGGGCACGGTGGCTCACACTTGTAATCCCAGCACTTTGGGAGGCCGAGGCGGGTGGATCACGAGGTCAGGAGATCGAGACCATTCTGGCTAACACAGTGAAACCCCGTCTTTACTGAAAAACGCAAAAAATTAGCCTGGCGTGGTGGTGGGTGCCTGTAGTCCCAGCTACTTGGGAGGTTGAGGAAGGAGAATGGTGCGAACCCGGGAGGCAGAGCTTGCAGTGAGCGGAGATCGCACCATTGCGCTCCAGCCTGGGTGACAGAGCCAGACGCCGTCTCAAAAAAAAAAAAAAAAAAAATCTATTAAAAAATAACATTATTTTGTGAAGGATGATGGAGACTTTTTCATGGCTTCTTAGCCTTATTTCCTGATATTCTTTTTAATCCATTCTATGCCACAATGATGGACCTTCCAGTCCATATCCAGTCCCCAAAGACACTGTTTGGGGGCAGCCCTGACTTTACACTTGCTCCTTTCCCCATGTGACTGCTTGCCCGCCTCCTTCACTCATTGTTGAAGACTAAGCTCAAATGTCATCTTTATGAGAATTGCCAGACTTTATGTAAAAAGTTATTCTTGTATTGTGGCAACATGCTGGTTTTGTGTTTGTTTTTTGTTTTTTTGAGATGGGGTCTCACTCTGTTGCGCAGGCTGGCGTGCAATGGCAGGATCTCAGTTCACTGCAACCTCCGCCTTCCAGGATCAAGCCATTCTCCTGCCTCAGCCTCCTGAGTAGCTGGGATTATGGGTGCCTGCCACCACACCTGGCTAATTTTGTATTTTAGTAGAGATGCGCTTTCTCCATCTTGGTCAGGCTAGTCTTGAACTACTGACCTCAGGTGATCCACCTGTCTCAGCCTACCTAAGTGTTGGGATTACAGGTGTAACACACTCTGTTGTATAATTATTTGAAGTATGTTCACTTCTCTCTATTGAGTTGTGAATTTGTGTGTGGCAATGACAGTCTTTTATTATTCTTTTAATTACTAGTATTTAATATGGTTCTTGGCCCAAGTACACAATTAATAAATATTTACTAAAAATTAAAAAAAATCTAAGTTACAGTCCCAAAGCCCAGCATTTCTTTTGACATAATATACCTTATATTCAGGTTTTCATTGCTCTTGTTATTTAATTAAACATATTCTGGGAAGAGTAAAAGTGCATTTATGTCAATGTGTAGGTCTGTGAAATATCTGCTACTTGATACTGTATTGTTTCTAAAGATATATAGTGTTCATGAACTACTATAGTATATGCTTTTGAGAGAATGTCCATATGGGTTTTCTTAGGCTGATTTGATCTGTCACCCCTTTAGAAGTTTTTGGCAAAACTGAAATGAGCGATGGCAACAGTACATTGACAGAGTCAAGTCTTAGACTGTAACATCAGCTTGCTTGGAATGGAGCTCTTTGGAGTATGAGGAGATGAAGAGACATTATGTGTGCCTTTTATGGGAAGCTTTCCCTCTGCAGTATCAGTGCCCAACCATATAGAAGAAAAAGAAGGAATTGACTGCCTTTCTTCAGCATGAAGCAAGCTTAAAACCTTTGCTCCAACGTGAGGGCCAACTTCTAGTCAAAGGATTGCATTTGGAGAGTATCACCGTTGTATTTGGTTACAAGAGAAACTAATATTCTATTTGGAAAGAGTCAGTATCTTAAATTACCTTTTATAGTGTTAACTCAAGAGGAATTTCACCATAATATAACAATGACCTAAATCAAACTATAAATATGGTTTCTGCTAGAAAAGAAATTGTCTTTACAGGACAATAATGGCTTGGTTTTAAAGAAAAATGTTCTGAGGTTACTTAAAACTTTTCTTACTTGTGAAATAAATATTATCTGCTTACTATTTATTTAGTAACATTGTGCGTAGGGCATTGTTCATCAATTTACTAATTCTGGATTCTACTCAAATGTAATCTGTAGCCAGATTCTTCAACTTTGACTGAATTCTTCAGAGTCACTAACATTCCTCTTGTGTTTTCCAGTATTTCAGGTAATCATGCATATCCATTGCCCAAGCCAGCAAATCTAAGTCTCTTAAGATTTCCAACTGTGCTTGCTACCATGAGAACATTTAGTTCCTAGAAGTTAAAAACGTACCTTTAAGCAGCTCATAAATTCTGGCTTCAGATTTAAACTGATGTTAGATGTTAGATATCAGAGTCAATAACCCCCTAAACTGATATGATCTCAATTCCATATGGCTCCATTAGGCCACCTGATCTTAATGTCTAAAACTGCTATGTGGTTAATTACCTGAGTCAGACCCATTCTTATGGGGAAGCAAAGGGTCTTCAGTTCAGATACATATCAGGCTTTATTACTTTGTAGTTTGAAGATTATCTCCTTACTTGGAAATATTTGGAAGGAGTAAAGTCTATGGATCTCAATACTGGGAGTACATGATTTTTATCACCTGGGGCATGTAAAATGACATTCAGGGTTCCCACCCCAAGACAGTCTGGTTCACTGCATTGAGTTGTTGCAGATTTTGGAGATGCAAAAATCCCACTTTTGAAAACACTGTCTTGAGACTTATACCCTCATCTTGGTGGATTTGGGAGTCATCTGGAGAGCCACAGGGGCTGATAAAGACTGTCTTCTGGGGAAAGAAGCTCCAGAGGGAAGGCTAGAAGCATTGAGGAGCAGAACACTGAGAAAGAAGATAGACACCCTAAAAAAGTTTTTGTTCACTTTAAAATATTACCACTGTGTTCATGCATAATGAGGAATTCCTTGGGGTTATAATCACATTCTAGTGAGAAGTGACTGTTGAAATAATTAAGGGGATTGACTCTGTTTCAATGAGGAGTGAATGACTTTTGTCTTTGGTGATACTGAAGTGAGGCTCCACGCAATGCACCGATCAAGCCATATCCTTGGATTTGACTCTGTACTCTGTCTCCCATGCACCACACAGTGGTGGAGATCTTACGTAAGAAGTATGAAGACAGCAGTTGGGGTCAGATTAAAAAAGGGCCAATCTCAAGGAGCAATATAATTGTGCTTGTTAGGAGGGAGAATGAGTTGGACTCTGCTCCTGACCCTCAGTCAAAGCTGGAAACCAGGCGAGACCCCTACAGAGTCGGGCACCAGTCCAGAGAAGTGGCCACTATTACATGTTGCTATCACATTCCAGGAGGAGGGCTCTAGCCGTGTGTGAGTGGAGTGGAGAACAAAAATGAGAAAACCAAGTGAATGCTGTCAGCTGTCGTGTGTGTGTGTGTGTGTGTGTGTGTGTGTGTGACTCAATTAGTGCCTTCTGTGCCCTCCTTTGATCACATATTTATGTATGTGTTCATTCATTCTGTCATTTGATGATTCCACTAATATTTATTAAGGGTTTGCTTTGTGCCAGGCACAGTACTCAATGATGAAAATGACACAATCATTGCAAAATTAAATCTAGTGAGAGAAACAGATGAGGACAGGTAATAACAATACTGGAGAGTAAGTGCTATGACAAGGAAATATGGGCACCTTGGGTGAACATAGGAAGGAAACATTGCTTGGACTTGGGGGATCCAGGAAGGCTTCCCATTAGAAGGAAAGTCTGAGCCCTGAAGGCTGACAATTATTAGTCAAATAATGGAAGTAGTAGTGCTGAAGACAAATGGAATAACTTGTGAGAGTCATGAAGCAGGAGCGATCAAGGGGCTGCAAAGCCAACATGTGCCAGGAACGTCTTTCTGTTAGTTTGCTCTCATACTGCTGATAAAAGATATACCTGAGACTGGGTAATTTATAAAGTAAAAATATTTAATGGACTCACAGTTACACATGGCTGGGGAGGCCTCACAATCTTGGCAGAAAACGAAGGAAGAGCAAAGGGATGTCTTACGTGGTGGCAGGCAAGAGAGAACTTGTGCAGGGAAACTTACTCTTTTTCACTATCATGAGGACAGCACAGGAAAAACCTGCTCTTATGATTCAGATACATCCCACTGGGTCCTTCCCATGACACGGAATTGTGGGTGCTAAATTCAAGATGAGATTTGGATGGGGACACAGGCAAACCATATGAACTTTGAAACCTGGAAATATGTGTTGCAAGGGATGAGGCTGTAGAGGTAAGCATGGAGAAAATGGGACTTCACTGGGTCTAGGGAATTTAGAGATGAGTAAGGCAGACTTGTACCCTCAATAAGTTTATGTTTGAGAATGCTTTTTTCATTCCATTTTTATAAAGTTGTGAACCAACTGGGAACATATAGTGCTCAAATTCAACAGACTCCATCCATCATTTTAGATCCCATTACAAGCAAATTTTTATTGAAAGTGTCATTCTTTAAGCTAAGAAATATCAATAATGATGAAGTTTAAATAATGTAGTACTGAATATTCATGGACTCTGTGCTGGACACTTTTCTAAACACTTTTTAAGTATTAATGTAGTTAATCCTTATAAACAATTTTTGCAGTAGATATGATTATTCTTGTTATGGATGAACAGGAAGAAGCATCAGGAGGTTATGTAACTTGCTCAAATTATATCAGAGCCTCTCTCTACAGAAGTCTACTTCCAGAATCTGTCTTTTCTACTCTCGTGTTATATAGCCTCTCTGATTTAAGAAATGGATAGTGTGAAAAATCAGAATAATAGAATTTCTTCAGTGGATGGGAAGTCTGGTTGAGGACTAAAAGTGTCTGGTTTTTAATCAGTAATAGAGAAGCTGCCATCTTTACCACCAGAAAATGTGTGCAGAGGAGGCTAGTTTCAGTTAACTCTTGGATCTCATTCTTAATTCTGGCAGCCCTATCTATTATTGCAGATCCTGCCTGGGTATACTGGGCTTTCACCAGCTTTGTAGAGATAAGACTTGACATCTCTGTTTTGCTTCCTGCCATGGGGATTCTCAGCAGTTGCTGTGGGAGCCCACTTGATTCTCACACATGTGCAACCTGGAAATGCAGGAGAGCTGATGCAGTAGGGGGTGAGAGCTGATGCAGTAGGGGGTGAGAGCTGATGCAGTAGGGGGTGAGAGCTGATGCAGTAAGGGGTGAGAGCTGATGCAATAGGGTGGGTGAGAGTCCACTGATCAATGCTTTTTCCTAGTTCTAAGATGTATTTCTTTAGACTCCTCAGATGGTCCTGTTGGTTTGGACGTAATCTGTTGTAGCAGTTGGCCATTTTGATAATGCAGCCTTGTACTGGCTTTTCCTCTTTCACGGATTCACTGTTTCTGGACTTCCCTTTAGCTCTCTGGAATCCCACGTGTATGCAAACCTTTATCTCAGATTCTTCTTTGGAGGAACACAGGCTAAGACAATAAGTTAGGTCCGTATGTCCGAGAAGTTTGGTAATAAGTTGTAGTGTAAATGTAGAATATGAAAGTGTTATGCCTGTAGGAATAAAACAATGCTGATTCTCTTTTTGGGTCTAGAAACTGGGAACGAAATGTATATAAAAGTCCTCACTTTAAGTTCCTCATACAAAACACCATAAGATTTTCGTCTAAAGTACAGAGATAAGAAGTACTCTACAGATAGAGTCTATTATAGTGAAGTTAGCCAAGCAACATTTTAGTTCTTGTATCCTTGGATTTGATTCTGTACTCTGTCTCCCATGTACCATGTAGAGGTGGAGATCTTATGTAAGAAGTGTGAAGAAAGCAGTTGGGGTCACCAAGTGAATGCTGTCAGCTGTCATTTGTGTGTGTGTGTATGTGTAACTCAATTAGCTAGTACCTTCTATGCCCTCCTTTGATCACATATTGATCAACATGTTAGCTCCTGGTTCCATCACAAAATAGTTATATAATTTGAGAAAGATAACGTCTTCATAACTTAGTACTTCTCTTTTCTGGCTAGAAAACATGAATATGGATGATTATAACTCTTTATTTGCATAGTATTTCCTAGAATGGTGTTTATAACACTCTTACTGCTGTTTAAAGTATATTTTTGCATAACAACATATATAAGTGTCTAGAACTGTGAAGGGTGTAAGATTTTTTTACCTTATTTACAAATTTTAAAATCAGCCTGCCATGGATTCATGGCTGCTGACAGCAGGAGATGCAAGACCTTGGGGTCAGAAACAAAGGCAGTTTATTATTTGCAACAATAGCGGTAGCCAGAGTATTAACATTTTTTGTGGTGGTTCCTCAGTCTCAATTCCCACAGGAAGATGCAAACGTTTTCGGTTGATACTTGTATGCTTAGTGGGTTGTATTACAGTCAAGGAATTCTGAACTTAGGGAACTCAAACAAACAACCTGAAAGAAGGATGAAACAGCTCTTTTTTTGTGGTACAAATGATAGGCCAACTTGGTGTTGATAGTCTGCAAGTGTGTATACACCAGGAGGTGTTAAATACCCTAAATCAATAACCATAAACTAATTTTATTTTCCCAGTAGGTGTCTGGAAGGTAAGGGGTGGAGTGGCCTAGCTTATGACCACCCTCATAACACACTTGGGGGAATTTTAGCTTCTTTTTTTTTAAAAAAAAATTTAGGCTTTTGTGGGTCTGGAAGTACTTATTCTCCAAAGGAAATGCTTTTACCAGGAGAGACAAGGAAAGTCCTGTTGAGCTTTAAGCTATTACTGCTGTCTAGTCAGTCTCCTTATATCAAGGAATGAGTAGGAAGAAATGACTACATCGTGGCAGGGTAGTTGACCCCAAATATTAGGGGTAGAAAAGGTAGCTGTTCCACACTTGGGGCAGGGAGGAACGTGTTTGGCACCACTGACCTACTAGTGTGTTGCTTGGTACTCCCCTTCCCTGTTGTGACAAGATGGTAATAAACAAAAATTTTGCACCTGTGACCCAAGAATTGCATGCTGGCCAAGACCTCAGACCCCTGGAAAGTGAGTATTTGGGTCAACCCAACAGGTAGACAACCTAGACCAAAAGAGGTGCAAGCTGAGAATGTATGGAATATAGAATGGGGGGTAAAGGTGGGCACCGCTGAGTATCATTTGCAGCCTTGAGACTAGCCCTAGTGGAGAGGACTAAAATTCCTCTTACAAATTTCATTAGAAAATGAGACCAACTAGCATCCCAAAGAGGATGTTTCTAGATTGAGAGAGCTTATTTACAAGAAGCAAGTAGAACCAAGCATTGTATATTAGGGTGAACTGTAGTGGATACTATTGTGTGTCACCCAGATCAATGCCTTCAGAGTTGAAGTGCTCATTCTCCAACCCTGAGTATGTTGGCTGCTGATGGATCCTAGCTGTGTTCTCCTGTAGAAATTGCCCTTGATGGAAGAACGCTCTTTCAAGTGTCCAATGTCTAGTCTGTTGGGGATATAAACGCCTGGCCCCCTTGTCTCAGTTCGGGACATCTTTAGAGGGTCACCGCAGATTCAGAGTTCTGCAGACTCTGTGGGATGGGCTGAAGCCTTTGGTTGAACTCTACTACATTTCAACTTTTCCTTCGGAAAAATCTTACTTCTTCACTCCCTTACAAACAATATTCCTGAGAAGACATGCCAAGAAACCTCCTGTGCATGGATCTCAGTGTCTGTATCCAGAAAATCTGATCAGTGACAACATGCTTATTTGGTTTCCTTGTGGGACAGTTTGGGCACCCTAAATTAGTAACAGCATACCACTTTTTTTTGTTTAGTATTTACTTAGTTTGGAATGAAAGTGAGAGATTTCAGGTAAGAGAGAATATAGATATTATGTAACTCAATATTTTTCTATAGTAGATAATCAAATAAAGGGAAGGTTAAGTAAATCTTCTCCCTTTGGAAAAGTTGTAAAAGAGCAATGAGAGGATGCCCTCCCTTTTCGAGGCTCTCATGTGCACAGAAACGTAAGAAGGAAAGCTCATTCCAACTTGGGCATGGATTACTGTGTCTTTAGCATATAAAGGGCAAAATTGGAAATGAGAGAATGAAAGTGAAAGCGTGAAAATCAGCTTCTTCCTCAATCCCCTTGCTGTTGGATTTTACTCCAGGCTGGCTCTCCAAGGGCTGTGAAACTGAGCTGTGTTCTCATTCTAAGTGCAGGCCACACCATTTGCAGGCCTGTTTAAAACGAGAGTGATGAGAGAAAGAATTACAAGTATTCACCCATTTTGTGTTCTTGCAAATTAAGAAGTGTTGGATAAAATCCCTCGTTTCACTCATTTCTGGACAATTTCAAATTGAAGCATATTTTTGCCATCATAAAGAGCAGGCTTGAAGTCCTAATACAGGACTAAATTTATTTATGGACTAGGCATTCTCTCACTATGGCAATGTGGTGAAGTGGCCAGCAGCCCAAGACTACTCACTTTTCCCCTGCTTCCAGGAAGTAGCACAGTGATGGTTAACAGACATGGCTGTAGAAAACTTTTCTTTTTTAAAATTTCTGTGACTATATTGAATTATATGCCAAACATATACATATGTATAACTAAAAATGTGAGAAGCATGTATTTCTCCAGTCACATTTAATTGCATCAATATGGAGTTCCTATTGGCTTTTGCAGAAACAGCTAATGAGGCATGTGTGAAGAATCCAGATGTTTGGATTCTATGCTCTTCCAATCCATTATATGAACATCCATTTCTGACAATGTGTTGCATTGTGTGGAATGGAGAATTGCATCACTAATAAGGAAGTAAAGTTGAAGGCTAATTATACTGTTGCTATTTTCAAATGAGGATTTTTCTGCTGAAAGTGTTATTTTCAACATGAGATGGTGAATAATTTCTGGCTTGTGTTTTCATAGAGCCCTTCTATTTATTATTACTTACAAGGCCATATGTCTCTTTCAGCAACTTCATTCAGCAACTCCAATCACATGTATACACACACACACACACACACACAAAAGCACAAACACATGCACTCATCCCTAAAATATAGGAGAACACAGCAAAGGCTTTCACAGATCTAAGTGCCCAGAGCACAGAGTGATTGACAATTCATTCCCTCTAAGAAGAATAGGAATAACTTTCTAATGGGGTTTTGAGATGAGATGATATGAAATGTTGAAAGATGGGATTTTGACAGTTGCAGGTTGGGGAGAGGATAATTTTAAGTGGGCAGAATTTAATAAATAAAAGACAGATGGTGAAGAAAAGGCAACATGTTTTAAACATTTGCTGTATTCCTTTAAGTATTTAATTTGTTCTTTTATGACAAAGCAGGGATGGAACATTTCAACAAATCAGATTGAACACATTTAACGATACCAAGCTGTAAGGCCCAGTGTCCTTCAGTGGGAGGTCACTATTTTATTTACCTCAACAACATTAAAACACCCACATCTGAAGTCCCCGCCTGATATGACATTTAGTTTGAGAAACAGTTAAGAGAATCAGGTCCGTGGGCATGATCATAGGATGACATGAGCCTATGGATCTCTGAAGGTTCCCTAGAGAGCACAAGGCTTAGAAATGTTTGTATCAGGAAAGGCCTTGGAAAAAGAGCAGTTATCAGACAGTGGTTGCTCTTCCTGGTCTCTTTGGAGCAAAAAAATAAAAAAAGCAATATGTACTTTGGATTCCAGGGCTCTTGGCATTGTTAATGTTTGAACAGAAAGCAAGATAGATTGGGCTTGCAGATGAACGGTATGGATCCTTTTTGATCCGCAGCTATCAGTACTTGATTTAATTTGCCTCCTTCTCTTTTTACCATTTTAATCATTCCTAGGATCCAACTTTTACCTCAAAGTAAAAGTCATCTAAACTTATGTCCTTGATCATCTCTCCCTGCAAAGCTCCCATTCTCCATTTCCAGCTACCTGCTGTACCTCAAACCGAGCAGTACAAATCATAGCTCCCCATTTTACAGCTTATCTTTTCATATCTTTGCATGCCTCCCAAACCCCACTTTCCACCTTCTGTTGACCCACCTTGGGGCAGGACTTTGCTACTTGTTTTCCATGGTTAAAGCTTTGGCCTCCTATTCAACACTTCTCTTGAACTTTAAAAATAAGTTGGTTGCATCCAACCTCTTTCAGTTCTACCTTTGAAATGACTCGTGAATCTATTCATTCTTTTTTATTCCAATCACTGATGGCATAGTCTGGAACTTCAGTTCTTCCTGCTCTGCAGCGATAGCTTCTTAAATAGTTCTTGTGAATCTGTTCTTTCATTCCTTGTATCTATCCATTTCCCAAAATACAAAATATGATGATGAAGACAATAACTAAATGAGGAAGAGGGGCTACAACTACCTACTTAATTGTTATGAACCTTAGTCAAGATTAGTTTTGTAAAGCATGTAACATAGTGCCTGGAATATAATACATCCTGAATAAATATTGGCTATTATGTCTCTCTTTACCTTAGAAACGCTGTATGTATGTATGCCAGTTCTCAAACTCACCTACTTCTTCCCCACATCTGGAGCCCCTTGCATCCATCCCCTTTGTTGGAATATCCTTCCTCTCTCTTTTGTCCTCTCTGCCTTCAGCAAGCTACTTTCTGTTCATGCTCCAATCTCTGTTCAGAATTATGTTTTCATCCCAGTTTTCCCTGAGCGCCACGACCTGCACTGTGCTGTGTGCTCCTGCAGAATGTTGTATTTCTAATCTTGAAGTTATTGAGTAACAAAATAGAAAGTCATCATGTCAAAATACAGATGGGCAAACAATATGGAGATGATTCCTTTTCTGTAACTGATAGAATCTTCCTGAATTATGCCTACTCTAGTGAAGAATTCTAACATGCTTTTTAAAGTGGTATTTCAGTTTTTCTCTATATTTTTGTGTAGTTAGATTTATTTTAGGTTTACGTCCAGTCAGTCAGATTTCCTCTCTGCTCCTTATTTCTCACTGCAAGAGCCTCCACAGTGGTCTTTCTTGCTGCCTTGATGCCATCTGGCTCTTTTAGGCACTGTAGACCCCACTGAGCCTCAGCCATTTGCTATAGAAGCCGCTACTGCAGTCTCACTGGCTCTTAACTTCCCTGCCTTTGGACACCTCTGCCCCTCTCCTGCCACACTGAAGCAGAGGGACACTCAAGAGCATTACTTCAACCTTCCTTCTGCTCAATCATGCTTGCAATAATCTGCAAGGACCTACAGGCTTACTGTGATCCAGAGAAAGAGAATATATTACGTTAGAGTAGTTTCATCCAGGAGGGAAACACAGCTGAGTATTATCCCTTTCAATCTAGGGGAGGGTGTGAGGGGTAAGAAATCAAATGAGAAGATCTCATTTGGGATTCTAGGAAGAGATGGCCTCACATGACGCCTCTCACCCCAGCCTGGGGTAGTCTTGTCACAGTAGAAATAACAAGCATATTTAGTCAGAAAGAAGGTCTATAATCACACTCTTCAGCCTTTTTCTACTCAAAGCATTTCCTGGCACTTCCCTCTCTTTTCCTTCATTTTATCGTCTGTGTTTTCCTATTATTGTACCCATGTCATTCATTGTATTTTGTAATGTCTATCTCTTCCTTCTAGACCAGCAGTCCTCATCTGAAAGTGATTTTGTCCCCTGTGGACATCTGGCAATGTCTGGAGACATTTTCCTTGTCACAACCCTGGGGAGAAGGCAGTGAGGGGGTGCTACTGGCATCTAGTGGGAAGAGACCAAGGGTGATGTTAAATGTTCTACAGTGCACAGGAAAAGTTCTGTGACAACGAATTGCCTGGTCCCCAGTGTCAATAATGGTGAAGTTGAGAAATCCTGTTCTATACTGTAAAGAACTTGAGGCAGGGATGCTGTCTTATTTATCTTTTCATCTCCAGTACCTCAAACATTATCTGGTTTATAATAGAGACTTTATAATTATTTAATGACTAGGTAATGAATGAATAAATAACTAGAAACGTGAACAACATGAATGAATGAGTACCAGATATGTAATTTTTAAAGTCCTCTAAAAATCTCAATTGGTTTTGCTTATTTTGAGTGATACAAAATTAACTTTGGTAGTTGAGTAGAATAATGATCACATCTGACCTTTTCAGGGCTACAGATACTGGTTGATCTCTTAAAATTTACATAGCTCATGAAAGAGAGGAGGGAGCTAACATGGCAGATATTAGCGATCAGCATCAAGCCCTTGCTCAACAACCTCTTCACCCTCATGTCTCCTAACAAATGAGGATGTTGCAGCACTGGAAAGACCTTCTTGGCTCTATGAGAAGAACAAACTGGATCCCTCCATTCAGTGGTCAAAAAGTTCACCAGAAATGGTCCCATGGGCATGTAGCATCTGCATTCATTTATGGGAACTGATAGTGAAATTATAGTCTACATGGCACACGGTGTGCTATTAACAGTTCCTGGCCAGGTGTGGTGGCTCACGCCTGTAGTCCCAGCACTTTGGGAGGCTGAGGCGGGTGGATCACCTGAGGTCAGGAGTTCAAGACCAGCCTGACCAATGTGGTGAAACCCCATCTCTACTAAAAATACAAAAAAATTAGCCAGATGTGGTGGCACATGCCTGTAATCCCAGCTACTTAGGAGGCTGAGGTAGGAGAATCGCTGAGAACCTGGGAGACGACGGAGGTTGCAGTGAGCTGAGATTGCATGGCTGCACCCCAGCCTGGGCAACAGAATGAGACTCCATCTTAAAAACAAACAAACAAACACCAAAAATTTCCCTTGGCAAACAGTGTGACACTGCGTGGTTTGGTTGCTTAAAAGTCATCTCCTAAATCCAACCCTGACTAAAAGGAATAGTGCAAGATGGTGGCTATGCCAATGGCAGCGCTGTGGTAAGAAGTATACAAGAGACGTAGTGACCGTGGTTTAGATTATTCTCAGATGCCATTTATGCCCAGCAAAGATAGCTCATGTATAAATGTCCACAGTGTTCACTCTTAACTAGTTTAAATAGTTTTCTTTATTATGCTGTCTTTCTGATAATTTTAGATGTTCTTTAAAATATTTGACATTCTCGTTTTTTTTTTTGTCAAATTCATGTGAATTTGGCAAACAATCATTTGGAAGATTAGAAATTGCAATATCTGATTTCTTAAATGGTCCTTTATATGAAAGAATAAGCTTGGTTAGCTTTCTTGGTAAGGTCTATAATTGCACTGGAACTTTTTTCTGCTCAAAGCATTTTCTGACGCTTTCCTCTCTTTTCATCCATTTTATCATGTATTTTTTTCTCTTATTGTACCTATGTGATTCATTGTATTTTTAAATGTCTGTCTCCTTCTAGACCATTTTGCACAAGGATTACTATTTTAAGAGTAAGTGTTCTACTGAGATGTGGTAGATAATTCAAGATGTATTTTTAGATTATTCTTAATAAATATATTAAACCTTGACTGGAATGAATAAATTTAAAAATAATTAATTTTTAGTATGCCTAGAAATTAATAATCACCACTTTCTTTTCATGAGAAAGCAATATTTTGTGACATGAAGTGAATAAATAACTTAGTTGATGAAGGCTTAGATCAATGGCAGAGGGAGAAAGGAGGCGTTCAGGAGTGAGAGGGAATTCCACCTTGTTGCAGTCTCACCACTAGTCAGCTGTTCTGTGATAATTGATCCTTAACACCAGAGAAGTATCTGATCTTTAAGAGAAATTATTTGTCCTCCTTTTTAAGGATACAGAATATGAAGCACAGAGAGCCTGATTCATTTGCCCCAAACCACACATCTCATCCTGTTTAATTTGACTTTGAATTCTCATCTTATAGGAGAATTTCCTTCTATCACTCCACTACCATCTCATAAGCAAATAGATGAGGCCTGTAGTTCTCTACCTTGGCGCTATATATTCTCATGACTTGAGGAGCTTTTAAAGAATACTGATGCCGGAGTCTAACCTCCCAGAAAGAATAATGTAATTGTTCTGAGGATGGAAGCCTAGGAATCTTCTCTTTCTTATGTTTCCTGGGTGATTCTAAATTGTTACAAATGTTGAGAACCACCAGATTAGGATTTAATGTTTTTTGCAATTTGCTTTATCCTTTGTGTCCGAGCAAGTGTATTTATTTTGGACTTTTTAATAGAGCTTTTACACGAAATTCACAAAGAATTAAATTTACCGTAATTTGAATGAATCAGAGTGACTTCTTTATTATTTTGCAGAATAAGGCAGGATGTTTCTTATTTAGTCAGCTTTATTATGTGGGGTTTATAATTTAAGATCATAAGGTTGATTGTGAGTAAGGAAACAAAGTATTAGCAGCGTGAAGGGTAAGGAACCTTTTCAGTTCTCTACACCATAACCTTGGAATCAGTTATTAGTGGTCTAGCTCATCACTGGAAGATTCTTGAGACAACTGCAAAAGCATGCACAGTTGATCAGGGCCTTGAGCTGGTCCTGGCTCCCAGTCATGTGACCATTAGATTGGAGGTGGTTCTTGGGTTATTGCATTCATTTGAAAGATATATTCTCACATCGGAATGCTTTTGTCTGTGTTTTCCTCTTCAGGTTAATGTGTTTGGAAGTTACAATGTGGTGTTTTGCATTGTAAAGTGTAGCTCTGATGACAATGTTTTCTCTGAGAAGTTGATCCTATGACTATGCCTTATTGTGCGTGAAACTTATACATCCCCTGAAGTACCTTGTCTTCACACCACTACTTACCACCCCTTTTATTATATGTTCTTTATTTCCTAAGTACTTTTATCCTTTTTGTGTCTTTTTCTGTATAATTTCCCCTCTCCCAACCTGTGTCTTAGGTCTACCAGAGATTTTTGTTATGTCAGTTATGAATCTTTTTTATCCTCTGTGTGATCTGTAGGACTAAAGAGGTAGATTGTCCCTAGACTTAGATATCAAATTCTTTCTGTTTATAGTTAATAATGGTTTTGTGTATTAAGGAAAATACACACCTGAGATTTAGATTTTAGAAACAACATTCATAAAAACTAAAATTTAACAAATGATGATGTTATGCCTCAAAACATTGTGCTATAAACTAAGCCTTTTTAAAAAGTCAATTTAATATGTCCATCTTTTAAAGAAAAACCCAAACAAAATGTGTTTATCAAGCACTAAACGCTTAAGATATTAGCTATGAGATGCTTAATAAGATGACATAAGGCAAATCTGATTCATGAGTTTGTTGAAAATATAAATGTTAACATTTTCAAAAGCTTTGTTTCGTAATAAAAATGATACAGCTCTTCAGTATGAAACTAACATGTTACAAACTAGCCAATAAATTTGAATTACAAAGTTCTTTGCAAGCACTATTTTATTTAATATCTGCAGTTGACTGTATTTTCCTTAGTTTTGCCTTAACACCCTAGAGATTTTGCACAGAGGCTGAAGAGTTGTGGTCTCACAGTAAAGAAAATGCAGTTCCTTTTCTAAAGGAAAGGAAAACCTACGTGCTATTTTGAAGTCTTCAAGTCTGACTGAGCCCATTGAAGGTCGGTCAAGAATGCTGAGAGTAGAAAAGCCTGCTTCTGGGACCTGGGATCTGTGCTTTCTTAGCATTGAACATCAACTCATTGATCCTTCTCCCAAACTTTCTTCCTTCTCTACTTGTACATCTGTCATAATCTCCCCTTACCTCCCTAGTATTCATTTAATTCCTGTGCACTACAGCTGAGGTTTCCAGATACATGTTTATGTTTTATGGCATGTGAAAAATTCATGTGTAATCTAACTGACGTTTGTATCATACAAAAGCTCTGTTCTTCAACCTCATTTTTGTTGTTGCTATTATTATTATTTTTGAAGCTAGATCAGCGATGTTGAGATTAGCTTTGACCACTGGTTATGAAATTCCTGCTGAGAAACCATGATGAAAATACAATTTCAGAATATAAAGTACTAGAAGTATTAGAAGTATGTCTGTAATGTGCTACCAAAAAGATTACACATGCATACCCTTGGTTGTATTGTTGTTTTCAGAATTTTTGGACAGAATTATTTCCTATCAGCATTTTTCTGAAATTGCTTGACTTTTATTTATGTAAGGATTCCTGATTACATAGCATCCATAAATGATATGTTGTACTTTTTTTAATCCTTTGGAAAATAACTACAAATAAGCAGTTCATTGTGACCTCGTTGGCTGCACTTGACTTGGGTTAATGTAGAGGTAAAGATGAGCAATAAGAGAAGAATCAGCCACCTCCACAGTAGGTGAACAGAGTCATTAGACAATATTGATAATCAGACAGTTATGAGACAATTCTGTTCCTTTTACAGTGTCTACGCTGTATGTGTGGTCCACAGGGTAAAAGGCTATAACATCTCACAGGACATGTGTGGCTGGTAATTAAAAATTATGCATAGAGCAGACACCATCTGATGAGAAAGCTTTGTGGAGAAAGTGGCATTTAGTTTGGAAATTATAGCTAGTTTGAATTTTGGTAGGTAAAGGTGCAAGAAGGGAGACAATAGTGAGAATGAAAAACAGCAGTGAATATGGAGTCAGGTGGAAAGGCCTTGGAAATTGTTCATTTGGAATATGAGAAATGTATGAACAAGTTGCTTTGAAAGATGAGGTTGGAAAAGCAGCTGTTGAGGACTGTGTTCCTGGAGATGATATGCTATTTTCTGCTAGAGGTGTTTAGGAGATGATTTTTAGTATAAAATCAAAAGCTTGAAAGAGTTGATCTGGAATTTATACATGATCTAGTCCACCTTCCTCTACTCAGAGATGGAAGTGGAATTGTTGCTGATTAAGAACAGGGTATTGGTATTAAAGGGAAAGACCAGACTCCTAATATTGACTCCATAATTTATTAGCTCTGTGAACTTAGATGGATTACCTAATTTTCCTAAGTTTTATTTTCCCTATCTGCAAAACAGAAATATAAGGTTTATTGTGAGAATAAGAAAAATGATACATGTAGTGTTTAGCTTAGCGTTTGGAATAGTAAATGCTCCCAAAACATTTGCTATTATTATACTGTTGCTATTGTTATTATTCATGACTTCAATTATTCATGACTTCAGTGAAACAGGGTCTCATCTTTCCTTGCTCTGTTTTTACAGGAATTACATAAATTCGCTAGAATCAGAAGTCAGTTGTACTGATCTCAGAACAATTTGTACAAAGTCCAAGGTTTGAAAACTCATTAAGAAGTCAGCATCCTGCAAGAATCAGTCACCCATGCCATACTTTATATAGTAACTTCTGTTCTGCATCAGATTACATCACTCTGGCTTTCTGGTATGCAGATGTGTATTAGTCCATTTTCATACTGCTATAAAGAAATACCTGAGACTGAGTAATTTATAAAAGAAAAAAAAAAGAGGTTTAATTGACTCATGGTTCCACATGGCTGGGTGGGTGTCAGGAAACTTACAATCATGGTGGAAGGCAAAGAGGAAGCAAGGCACGTCTTACATGGCAGCAGGGGAGAGGGGGAGAGAGAGAGAGAGAGAGCGTGCAATGAAATGCCAGTTGCTACTTATCTAACAACCAGATCTCATGAGAACTCCCTCACTATCATGAGAACCACATGGGGGAAACTGCCCCCATGAGCCAATCACCTCCCACCAGGTCCCTCCCTTGACATGTGGGGATTACAATTCAAGATGAGATTTGAGTGGGGACACAGAACCAAACCATATAAGAATGGTAGGAGTAACATAGAGGTAGCAAGATTACATCCTCAAACTCTTTTATTCTGCCTTTTGAATATTATTGACAACAGTATTTTCTATAAACCCTAAGCAGCTGTAAATCTAAAGGAATAAGGCAAGCATGTTTTTCCTTTCCAAACATTAAAATACTTTTATTAAGTCATCCAATGAGCACTTTCTAGGGGAAAAAATAGTTTATGTGTGGTTTGGATGCTAAGCATTGACTCAGCGTCAGGCCTATGATGGAGAAGGCCAAGCTATGCCTGCTGACACACAAGTAATCATGGAAAAAATAAAGACTGTCCCAAGTTTGTTAAATGAAGCCATACGTTTGGAAAAGCATGATATGCCAGACTCTTATATTCTTCTTTTGTTGTTCAAGATCATTATCTTTGTTGTCCACCAGAATCATGGTTTTTCCTTCCAATACACAAATGTTCCCAGGTCTCACTGTTGCCATAATCTTCTCCCAAGTGTTCTATATTTTTGTACAGTCCTAGTCATAGTTAGGTATTATTAAGCAATACTTGAGAAAGCAAGGCATTTGAAATGACTATTTAGGCTAGGAATTTTATAGAGACTATATGTAGTTGTTCTTCTTACTTTAGGGATTACTTTTATAATACAAACAATGACTCCAGCACAAGCTTTGAGAGACTGACTCACTAAGAAAACAAGACAGGTTTGGAAAAATGGATCCCTTGCCATTGACGTACTCTGGAGAACTCTTTAAAAAATGGTAATCTGAGAAATTTAATTGTCATGTAACTGTTCACATAAAACTGATACTATCATAAGTGGACCATAATTAAATATTCTGTGAAAACGTCCCATTTCACAACCAGGTGTTTTGATTTTTTGAAATGAAAGAAAAAAAGGAAGTCAGCTTTTAGCTATGTGGTGTAGTTGATCTTCTCTGGAAAGTTATTCTGCAGACCTACCAAACGATTTAAAGATGAGAAGACAAATGTAGGAGATAAAAAGGCAAGGAAGAGATGTTTATCTGCTGTGTACCACCTTTGTGATGGTGGATCCCTTCATCTTTCTGTGCCTCATTTTTTTCTTATCTCTACATAGGGGGCACTATTCCAGGCCAGTGCTCTTGGGGGGAATTACCCAGAATCCCTGTAGAAGCCACTACTTATGTAGGCTACAAGAGGAAAGGAACCCAAGTGGACTTCAGCCAGAACAAAGCGCTGTCACATGTTGGAATTTCACTGAACTTGAACAAAATATTCTTCAGAAAAAAATATTTTAAAGTCAATAGACTCCTAGATGATTTCTAGGTCTTTTGCAGCTTTAACTTCCTTTGAATCAGTGCCTTCAATGACTATTTAAAAGGAAAGAAAAATCAGAAAGTAAAGAAACGGATTTAGCTAGTAACCTTTAAAGAAAGCCCCCTTTCATTCTTTTTTCCTCAAAGATTTATGTGATTTTTTTTCTTATCTTGATGTATAATAATAAGAATTAGCTGCAAAAGGCTAAAAGGAAGGTTGCATAAGTGCATACATTCTTTTAGAGTTCTGCTTCCTGTAGTAGTTCTTCACTTTTAATGATGCGTTGCTGAAGCAGGCACTCATTCTTTTATTGTATCATTTATTCTTGTCGCCTGGGGAAGTAACAATGACAAGCTTTCCTAAGTAACAGCCCAACTCTTATTTGTGGCTCCTTTTCCTATGTCAATATTAGGATCGTTCTGTCAACAAAGAGGTCCTGTTACCTAGGAGACCATGAAAGGTAAGACTTATGCTCACAGGTAATTACATACACGCAAATGTAAAGTCACCTAACTTAAACTGTCACCTAACTTAAACTGTCACCTAACTTCTTTGGAAGTCTCAGTACACAATTATTGTTGATAGGCAATGAGGGGTATGTGTATTTGTATAGTATATGTTTTTGTAAGAAAAAAAGTGAGGAAATGGGAGATAATTTAGTGTGCTGGGAAGTTATAGAATTTGATATCTTGTTTTGCAAAGATGATGCATTGTAGGAGTGACATTATTGTGAAACTTTGTTCAGTCAGTTTTCCTTCAAGCGATTTTGGTGCGGTTTTTCCAATCCAGTGTTAAGGGCATGACAATGTAGTTTTCACAAGCTTTTCTAAGAGGAAACTCTGACAGATTATGATGAGGAAAACTAAATCTACTCATGTCATGTAAACATATAGAAGACTTCTCAGTGGGGTCCCTGCCTTGTACTTCAGATGCCAAGGGAGAGTTTGAGATTTGTCAAGTTGTTGACAACTGCCTTAGTCCATTTCGTGCTGCCATAACAGAATGACACAGATGTGGTAATTTATAATGAACAGAAATTTACTTCTTGAGGCTGGGAAATCCAAGATTGAGGTGCCAGCATCTGGCAAGGGCTTTCTTCTTGTGCCATCATATGGTGGAAGGCAGAATGTCAAGAGAGAAGGAGGAAACCAAATTTACCCTTTTATAAAGGCACCCATTCCACATGCAAGGGTGAAGCCCTCATGGCTTGCCACCTTTTAAAGACTCCACCTCTTAATACTGTCGCAATGGCAATTACATTTCGGCATGAGTTCTGGAAGGGACAGTTTTCAAACCAGAGGAGCAATTGCCTATCAAAGGTTGCAAGAAAGAGGTATTTTACTATTATTGGAGCTACAATTTTTAGCTTTATCCATACTTTTAGAAATAGGTCTTTTATTGAACTCAAATTATCCAGTTTGAGAATGTCATAATTTTCTGTTAGGAGTCTGGCTGATGTAATCATTAAAAAAGACACATAATAAATGTATAAGCATATTTTTAAATGGACAGTTTATAAGTTAATAATATCAGTGTTAATTACTATTGCCACTAAATAAATAAACCACCCCATTTTATGTTCTTTCAACAATCCGAAAAATATTTTGTAAGAAAAGTTACTGTAATGCAAAATTTGGCTTAGCAACAGAGAGGGTAAATATCTGCTTTAAAGATCACAATGTCTGATGGCTCTGAAACAGATGAGAAGTTTTGAGATGACATCAATATGGTGTTGATTGGTTTCATGTGGCTTTGAGCTCTTCTACCACTGGGAAGATCACTACTGTACATAGTTTACATGTGATTCGTGTGTGATGCGGGATTGCAGCTTCCTTCTTGCTGTGTCTTAAGAGTGTACTGGTATTCTGATTCAAGAGTGAGATCTTGAAGCTTTGGCAAATAGAATTGCCTAATTTTCGTTTGTCCACCAAGCAATGCATGCAGTTAAACAAATGAAAACAATACCAAATCCTCTTCTTTTGCAGTGAAGGAGCCTAAAACAAATTACTCTCTCTCCCTGTCTCTCTTTAACTTAGGATATTGGTTATTTTGTATTCTCCCACATGTAAAATTCCTTTCCTTTAATGCGTATGTTCTCAATAAAAAAGAATTTTCCACCACATTTCTAGGAAGACTCGACATAATTCAAAGATGGCACCTTACAAAAAGAACTCTCAATAGTCAAGAAGAGGAGGCAGTAATAAAAAATTATTTTCAAGACAGAGTTTCCTAAAATCTTTCCTTAGTTTCTTACTGGCTACAGAACACTTTTAAAACTCTTTGGTTTCACTTCGACAAACTTGCTTCTTGCAATTCTCCTAAGGTTGTGTGTATACAACCATGTGAGATATGGTGAATTTAGTTGGCTGCAATGTAATAGTCCCTTCTGTATACATAAAATTAGATTTATGAAATCCGTATGTGAGAAATTTACAATCCCGTGGGGAAAAATAGGATTGGGGAAATTAGATCATTAGTTAATCTCTCAAAAATCTGATGAGCATAGTTTATGTTTTCTTAAATAGAGCCATGAAAACAGCCCACCAAGTAATGAGAATGCCAATATCTCACACGTTCCTTCATTTGGTAATTAATAGCATGGGATGGATACATATTAATTTATCATTCTTTGATCACCAGTGACTTTTCAATATCTCTGTTCTCCATTTTCCATATTTTAAATACAGAACTTATAGATTTTTTTGTTTGATGGTGTTAATCTACGGTGCAGAAGATTCCCTGTGTTTGTCCACTAATTTTCAAAGCCTCTCTGATTTTATGATTTTAATTTACCTTTTATCGGTATGATTTCACAGCCGTTCTGCAGACATTCATGTGGATGCCTGAGCTGGAAAACTAACCTCGGGTAGTCTTTATTTCTCAACTTCCGTTCCGCAATGCAGGGCCCAGTGGTGCCAATTCTGAACATAGTAAATTTACAGGAAAGCCCTTCCTCACCTACAACTCCACGGATGTTTTCACCCATGAACCAAAACACTCAATTACAAGGTTTTAGGATAATCCTCTCCCAGGTCTCCTTCTCTCTCCTACAGTTTCACTGCATTGCCTCATCTCTCTTTTATCTTTTCCCTTGTGAGTTATTCCTGCTTCCTTTTCTTAACTTCTAGTTTCCTATTTCTCTAATAATCTAAGGCAGGAAGAAGTATAAATTCATGTGCATGGAAACTAAAATTTCCCTGAGGATATAATGTACAGAGTAAATCCCTCTTCACTAGAATTTTAGAACTTGAGATCGGGCATGTGTGATTATTCTACACATTTTTAATAGGTCTCTGTGCTTTTACATGTGATTTTGCCTCTTCCCAAAACAGTCTTTGTGTTCTTCACCATCTGGGAAATGTGTTTTCATCCCTGTAAACCCTAATCGAATGCCATTTCCTCTATGGAAACTTGTCCAGCTTCATCAGGCAGAATAATTAGCTCCTCTGTAGGCAAATAGCTCCTCGGTCTATTTTTGCCAAAGCAAGAACATCTTATTTTCCATACCTACTATGTGCTTGGCATCGTGTCAGTACACATTTCTATTAGTACATTCTAGTACTACATATTTGCAGATCTATCTTATGTGATCGTCTTTGAGCATTTCCAGAGCAAGGATATTTTTGCTTCTTACACCTACCTCAGGATTTAACATAGTGGTGTCTGCCATAACTAGGCACGGTAAGAATAAATGTTTGTTGAATGAATGATGTGTGAATATTTGAATGAGCATATTATATGAGTTGGTAAGACAATTCAGTTGCTGGATGTCAAACCTAATTAACTGAATGTATTTTTAATCTTTGGCTTTTTATTAGCTTGGTTGCAAATTCTGTGACAACAGAATCTGTGTCTTTCATTCTCATCCTTACACCCCCAGTTCCAGGTACCTGGTGCCCATCAAGCATTACTGGTTATCTGTAGAATTTATGATTAAAGAATAAAAGGATAACAATGTAGGATGAATATAATTCAATCTTTTGAATAGAGACAATCACATTAAATTTGATTCTTTTTTTTTAGCCCTAAGCAGCATCGTAGTTCTATATCACTTCTATAAGTGGCTAGACATGGAAGAGGTAAAAGTAAGGACAGAAGATGGAGGCATAACCTATTCAGAGTGAATCATATGACTTTTGTTTGAAAAATTAGTACATAAAAAAATGAATGGTTTGAAACAAAAGTGAACTATTGGATGGAAGTAATTTGCACATTTAAAACCTGTCTCGCAACCAAGTGCATCAGTTGATTCTCTGGCAAACTATTGCTTTGCCTTTTCTTATCCAAGAGTTGTTTGTTTTTGAAGGAAAAAAAGGTATGCAACTGAGAAGTAAAATATATGTATTTTTTCACCATGAATACTTGTCTTTATGCGTTTTGTTAAAATTGTAGTAACTGGTAATATTTAAGCCTCTTTTGTAATGGTGATTTTTTTGGTATAATATCTACAGATACAAATAGTGCATGTGTTAAGGAAACTCATGCACAAACAAAACAGCACATGCTGTACTCACAGCCAGTTACACAGAATGCTCATGCATGCATCTGTTGCTTATTAATTTTCTTCCTGCTCTTTGCATCATTCTTTTGAAGAGTCTCCAGCAAGCTTTGTGCTTTGCCCAATTGTTTATAATGTCTATAAATCAGGGGCTTGGACCAAATGAAATGTCTTAGTAGTGTTTTCAAAATATTTGGATATTCTGATTGTGTTTTATTTTCCCAGCTTTAGAAAACATATAGATTAACCTCTGATGGGAACTTGTATTCTAGTTACTCCTTGTCACTTTTCTTTTTGTGGGAATTGGTCCCTGTTTCAGCCAACTTGTGAGTTCAAACAATGTTTGCATGTATTGCTCAGTTTTTTTTTTTAACTTTCTCCTGTAAACATTGACAGTTTTTTTTTTTCCTGAGAGTCTTATGAATAGGCAACACACAAAAGACAAAAACAAAAACAGGCAAAACAAAGAAAAAAGTCCCAATCTATTAACCACGTATTTAGAAGTCAGGTGAAAGTGCTTGGTGAACAGTCTATGTTTCAGCAACTGTTTTTTAACATTCGGTTGTGACGTTTAACAACAGCCATAGTTCAATAATTAAACTATGTTTGGATTTGAGGTCTGAATGAGCTGAATTCAAAATATGGGACTTTTTATTAGAAACCCTGGTAAAGTGGACACTGGGGAGAAAGCCCAAGATTTTCATGTGTTTGATTTATTGACTATGTGCGTCAACAGCCTGCTTTTAATTCTCAGAGTAAAATAAAAATACTCAGAATCTAAATGCTGTGTTTTGGTGCATTATGAGTCTGTATTTTTTGTCACAGACATCCTATCCAGTCCTCTCCCTTTATTTCATAGTCATGGTTTTATAGAGGGATTTGGTAGACAAAAATTTAGGGCTTAGAGTGGGAGAGAATCAGTTACATGTGACATTTATGAGATGCAGTGAGCAACACAAACTTTGGGGGAAAATATGTGTATTTTTTCAGAATTTAGAGGTAGATGAACTAATCATCCCAATTTAATACCTAGGCAGGTCAACACGATATGACTCCAGGTTCAATGATAATCTATATCAATTTTTATTTACATCTGTTTTATTCATGTGGCTTAGGTTTTAATGTAGATACATACCCAAAGAGTATGTGCTTCAGGTGAATAAGCTATTCTAATGATTAAGCCACTCAGTTAACCAAGGACACGAAGTATATACAACAAAAATATACTGAATAATACCATTTACATTTGCATAAACAGTTTACAAAATACTTTCATCTCTTTGACCCACTTTAGCAGAAGAATAAGAATTAATAGACCTGTTCTGTAGATTAGGACTCTCAGGCTCAGTACAATACATTGATTCATAACCAATATTAAAAATAAATTCACAAGACTAGTTGTAAGGTGTTTATCAAAGTTCCTTTTATATGTGTGTATAAATATATGAAGATATACTCATTGCAGAATATGCATAAACTTTAGTTATCTAGCCACATGTTAAGAAGCATCTTTTAAAACTTGTGTTTCTCTGTTCTACCAGCAAAATGGAATTTGAAAATAATTACAAACCACCAAAGATCCTGATGTGCCTTCAGAATCCTGAAAGCAGGACACTGCTTTCTCAAGAAGACATTCAGTGTATTATGCATGAAACATTTTCTTAAGAACAATACCGATAATTTGACAATTTGGGAGATGGTAGATTCTGCTGTGAATAGTTACTTCATTCCAAACCATCTTTTGGTTGAGCAACATCAGTCAAACTGCTTGGTTTCTTAGGAAAAAGCCAGTAGACTGAAATAGAATCTCTCAAACGGGTATTCCAATGAACCCTTGCTCCAGGAAGGATGCCAATATGTGCTTCAAGAACAAATCATGCAGGGTCAAACAATTTGATAAATAATGCAAACAGATCACAATCTTGGAGGTTAAAATATTAGTTCTAAAGTAGAGAAACCTATTAAGTATTTTTTTTGTGTTTTTTAAACTTTGGAATACACACACATACATGCAGACACATAAATATATAAACATGCATATATATAAAAGAATATAGATTAATAACTTGAAAACAGATTTGGAAAGTGTTAGAAAAGGGATTCATTTCTTTACTTATTTAAAGTTTACATTATCAGCCGGGCGCGGTGGCTCACGCCTGTAATCTCAGCACTTTGGGAGGCTGAGACGGGCAGATCATGAGGTCAGGAGATTGAGACCATCCTGGCTAACACGGTGAAACCCTGTCTCTACTAAAAATACGAAAACTAGCCGGGGAAGGTAGTGGGCGCCTGTAGTCCCAGCTCCTCGGGAGGCTGAGGCGGGAGAATGGCGGGAACCCGGGAGGCGGAGCTTGCAGTGAGCCGAGATTGCGCCACTGCACTCCAGCCTGGGCGACAGAGCGAGACTCCATCTCAAAAAAAAGAAAAAGTTTACGTTATCATAATGCTATTGTTTGAATGTGTCCCTCAAAGCTTACTTGTTGGAAACTGATTCCCCAGTGAACAGTGTTGAGAGGTAGGACCTCAAAGAGGTGATTAGGTCATGAGAGCTAAGCCTCGTGAATGGGATTAATGCCATTATTGCTGGAGAAGGTCACTTATCTGAAGAGTGACTTTTTGATAAAAGGATGTTTTCATCCCACTTTCTTCCCTTCCTCATCCAATGCTCTATTACCCTTATGGCTTCTGCCATGTTATCCTGCAAGATGGCCTTTGCCAGATGTGGTCCCTTCAACCTAGGACTTCCCAGCCCCCAGAAGTGTAAGAAATCTCTGTTATTTATAAATTACCAAGTCTGTGGTATTCTGTTACAGCAGTTGGACTAAGAAACAGAACATTTAATAAGATTTATGATTTCTGCTAGGCCATATGATTTTGAAATATGACTGCAACAATTAAATTAGACATTTAAAATATAAATGAAACAGAGATTCAAAGTACAATAAAAGTCCTTGATTTTCCATGCACAATTTTGCTTTTATGATGTTATTCTGCTTTTCCAAAGAGCCTTCAGGTTATGAATTCACTAACTTAAATCCTCCTTAAGTCCTCCGCCATGTGGGCCCATCTGCCTTCTCAACTTGCTGCTTTATCACATGACCACATTTTGGAATAATCTCTCTCCTTCCTCTCTGATGGGATCTGAATTCTTTTAGAGGTACCTCCACTGGGGTTCTTGTGTCCACCAGACCCCCAAGTGTCCAGAGGCAGGGCCCAAAGCAGTCCCATGTTCCTGCTAACTTAAGACTTGAAAGTCCAGCCATCATGCACCTCCAAAAGGCGGCTGTTTCATGGAAAGGCTGTCTTTGCTCATTATCCTGAGCGTGGCTGACTCATGGTGTTCCATGCTTTGTTCGCTGGCTTTTGTTCCTTGGCCTGTGACTCACCTCCTCCATGCTTTCTCCACCTTCAGCTTCATTTCTCCCAGCTGTGACCTGTGTTATTGGTTTCATCCCTGGTTTCCAAGTCAGGTTATTTTTTTTTTAAGACTTTTTCCATTTTCCTGCTTCTGACTTATTGCTGATACGTCTTTCATGCTTTGCCCTCTGTCCTTGGCCATGACTCTGACTAACTGGAAATTGCTAATCAAAGGCTAGTGACCACCACATCGAGCCTCTGACTATTACAGCCCCTGTACCATGATGACCTCATTTGTGCTGTTACAGCAGTAACATTTTCCTTTTCTGGATTACTACTGCATGTGTGCCCTCTACTCATTACTTGCTATTTATCAAATTGTGCTTTCTATGGTGAACAAGTCCTCTACAATGAAAAATAAATAAATAAATAAAGTTTAAGGGATTTTGCTGAAAGAAAACTCAGATATGCACAAGCATTATTACTGACAGTGAATACTGGTCTGTTTCCAGATGTTCTCAGGTCCTTTATTAAATTACATCACCAATCACTCATAGTCTCTGATGTAGGTGTTACTGGTCCCAAGCGGGCAGATTATAAGATATTAGAAGATAAGAGGTGAATATTTATCATAAGGGAGTGGGAAATGCTGGTATTGCAAAATGGTTATGTTGGCCAAGGTGTAGTAAAGGAGAATGATGACAAGAGATGGAGAAATGCAAATAAGAAAGGAAATGTCTTTCCTTCCTCATACATTTTTTTCTTTTTTCCTTTCAATACTTCACAGTTTAAATGAGCAAAAACAGGATAAAGACAACTTGGGTGATAAATGAACAAGTAATACCTCCAGGAAACTTTCTTCTTTGCTTCATGTGCTGTGTATGTTATGAGATAATGGAAAGGGAAAGGTAAGAAAGGTTATTTATTAATAAGTTAACTTACATTAAATCAATCCAAAGAAATCATGAGCACATCTATGTTTCTCCAGTATAAATAGTGGAGATACATCTACATAGGGAAGGAGAGCAGAAAGCTAAATGGTGAGACAAAATCTGTGATTGCTCTAAGCTCTGTCTTCACTGATCCTTTCTCTTGATGTCCTCCTCCTGACCCTCAGGTGGGAAAGCACCTGTGACCTGCAAAGATAGATCCTAAATTATGTTCTTTTGGGAAAGTATACAAAGCTTTTGAGCAGAGAAAAGTCTTGGAAGCTTTTGTAATTGCTGATCTCTGAAAGCCTAAGGCAATAAAAACAGAGCAGGATCTCTAGTTCACAAAGGATAAGAGGCAGGCATAGTTTATATGCCAGACTGTGGTGGAAGGAAACTAGAGCAAAAATGCATATAATCCTTCTTATAGAAGTGATTTTTTAGAAGAACAGACAGATTGTGCAATCATACTTAGTCCATTTTATCCCTGAAATTATTGTTCAATCTTTCTATTTTCTGCCACTTTCCAGACTTTTGTGTAGTGGACATGATGTGAGTCATAATGGTCTAATGCATAATGTTTCATTTCACGAAATACTTGTCTAGCATAATAACTTTCAGACTTTGGTTCTAGTGGGCTGTCTTCTTGTAACACTTTCTTATTCCTTCTGGTCATGGACCCTGACAAGCCCATTCTGCCTGTCTCTCAACCTCCTGTAGGTACCCTGTCTACCTGCCATTCAGACCTTGTCAGAAAAAATACTAGTCCAGGAGTTTCCATATGTCCGAAGTAGGGCCAACCGGAGTAATTTTTTCAGCTTACATATCAACATGAGCCAGGCACGGTGGTTCACGCCTGTAATCCCAGCACTTTGGGAGGCCAATGTGGGTGGATCACTTGAGGTCAGGAGTTTGAAACCACCCTGGCCAACATGAGGAAACCGTGTCTGTACTAAAACTACAAAAAAATTAACCGGGCATGGTGGTAGGCAACTGTAATCCCAGCTACTCTGGAGGCTGAGGCAGGAGAATCGCTTGAACCCGGGAGGTGAAGGTTGCAGTGAGCTGAGATCGCGCCACTGCACTCCAGCCTGGGCGACAGAGCAAGACTCCATCTCAAAACAAAACAAAGCAAAAACCACATCAACATGTGGAGAGAAAGATGTTTCTTTTATTTGGGAGGATGCAAAACTTAGTTGCTGGCGAACATGTTTCCTGCGAGGTGGAGAGAAGCCGCCTCCCACGGAAAGAAGCCAGTTGAAGACAGAGCTGGGAGATGGATGATGACCGGAATATTGGTTCCCATAGCTTTTCCTTTCATCTCATGAGTTATACCAATACTATTCCCAGCTCCATGAGTTACAGATTTCTTTTTAAAACTGTTAATTTGAATAGGACTTCCATTACTCACAATATATATAATTTAAAGCTTTTTAGTAGTTACATTCATGAGATAATTTTTTTTAAAAAAAGATAAAATTAATTTTAATAATAAAATTTATTCATTTAATGATTGAAGATATTATTTTAGTACTTAACATAAAATTATCAATAAGATATTTTATTTTCATTTTTCACATTAGGTCTTTGAAATCTGGCATGCACTATAGCATATCTCTCCTCTCACTGGGACCAGCCATATTTCAAGCATTTACTAGTTGCATGTGTTAGTGGCTACCATGTTGGACAGCTCAGATATAGACCATAAATATTAAAAATTATTTTTCCCACTAGTGAAACATAACCACTGTTAAGATATTGATTATATATTTCTAAGCTTTTAAATAGAGATATATATCTCCATTAAATATGTATAATAAATATTTTTAAACAGAAAGTTCATATTGTAAGACATATTTTGAGCTTGCCTTTTTCATTTCATTTTGTCAGTATGTTACAGATGTCTTATTTTTATTCTGTTCCTCAACTGATGAAACGTTTGAGTTTTTTGTGGCGGGGGAGGGCACATGGGTAGTAGTATTCCTGCATGTGTAAGAATACTGTTCAGTTGCCCTAGCAGTTAAATCCGAGGTTGATTGGGTGTGAAGGTATTGAAGCTCAAACTCTAGAAATTTTGCTCTACTGTCTTCTGAAATTTGGTATTTGTGGAAAAGAAACACATTCACTTTTCCCCCCCATCTATTATCCCCCATTTACTCTGGAGAAATATTTAAATCTTTTCCAGTATAATTATGTTTCTACTACCATAACATGTTTTTAACATTTAGTATTTCTTCAGAGAAGTTCTCAACTATTATTTTATTGATTATTCTCTCTCCTTTGTCTATTATATCTCCTTCTGAAATTTCCAATATATTGTTTTAAGAAGTAGGCTTTTTTTTAGATTGCTTCCCTTTTTGTCTAGTATTTTCACCTCCTTGCCCTTTATGTTCTAAATTTTAAAAGAACGTCTTGAAACAACCTTCAGTGGAACTGTAGTATACAGTGAGTCTGTAGTATACAGTTTTTGGTAACTTCTTAGTATTTGAAAATTTTATGCTTTAATCTTAAAGCAATATTTTATGTTATTAGATTATTACTACACGATAGTTACCACACAATGGCATATATAAATGCTAAACTGAGTTAATCTGTTTGTTTAATGGAATAAGTAAGCATGGTAAGTCTAATTTTCTATCTTCTAGCTCAGTTACATAATCACCTAACATTTGACAGGAATACCTAATTCATATTTGGGGAAAACTGGTTTTATACGAGCAGAATAATTTCCCAAAGATGTATCATTCTCATAACTTTATAGGTTTTTTTCTTGTGTCAGATATTTTAATTGCACCCATTATCCATATTTCCCATCTTCCTTAGTAACAGAACCTTGATGTCATTCCAGGCAACAATGTACTCATTTCCTTGCCTTTCCTGCTATGTGAGGCTATGTCACTAAGTTCTGTTCAGTGAGATGTAAGCAAAAATTGAATCTGAGAAATAGCAAATGGCTTGACTCAGGTATCTTTATTGCAGTGGTTAGAAATCATGATTCACTTCTTTTTCCCTAATGACTATTTTTCCGGATGACTTTGAGCTGCATAAGAATAAAGCCATGTCTTAGAATGGCGTTCAATAAATAGTTGCTCACTGCCTAACTAATCAATAAATGTTAGTGTACTAGACAGGGAAGGGAAAGAGAAGAATTAGGTTGATGTGATTTATTTACTATCTGGAAGCTCAATAGGGAATGTGACATGAATGAATTTAAGCAAGTCCTGGCGTATTGGGAGACAATTCTCCATGTGTGTCTTGCAAATAAAGGCACCAATGATGATCACTCTATCTTTTCAAGGATGTTGGTAGAGCAAACAGCTTCTGAAGATAGAGATGATTTCTCTCTCTGATGCAAAAGGCATTTGTCTACTGTCCAGTCTAATAAATACAGTGTCTTCATCTGGGGCAGATGTTGGGTTTATTCTCTGTAGCTCTTTATTAGAAACTGGGGTTTTGCCAGCAAAAGGTTGTTCATCTATGATGCATACTCAATGTGTGTGCTGTGTTCACCTGGGAAAATACGAAGATAAGGATGCTCATTGTGCCTTGAATAATAAAGTTTTTCTCTTTGATCTGGGAGTCCAGTGTCTTCTGCCTATCCCCTTGAAGCTGTGGGGGGCTAATATGTTAGCTTGCAAGTAGGCTAATATCTCATAGTCTTCATTCTTGATAAAGCTTCCCTAGTCTCTCATGGGAGAAGGGCCTACTGGGATTATGACAATGGAGTCAGAGAAAGTGATGTGCAGAGTTAGTCATTGGAAGCTGTACACATTCTAAATCCAACAATCACTGTCCTGAATGAACACAAGGTTCTGCAATTACTCAGTGATCACAAAGGTCCTCAAAGCTAACACTACTCATGAGGACAGTGTAAGCTATGTTGGGCTGACAAGCTCCAGCCGTGGACACAATTCCTTCTAGAAGCAAAATTTATCTGTAGACTCCTCTTGTATTTTAATTTAGTCACTTTTCTAGGGCCTACAATTTTAGATCTCCATAGGGCTCTTGAAACTTCTTGAACCTCATCAGTAACATGTCTATCAGTAGCATGACCTGAGAGTTCTAGAACATCCATTCAGCAAGTGTATATCTGGTAAGAGAATATTCTTTCTCTGTGTTCCTTTTTGCATCAAACTACACATTGTCATTCTCCCTTTATCTCCAAAAGCTTGAAAATTCCTCACTTGTATCGCATTCTTTCTTTCTTAGACTGATCACCTATCACCTGTGGTGAATTAGAATGGAGTGACTAAGCTTTGGGACAGGCAAAAGAATCTCAGTGTTAAAGACTCAGAGTTTAAGAAGCAACAAAAAGATTATACAAATGTGAATATGTGACCTTCCTCCACGAGAGCACACTGCCTTGGAGTAAGACAATCTAAGCACAATTGCATAGCCTGAGAACAATTTTGGACGTCTTTGCTTTATGGATATTTACATAAAGCAAATATGGATATTTACATAAAGGCTGGACCAAGGCCTAATTCCTCTAGAGCCCCTTGATGGTGAACACCATTCTTGTCATGATTCTCAAGGTCTTCCTGCTGTTCTCATTAGCACCGTTTTAATTTGCTGCGCTGTGGCCTCTTTCAGTGGTACAACTGCTGTTTTTGCTACAGGCTTTAAAATAATAAGAGGTTTTCTCATTGAGAAACATTACATCTTACTCCATCTGTCTTAAGAAATTTGGCCCCAGTTTTTCTTTACTGGATGGGAGGACATTTGGGTAATACCACATAGAGCCACACTGAAAGCCAGGGTGGGTACCCTGTGTCCTATGGGTCAAATACAGCTTACTGTCTGTTTTCTCTGGTTCACACACCAGAGACAGTTTTTACCTTTGAATCTCATTAGGTGACACATTATACACCCTATAAAGAATTCAGCTTTTCTCATTAGTAGACCTATATTACAAAAAAGTACTCAGTTATCACTGTATTTTGAATTTCATCAACGAAAACATTCTGAGAATTTGTGTTCTCACTTGTTTTAAAAGTGTATAGTATAATTTGTTTCTTGTCCCTAGAAACTAAAAATATTTTGTTTGGCTTTTTACAGAAAAAAACTTTGCCTACTCTGCTTAGGACTGTCACTCTGCCTGCCTGGGGCAGAACTGGATTTTTCCCCTTGATTCTCTTTTTGTTGGGAGTCAGTGCAATGCCTTCCATCTATCCCTGGCTGCAAGCTGAAAGGCTGGGCACAGCTAAAAGGTTCTGCTTTACTTCAGGGTGTAAATCTGGGTCCATACAGGTGAGAAATTTTATTCTGCTTCTCTGAACAAAAATATTCACCTAAAAATATTTCCCTCATCAGCCATTTTCACTTTCTCCCTGTGGTATCCTGGGTGAGTTGTTGAAGATTCTTGGGCTGAATTCAGTTCTCTCACTTGCACAATGTCCAGGTGGTGTAGATTCTCTAAGAGTCCATGAATATATGTAGCTACTCTGTTCTAAGAAAGGGTAGAGTTGAAATAACATAATCCAGTAGGTTGAACTACAATATCACTATTTAAAATGTGATTATTGGGCTGAGTGAGGTGGCTCATGCCTGCGATTCCAGCACTTTGGGAGGCCAAGGTGGGTGGATCACGAGGTTAGGAGTTCAAGACCAGACTGGCCAAGATGGTGAAACCCTGTCTTTACTAAAAATACAAAAATTAGCTGGGCATGGTGGCACACGCCTGTAGACCCAGCTACTCGGGAGGCTGAGGCAGGAGAAGCACTTGAACCCAGGAGGCAGAGATTGTGGTAAGTCAAGATCACGCCACTGCAATCCAGGCTGGGCAACAGAGCAACTCTGTCTCAAAAAAAAAAAATATATATATATATATATATATATATATATGTATGTATGTATGATTACCAAAATATAAAGTTATTGTAATAGATAATTTTCAAAGCCCCCACTTTTACTTTTTCTTTCCATCAGGGCCATGTTTTTGGGGGGGTAATATAGTGATACAGAAGAACCTGTAAACACTGTGGGTAGAAGAAGGTAAATTTGGCATGTTTTTATTAAAACAACTCTAACATTTACTTAAACATTTTTAAAAAGCCCAAACATTGGAGTTTGGAAGATGAAGAGTTGTATATGTTATTCTTTCCAGGAAGTTAAATAATTATGAAGACACTAAAAGTAGCAGCTGTTTTAAAAGAATAGCTTGTTCATAATTTGTCCTGAATTTCCTGGAATTAAGAATTATGATATGGTTTCATCCTGCTGTGACTGCAGTAAGAGAACAAACGAAGCTCCTTTTACGTCAAGGAAAGTGTTTTTGAGGGAATTGAAGACTTCTGTTTTCTCCTGCTTCTCTGCTGACTGTTGTGATTTCCCACAGAAGGGTCGTTTACTGGGAATAAGAAAATACTCATCCCCAAGGTAGTTTGCTTTCCCTATTTCATAAATACAAATTAGTCTCTCTTTATTTCCCCACTACATTTGGTGTCAGCAGAACCGGCTGGTACTGTTCTCTGGAATATCCTTGCTAACTTTGAATTTTTCCTTGGCAAACTGATGTTTAGCTTTTGTTATAGTCACTTCCTCAACTCTAAAGAGAAGAGGCCATTGTCATCCTTCTTACTCTCATCCAAAGTCTGTATAGATTGATCCAGGAAAAATGTTACCTATACATTACTTAAATTGTGTATTACTCTGTTCTTACACTGCTAATAATGACATATCTGAGACTGGGTAATTTATAAAGAAAGGAAGTTTAATTGGCTCACAGTTCCACATGGTTGGCTAGGCCTCTCAATCATGGTGGAAGGTGAATGAGAACAAAGTCACGTCTTACATGGCAGCAGGCAAGAGAGCTTGTGCAGGGGAACACCCTCTTATAAAACCATCAGATACCATGAGACTTATTCAGTACGCAAGAACAGTATGGGAGAAACCACCCCCATGATTCAATTATCTCCACATGGCCCCGCCCTTGACACATAGGGATTATTATAGTTCAATGTGAGATTTGGGTGGGGACACAGCCAAACCATATCAAATTGCATCATATGTAAAACTATCCACAAGCTATTGACAAACCTTGTTAGTACAAACAGCCAAAACAGTTTGGCTGTTAATGATTTCTACAAATGGCATATATATTTTTTTTGTCCCAGTGTACAGCTTACATCAGGGAATGAAGGCTGTAGGTATTTAGTCTTGGTTGGGGAGGCCCAGAGACCAGCTCAGGGTCCTTGCGTGTCGCATTTATTTGCCTGAGCACTTTTATGTTTCACTGTGTTTGACATCGCTGTCTCATTTTTAGATTCATGTCTCCTCACATCTCTTCCCATGAAGAGCTTCCCCTATTTTATCATCCTTAATTATCTTGTTATTTGAGCTTCTTGCTTGCCATCTTCTTCACCTCTGAGATGTAGATTTCCTGAAAGCATGACTTTGTCTCATTCTGTTATATCCATTTATCCTCCTAATCCCTTACTCCATTATTGACGCTGTGAGACACTACTATTTCAGAGAATTTCAAAAGAAGATGTCTTAAGAACTGCTTCTCCCTAGAAACATCACAGTTAGGCTGCTTGGAGATGAACATGTCCACTGTTTTTAACTCTCCCTCTGTCCTCTCCAGTATCATGAGAGGGATTACAAGTGCAGCAAAGACACTGTCACCTTCAGACTCTGAATGATGATTTATTGCCACTCCCTGTTACAGTCAGCTTTTCTTTCATTCTCCCTGCACTTGGTCCAGATAATGGGAAGCTGTTGCTTCTCACGATGAACAATAAGTACACCGAAGGGAGCCAGCTTGTGTAGGCACACACATGATTTAAAGGGACACCTGGTCACTTCTTCTCCATTATTTAAATGATTGGGATTTCCTTATTGTATATATTGTTTTGGTGTTTTAATGTATGTGTCAGAAAATAACATTCATGATGTATTAATGTAAAAATGTATGACAAATTTATTACTTAGCATGGATGAGTTTATTGGGCATTTTTTTTTCTGTGAGTCAATTTGAACAAGAAGTTAGGAATTCATAAGGACCTGAGACATTCTGGACGTTCCTAAGGAGGGTAAAAAAGAGGTAAAGGTGTTTGAGATGAACATTTTCTGCTTTCCAGCCCCACTTAGGACTCTAGGGTTACATTTTTGGCAAGTTATTTCTGGGGACAATTTTTGTTTTCCTTTCAGTGTTTTGTGCATTATTTCTCTCTCTTGCTTTTAATATAAACATTGTGGTTTTTAACATGTGGGATATATGCTCTGTAAATTTCATGCATGCAATGCAGAAAAAAATGCATTGCTTGAGGGAGAAATGTTGGCTAGGGAAGTTAGTATAGAATAGGAGATAGAATGTGTTCCTTTGGGGGCCAAAGCTTTAGCAAACTATGAACCCAAGAGATAGCAGATTTGGAAAATGGTAATGGAAGCTGCAATTGGTTATAATAATCAGTGAAAAAACCCCACAGACTTTGTACATGGTCCTTTTCAGTCACTGATGCTATTTTCTAATTTTAGAAATCAAGGATGTTTTTCTTTGGTACTTGCCAGTGTCTTTCCTGTGCATCCTGTGTCTCCTCCCTCCCCTCCTGCAGGCCTCATTTCCCAGAGCCCCCTTGCAATACACACTTGCTTGTTAAGAAAGGTCTTACAAAATGCTTCTGCTTTTACCCTTCCTTTCTGGTAAAAAAAAATATATCTACCTGTATCCAATTTCCTGAGAATTTAGATGGTTGAAAGTGGTGAAAGATGATAAGCTAATTAGGGTAGCTAATGTGTTTTCTACCCAGACAAGTTAATGTCCTAAATAGATTAATATAATTTCACCACTTTTCTGAAGCCTTTGAAGGAATGACCTCCAATGAAATATTATAAAATGTAGACCACTTGGAGAAACGCTTTGCATCAGATGTCATTTTGTGACACTCTTAAATTAGCTTTCAGAAAGTGATTCATTTTTTAGGTCTATGAATGGGGCTGATTTTCTGCCTCAAACTCACTTTTGAGATCTAGACTGC
>NW_012108630.1:584344-585580 GCF_000951045.1 Mandrillus leucophaeus
AAAAAAAAAAAAAAAAAAGCCCAGGTAGAGATTGTAATTACAGAAGGGCTTTTATATAGGTAGAGCTATGCACATAGATTCTGGCTACTGCACATAGATTTGGAAAGTCAAGCGGATTAATGAACTAGAGGCTTCTTGGGTGCCTCAGACTCTCTTTCAGATGATTTAAAATTAAATCTTATATGAGGCTCAAGTGGGTCCAATAAAGAGAACTCTATTAAGCTGCCTAAGTTCTGAACCAAGTGAGAAGACAAAAGATAAAAAAGATGTGGAGCAAATTACCACATTTTTTTTAACCTAGTAAATCTTCTTTTGGAGAGTATGATTGCCAATTCCAGCAGTCCTGGAAACCACAAGTTTCCTCAATAGAGACAAGATCCTTCACAGCATGGAGCAAAATGGCACATAGGAAAATTCATGCTACTTGCAAGCCTTACACTTCCTAGATTGAGGAACCAGGAAGAGGCTGGGAAACATGTGTTCAGTTTCCCCTTCCAAATTCAATACTCAGTTTGTACCCTGCTACTCTTTGAGGAATGAGTGTGGAGACCTCAGAGCCCCTGCACTGAAGTGAGCATTACTGGGCCCCCTTCAAATGTAAAAGGAGTGGAGTAGTCATTTACCCTTTACTGTGATAGGTTTAGTTAAATTTACTCATTAAGTATATTGTGGTACATAAAATAAGATTAGTTGTCTTACTAGTGTGTTAATATTTATACAATGATAAGTTGTTGGCTATGTTGAATTACTGAAATATCTTTTCCAAATCCTCTTCTTCTTGCAGACGTAGTCAACTGCAACAGACAAGACATATTTCTCAGAGTTCCTATGCTAAATATTTTCCTAAAGGGATAGTAACATTATCAAAATTATTATTCACAACTAAGGGCACATAGTTAAGAAAACTAAGATTGTGGTTTTTATGGAAAACTTCCAAATGAAAACTAAAATCACCAATATACAGATATGTTTGTATATGCAGATACTTGGTATTTTGGGAACTAAAGATCCAAATAGTTGGGGCAGGGCACAGTGGCTCATGCTTGTAATCCCAGCACTTTGGGAGGCTGATGTGGGAGGATCACGTGAGCCCGTGAGTTTCAGACCAGGCCAAGCAACATAGTGAGACCTCTGGTCTGGAAAAAAAAAAAAAAAAAAAAAAGTAGTCACAGCTACTTGGGAGGCTGAGGTGGGAGGACCATGTGAGCCCAGAAAGTCAAGGCTGCAGTGAATTAT
>NW_012108630.1:587415-589602 GCF_000951045.1 Mandrillus leucophaeus
GGCCCTCTAGCATCTTTAAAGCAACACGTAAAAAATTTAACTCAGCCAGGCGCGGTAGCTCATGCCTGTAATCCCAGCACTTTGAGAGGCCAAGGTGGGTGGATCACGAGGTCAGGAGTTCAAGACTAGGCTGGCCAAGATGGTGAAACCCCGTCTCTACTAAAAATCCAAAAATTAACTGGGTGTGGTGTCTCGGCGCCTGTAATCCCAGCTACTCGGGAGGCTGAGGCAGAGAATTGCTTGAACCCGGCAGGTGGAGATTGCAGTGAGCCGAGATAGTACCACTGAACTCCAGCCTGGGTGACAGAACGAGACTCCGTTCCCCCCCTCCCACACACAAAATTAACTCACCAGCCCCCTACAAAACCTGCTCCTTTCTCTGTATTGCAATATAGTTAAAGGAATCTTCTACCTGCCATGTTTCCATAGAGGAGGCCACCAATTATCTCATACCCCATGCCCTATTTCAGCCTATACTTTTAGTCCATTGTCCAAATGTGTCAATTATTTCCATTTACTCTGGCTTCAAATTCCCTTCTGACTAAAATCCAAACTTGTAGGCATCACAAGTAAAGTGGCACTTCCTGTCTGCCTCTCCAGGGGTTTTCTCCTTGCCACCCTTTTTTAAATGTATTGAACTATTTTCAGTTCCTCAAATACACTTTACTTCTTAACACTATGTTTTGGTCATGATGCTGTCGTTATATGCCATGACGACTCTCCTCCCCACATACCTAATTGACTCTTACTATTCTACTTATCCTTCAAAATCAAGGTCAGATGTTATTTCTCCTCCCCAGAACCCCCACCCAATGAGTTAAGTACCCTTTTCTCTGCTTCTCTAATATCTCGTACACACATTTGTTTTGTACCGCTTTTTCCACTTAATAGTGACTGTTGTTTTGCTGGTCAAGAGAATAAATGCTGAAGTTAGGAATTTTGTGTCATTAATCACTGAATAGTACCATTTTTTGAATAAATGTGTGAGTAGATAAGTAGATGAATATTGAGAAAACACATGAAGAGTGACACTTGAAACTGCTGTCTAATGGTTCGAGATGTTATTAATAGTAAAATGTCCTTTGAATAATATTATTTAGGTAAAAAAGATTGTGTAGTCCAGACACTCATATAAAATCCAGTGAAACTGTGCTTTATTCCCAAGGTTATGCAGTCATTGAACTTTTCAGATTTCTGTTTGCTTATCCAGATGTATATTCATTTTGTTTTTAATTGCAAAGATGAAGCAAAATGTATTTTTTTAACTTTGCAAAGGAGACAAGCTATTTACATGGGGGAATCCTTTGACTTTGAGGATGATGTGGAATTGAAAGCACATAGATTGTCCAGAATTCCACAGGTGTGTGCCATATGAGCTTCAGTTGATTTGGTTATGAAGTCTGGGTTGATAGTTCTGTATCCACAGTGCATTAATCTTGAGATACATAAGCATCTGTAATCAATTTAAGTAGCTTTTAGTTTTGGCCTTGGAGACAGGCAATTTCTCATATATTTCATGGAGAAGAAGAGAAGTTAGGGTAAATTCCTAGACTATGTGTCCATAGTACACAAAACAGTAGGAATTTGTTGACCATCACTCATTTGATCAATTCTGATAACCAGCGTCTCTTTCTTTGCCTGAATTAATAAGCTTGGTGGCCTACTTTGATCAAGTTTATTGGAAAATTCCTAAATCACGATTTCAATTTGTTTTGTATAAAAATGCCAAAATGCACAATTAAAACAGATCTTCACATAATTAACAAAATAGGCCTTCATCAATTACTCGTGATTTTGGGCAGAGTAAGCAACCAATGCTGAAATTAAGAAACCTTGTAAATAAGTCTCTCATGCACCTTTCATTGGAGAGCAACAGAAAACTATATTAAGCCTGTGACCTTTTAATATATATTAAATATGTGTTCTGATTTTAATAGTGTTTTAAATGAAAAGTTATTTCTGTAACTATGTATATAGTTATTTATGTATATCTATGTATTTCTATGATGAGCTGTATAAGAAAAAAATATAGATTGGTTGAGTTTCCTATTTCTATTTCTTCGTTTAAAAAAAAAAAAAAAAAAAGCCCAGGTAGAGATTGTAATTACAGAAGGGCTTTTATATAGGTAGAGCTATGCACATAGATTCTGGCTACTGCACATAGATTTGGAAAGTCAAGCGGATTAA
>NW_012108630.1:590552-650934 GCF_000951045.1 Mandrillus leucophaeus
GCTGATGTGGGAGGATCACGTGAGCCCGTGAGTTTCAGACCAGGCCAAGCAACATAGTGAGACCTCTGGTCTGGAAAAAAAAAAAAAAAAAAAAAGTAGTCACAGCTACTTGGGAGGCTGAGGTGGGAGGACCATGTGAGCCCAGAAAGTCAAGGCTGCAGTGAATTATGATTGCACCACTGCACTCCAGGCTGGACAACAGAGCAAGACCTTGTTTTAAAAATAATAAATGTTTTCTAAATTTTTCCAGCTTTTGTTTGTGTGCATACTATGAGAGCTTGACTATTTAAATCATGTGTCTGGAATGAATAAGTATCTTCACCAACATCTATGTGCATTTTATCAAGACTTTGTAAGTTACATAGCTTTGTTTAAGAGGCACTTTTAGATTTTTAAATTGAATATATAAGGAGTTGCACTGTGAGCATAACACCTAAGACTCCTTCTGTGTATGTGTTCTCTGATTGCAGACTTAGAAGCTAGGAGATTTGAAAAGGAGGGTTATAAGTGAGTGGCTCATGAAGGTCAAAGGTACATTACTGAATCAACCTGCAAAGTGTGAGAAATGTTCTTGTTAGCTTAAAAGTAGTTTTAAAGATGAAATACTAATGATTAGCCACATGATTTTTGTTAATAAGACTTGCCCTATTGAATTTCCACCAAACAAATAATTCTAGGATTAAGATTTTAGCTTAAACATGCTTTAACTTAATAAGCATTTATGAATTGACCTTTCTGGATACATTTTATTTCGTTGGTGCACAGGATAGATAAGAAAATCCAAAGGGGTATGAATGAAAACATTTACTGACTGCATTTCAAAATGAAGAAATTAAATTGTGTTTAATTTCTTTTATCCTTTGCCACTATTTTCATAGCTTTCATTATATAAAGGGTCCAGAAAAAAAATACTGCTTGTATGAATTAGCAGTAAACTTTTTTTTTTCACTTGCTATAGCTTTAAGCAATACATGTTTAATCAGAAACAGAGGCTAATTCTTTTTCAGATTTGTGTTGTGGTCTCTTGGCTTCCTGAGGAGGCATAAATAAAACCACTAAGCCACATCATAAAATACTTTATTTGCTTTGAGGTATCGGTTATTATTATTATGAGTGATATACATTCAGAAGAATGGACATGCTAAAAGACAACTGCATCTTATGTTTCTTAACTGAGTGTAAATTTCTGGTTGTCCTACAGAACAATAAACTTTTGAAGATTGAGTTTATGCAGTTTCAAGGCAAAAATTAGACATCTAAGTGAAGTTGAATGGTACAGAGGTCAAATAGTGGAGACATGGGAGTTTTATTCTGGGGTGATTTTTGGCTGTCTTTCTGAATATATGTGAATTGAGTCATTAGCTGTTATTTGAACTTGAAACCATAATCTGAATGCATGGTATTTAGGATTGGCATGACCTCAGTTTCCTTTTAAAAATGTTGAAACTGGGGCCTCTGGTCATCAGACTTTGTCATCTTCTATCTATATCCAACTTGAATGTGTAAATAAAACAATGAATATTACTTTGTGTCTCTTTTATGTTGTTTATATAGGTGTTTATGTACTCACAACTTCCTCTTGTTGAAGAGATTGAAAAATTATTTATACACTCACAACTTTCCTCTAGTTGAAGAGGTTGAAAAATTATTAAATTTCTCAGATATGATTGCAGCTGCGGTTTAGAAGAAATGAAGATCCACCAGTTAGATTGATTTCCATGAAATCTGAAAGGCAGATGTGAGGGAGAAGCCATCCTTTCGTAGCTTTTAGCTGTTGCTGCTGGCCAGTGAGATCATGAAGATAGGAGGTCTCCTTAATTCAGCACTCCACTGTCCATTCTCAAACTTCCATGGTGTCAAGAAGCAGGGGCAGAGGTGTTGGTGTCATGATCTGGCCTTCCAGTCTCAGAATCACTGCTGGCAGTGTTCATTCTCTAGCTTTTTGGATGTGGGAAGGACACTGGAGCCATGTCAGTGGAACATCTCCCTTCTATCATAGCTCTAGCAACCACCTTAAAGAGTCAGTGTTAATTTTTTTTTTTTTTTGAGATGGAATCTCGCTCTGTCACCCAGGCTGGAGTGCAGTGGCGCGATCTCGGCTCACTGCAAGCTCCACCTCCCCGGTTCACGCCATTCTCCTGTCTCAGCCTCGCGAGTAGCTGGGACTACAGGTGCCCGCCACCGTGTCCGGCTATTTTTTTGTATTTTCAATAGAGACGGGTTTCACTGTGTTAGCGTGGATGGTCTGGAACTCCTGACCTCGTGATCCGCCCGTCTCAGCCTCCCAAAGTGCTGGAATTACAGGCGTGAGCCACCGCGCCCGGCCAGTTTTAATTGTTTTTGAAGTCCTTCCACGAGGTCCAGCCTAGGAGCCGTTTTTCAAGCCTTTTCAATAATTTTGTCAGAAACAAATTTCCTATTTTAATCTGTCCCTGCTTAAAACCCTCAGTGTGGTTTCCGTGTCCTGCACTGAATTGAATTCCTCCTAACACATTAGGCAAGGAAATAAAGATGTGAATGTTGAAAGCACAAAATTTGATTTCACTTTTAATAGGGATTGATATCATCAATGTGAAGGTAAACCTACACTTTTACTTCCATTAAATAGTGGAGGGCCTGATGTGCCCAAATCTGAGTTTACAAAAGTCAGAGAGTAACATTTCACAGTAAACCATAATTTTTCATTTCATAACACTCTGGACTGTTATGAAAAATAAGGGTTAATTTATATTTGGCTATTTAGGATATAAGTCATTGATATTCTTAAAATGGTTTTAAAAAGCAGATATAACATTTCAAGTTCCAGATACATTGTGGTAAGAGAGGAATGCAGCTGTATTTTTTAAAAAGAATAAAATAATACTCAATGAATTTAATAATAACAGTGCAATGTTGATTTTTTTTCCTGTCTGGATAGACAAAGGGTTTATGAAGTCTGGGTGAGCAGACAGTTCTATAGACATAAGTTCTCCATGGAAAACTCTTTGGAGTCTATTCAAAGTAAGTGCTGTCTGAGCCTGGTTAAAGTGATGGCTCAAACGATAGCCAGCCATGGAGCAAAGCACTGGCCTGGATACCAAGAACCTTGACTGACACAGGAGAGGCCTCATGACAACCACTGGACCTAAAATAAAGTACATGTACTCTATCTCCGGGTTTGGTTTCCATGGAAATTTGTGTTGATGGGGAAGCCTTAGACTGTGTCTTCCTGACCAGATTATCTAGGCAGTTCAATAAGTTCAGCCATTCACAGAGTTCAGCTGACTGGACATTTTTGTCTTTATGGCTGGCATGAAGTGCTGATAGGATTGGTCAGGTGAAAGAAAAGTCAGACTCTGTATTTTTGCAGGCTGATGGTTAGCAAATTCGGCTCATGGTTGTTTGATGGGATCATCCATGTCTGGAAGGGAACAGATGGTTTTAGCAATAGTTGGCATGTGCATTGAGAACTGAGTGGACTAGACAGGCCATGGCTGAATTAGGATATTTCCTAATCCAAATTTTTTGTAGTTATTTAATAATATGCTTTTAATTTTTTGGTCCCCCTGAGAGAACAGGCAGATAACTCACCGGGTTGGTATGGGTGTCTTCATCATGTTTATGTTGCTAGAGTAGAAATGAAAGAGGGACATGCAATATTGAGATTTTCTCTCTTGAGGAAGCAGTTTATAATGCATTTCCAGGGCATTTCTAATCAATTCAGTTCAGTGTAAAAGCGTTTATTGTACACCAAATCTCGATAGCTTACCATGCCAGATGCTAGGCATAAAGTTCAGGACAACAGGTATCTCTGTCCTTAAGCAGCTTGTGGCCTAGAGTTGTGGTTCTTGATCATAGCTGTGTGGTAGAATAACCTGAGAAACTTTTTAAAAAAATACATTTTTGCTTGGGCTTCCCTGCAGACCACTTATTATGTAATCAGAGTTAAGAACAATGTTTGGTGGAATAGGTCTACATACACATAGAATGTGATGAATGCTGTAATGTATAGCTACAATTAGATGGGTATAGAGCTTTTAAGCACACTAATTTTTTTTTTATACTTTGTGTTCTAGGGTACATGATCACAACGTGCAGATTTGTTACATATGTATACATGTGCCATGTTGGTGTGCTGCACCTATTAACTTGTCATTTACATTAGGTGTATCTCCTAATGCTATCCCTCCCCCCACCCCCACCCCACAACAGGCCCCAGTGTGTGATGTTCCCCTTCCTGTGTCCAAGTGTTCTCATTGTTCAGTTCCCACCTGTGAGTGAGAACATGCGGTGTTTGGTTTTCTGTTCTTGTGATAGTTTGCTGAGAATGATGGTTTCCAGCTGCATCCATGTCCCTACAAAGGACATGAACTCATCCTTTTTTAAGGCTGCATAGTATTCCATGGTGTATATGTGCCACATTTTCTTAATCCAGTCTGTCACTGATGGACATTTGGGTTGGTTCCAAGTCTTTGCTATTGTGAATAGTGCCGCAATAAATACACGTGTGCATGTGTCTTTATAGCAGCATGATTTATAATCCTTTGGGTATATCCCCAGTAATGGGATGACTGGATCAAATGGTATTTCTAGTTCTAGATCCTTGAGGAATCACCACACTGTCTTCCACAATGGTTGAACTAGTTTACAGTCCCACCAACAGTGTAAAAGTGTTCCTATTTCTCCACATCCTCTCCAGCACCTGTTGTTTCCTGACTTTTTAATGATCACCATTCTAACTGGTGTGAGATGGTATCTCATTGTGGTTTTGATTTGCATTTCTCTGATGGCCAGTGATGGTGAACATTTTTTCATGTGTCTGTTGACTGTATAAATGTCTTCTTTTGAGAAGTGTCTGTTCATATCCTTTGCCTACTTTTTGATGGGGTAGTTTGTTTTTTTTCTTTTAAAATGTTTGAGTTCTTTGCAGGTTCTGGATTTTAGCCCTTTGTCAGATGAGTAGATTGCAAAAATTTTCTCCCATTCTGTAGGTTGCCTGTTCACTCTGATGGTAGTTTCTTTTGCTGTAAGCACACTAACATTTAAAAAACCATCTTTTATTAGCATGTAGACAAAGTCTATGTGCCCTAAGACTAAGTCCTCTGTAGCATTTGCCACATAGCAATTTGTACTTAGCCTTTCATAATACACATAATCACATTTGAAATGACATATCATGCTTCGTCTTCCTGGGTAGATGGAAATTCAGTTGGAGTAAAGATCTTGTTGCTGTATTATCTAACACAGTGCTGTGCACATGGTAAATGATCAACAGATAATTTTTAATTAAATGAATAAATAACTTTGCAAAAGTTAAATTACTGTACTCATATCAATCATTAATCATTACTAATGAGATTCTCACCTATATTCTGGGGTCATGGATTTTTCCTGAAAAATGCTATCAAAAGTTTAAGTCATAGATCTGCTATGAATGCTAGTATTCAGAACTACTTTTGTACATTTTGCTTCAGGCAAGCTGGCCTTTCTACTGCACTGAGGAAACTAAGAATGTTTTTGTGCTTAGAGATTTTATTTTCTACTCTTCATTTTCACTTAAAAATTTTTAATCTTTTATATTTTTTCCAACATCATAGTAGAAGATATCTCAATTATCTGCCAAATCAAAAATGTATTTTTCTTAATTAAACTTTAATTGTTCCATTATCAAACTGCTGTTGTCATTTTTTGGGCAACATTCTATAATTTGATTTGTATTATATTAAACAACTCATCATTTCTTACTCATTGGTTAGGGGGAGACAGAATTTTGTGAGCCCTGTGACTCTTACAGCTAACAGTAAAAAGCCAACTAACTCAGAAGCGGGAAATAATTAGCCAATTCGTGCTTTATACTTCTGTTTAGACTTCAACTCCAAAGGCTACAGGTTAACATAATGCTTTATCTTTTCGTCAAAAGTGTTTCCATTAAAAAAAAAATGTGGTCAGAGTTTGGCTCAGTGTTCAAAATACAAAACATTCAAAATCCCAGAACTACTTCTCTAGAAAATCAAACGAACATCTCTGTGAAGACAGAGTAATCTGTTAACTAAGGAAACAATGTCTTTGAATTTTAAATGGAAGATATTCATTTCCCGACACAAATACACATATGTAGGACAATGGAAAAATTAAACTTATAACAATTAATGTATACACAGATATATAACTGGCTAAGAATAAGGAAAATCAAATTTGCTGGATATATATGTATATATCTCCAAGTAGGCTTGACATGTGTTTGGCTTTGCCAAGTGGAATACTGGCTAATAGTAGACTACCTTCTATTCAAAAAGGCTCCCAGAGCAAACAGAGGTCACCATGACCAACTGTGTAGACACCTGCTCTGGAAACAAAGGGAGTTAAAATAGGGCTGACATCCAGGGAACACATGAATGTTCTGTGACTCATGGAAATCAAAGACGTGGATATTTCAGGCTGAAGGAAAAACCATTCTGTGACATTAAAATAAAAATGATCACCTTTATTCTACACCTTTGTCTTTAAAGAAGATAACAAAATTGAAATTATTAAGTTGCCAATTCTAATGAAATGTTTGGTGATAGTGTAATAGGAAGGAATTGGAGTAGTTAGAAAATTCCCACCACACAGAATTTTACAACTTTTAACTATTTGCTTATAAAAAGACAGCTTGGAATAGTAAGAATCCAGACTCCAGAGCTGGACTGTCTAGGTTCAAATCCCTTCCTGTATCTTACCCCATTTGACTCTGTAGACACCACACCTAACTTCTCTAGACTTCAGCTTCCCTATATGTGAAATGGGGATAATGACAGTACTCACCTTGGAGGGTTGTTCTGGGTGTTAAATTAATTGATATTTACAAAGTGCTCAAAGAGTTGTGGCCCATAGTAGAACTATGTGTGATTATTTTATTAGATAAATAAACTGCTGGATATGCCCAATATGTATCTTTGCCTTAGGGAAACATCTGAACATCCTCTTGGTTTTTGACAGAGCCAGCAGCTGTGTGGTCAGGCCAGGGCAGCTCACAGAGCACACAGATTCCTTCCATACTTTCCCAGAAAAAAATATTTCCTGGAAGCAAGAATTACATGGCTTGCTCTCTAGCATGACATCAATAAACAAGCTGGGCCTTGATAAGGAGAATCCCATCACTGTGGGAAAAAGTAAAGATAGAAGAAATAAGATGCTTCCAGACATGCCTTAGAACCTCCTATTTCTGTGTTGTGTCTTCGGCCTGTTGGGATTCCCATCCCTTACCTGTTCAAGTGCATCTGCTATGAACATTTTCCTACCCACACCTCCTTCACAGGACAGAGCCAGCTATCATCTTCTGGCCCAATGCCAGCCTGAAGTTCATACATCTGGAGACCAGATTTAACACATTGCATTAGGGTCATCTGCTGTCACTAGCTGTGAACTCAAAACGACTCTCTTTGGAGCCTTAGTCATTCTCTCATCCCCCATCTGTAATTCCTCACGTGGTTATTAGAAGCCATTGCCACTCCATCTTCCGTCTAGCTCTGTGTTTACTTTCACCAGAGAATAAAGGTTATTGGAAGCAAATGTTTTTAACTTTCTGGTTTTTCTTCTTCACACTCGTCTTCTATGTCCCTTTGTTCACTCTGCCTTAGCAGAGGTGTATCCATCACTATTCAAGTTCATGCCATCGTTCTGTGTTCTACCTCACACTTCTCTTCACCTCTTTGAAGAACTTGGTCCAAAAATTATTCTTTCTTTGTGTATCTTCTACTTTTTACTCTTGATTGATGTTATCTTCGGTCTTGGTAAAGTTTTCTTTATTCATCTTTAAGATGAAACCCTCCTAGACTCAGTTTCCCCATAGAACTACTGTCTAGATATCTCTATTCCTTCTCTTCTATTGACATTAATAATCATTGCACTTTGGCCTCACACACCACTACTCTGTTAAAATTTTTCTAGCAACCATCATCGAAGCCTTTCAAAATGTTGTAACTAAAAAGAAAATTGTTCCTCTTTTTACCTGACCCTCTTTATGACATTTTATATTGTTTACCACTTTATGCTCCAACTTTCATTTTTACATGAATTATTTTCTATTTCTCTGGCCAATTTTCAGTGTACTTTGTAGCTCTACTTCCTCCATCTATACCTTACAGATGGAGATTCACCAGAATTTCATTCTTTTTTTTCCATTTTAAAATAACCAAGGATTATTAATGGATATGGTGAAGTTTACCCTCCAAAAGATGTGTAAAAAATTACATGAAAGTAAAAATAAAGCAGTTGTAAAGTAGTCTTGTTTACATTGTAGCTCAGAGCAAAACACTTAAACTTATTCTTTTTTCTTGCTACTCTGCGAGGATAATTTCATTTTCTTACGTGCCTCCATCTGTGCTCAGTTGCTGATGAGTTTCAAATTTATTTCTCCAACCAGATTCTTCCATTGCTTTTCAAATAAAAACATTGATTCCACCTGGATATTTTCACCTGTTGTTTCACTACTAAACTTATATTCTCCTCAAATTTACTCCTCTAGCATCCTCTCTGTGATCCTAGACATTGTGCGAGATACCTCCCCTCACCTTACATCCAGTACCCACTCAAACCATCATCAAGTCCTGTTAACATGCCTCCAAAATATCTTCGTCTCCACTGACTCTGTTGTAGCATCAGCTAGTCAATGCATGCCATCTCTTGCTTCAAGTGCTGTATAATTCGCTCTGCTTTTAATATCATTCTTCACTGGTCAGTTCCCTGCTTTATGTCAGAAATCTTTCTCACCAGTAAATATAAAACAGCCTCTGATTGCCCACAGGATAGAGTAAAAGATATTTAGTTGAACTATGCTAACCTGTCTACTCTCATCTTTCAATATTTAATCTCCTAACACCTTCATAAACACTCCTTCATAAACACCTGCACACACACACACACACACACACACACACATCCCACTGAATTACTCATATCAGCTGAGCAGGCTGCCCCCTCTATTGGTTACAGTCTGCTTTCTCTACGAAGGATGCCTATGCCCGGCAAATGCATACTTATGACTCCAGTTGTCATTTTAAAGTTCTTTTTTTCCTGTGGCTTCTCCCTTGAGTTTGTGTGTGTGTGTTTGTGTGTTGAGGGGTAGATCTGGATGTTTCTCTTGTTATCTCACAGCACTTCATACAGATCTCCATGATAGCATCTCTCCCATCACATTGTAATTTTTGTCCACGCATGTGCTCTCCACTGTATGGTAGGCTACTTGAGGGACCATGAGCCTCCTTCTCCATATTCTCAACTTTGGCCAGAAACACAGCCAGGTAAGAGGAAGACTGGGAGAACCATTTGCAATATTTTAGAGATGGCACAAACTTTCCCTCATAGGAAAGAGAAAACAACCCTGAAAAAAATTGTTATGTAGAAAGCCAAAGAGTGATTTTGCCCACATAGTTCCTTCCATAGCACAAGGTCAGTGATAACACATAAGATAAATTTAAACCATGTAACAGGAGAAAAAATAGAAGGGATAGGGTTTCTCTAACAAAAAGACAAAGATTGTGGTGATCATAGTGCTGGATGTGGAGGTGTGTTGATTAATCCAGTTTTTAGAAATCTGTTAAACCCAACAAGGCCATTTGTTCTGTAAGGCATAGGGATTAGGGAAAGGAAAGAAGAGGAAAAAATGAATATTTGGAAAGCATGTCATCTTAGAAACCCTTAGAGAACATGAGAACTTGATTAAGTAGTCAATCAACCAGATATTTTTTAAAAGCCTATCAGGATCTAGGACATTGTTAGATACAGCGGGGATAAAATGTGGGCAAAACTAACAAGTAAACCCAAACCCAAAACAACCAACCAGCCAACCAACAAATAAACAAAGCACCCAAACATTGCCTCTGGTAGGGAAAGACTAAAATCAATTAAAAGGCATATTAAACCATAAAGCATGGCTTGAATAAATGTTAAGAAAAGGAGTTCTGTAGCACTGGGAAGGCACAGGCAATGGGGACTCTCTCTGCAGCTGGTTAACACAAAACTCCATTACAAACACAGGTTCCCATGTAAACCAAAAGGAAAAAAAAAAAAGGAAACCGGAGAGGCTGAGTATATTAAATTTCTTGTAGGTTCAGGATGTAATTTCCATCTGGCCCACCCTGAATTCTTTCAGCCCCTGCTCATGTGGGATTGGGAGAGTTTATTTCATGGCCAATGTTACCAGGAGTTACAAGTGATTGTTTAGGAGAGAAACTATTTTCTGTATCATTTATTGTCTATCTCCTATAGTGGGTGCTGCAGTAACACTAGCAATGGGAAAATAAATACCTTCAGAACCAAAAGTGATTGAAGTCAATGAAGGGAGAGCTACTTAAATCAAGGCCCACAACCTCAGCGAGAGGAGCACATGACGCCACCGGAAATTGATAAAATCTTGTATAACCTCTGTCCCCCAGTGGATCAAAGTATTTCATGCATCATTATTAATTCTTACAGTAATAATATTTATATTGATATTGTCAGTGCGTACTTTCAAATTCTTACTTGGGAAAAATGCAAACAAGATAGGTGGCTTATGGCAGTGTGAGACTGACCTTACTAGGTCCGAGTTTTGGAATTTTATTTGGTAACTAGAAATGAATATGCAGATATAACCAGATTATGAAAACACTGAGGTCACAGGTGTTGAAAGTGGATACAGTGACAAATTATAATAACATCGAACATTTACTGGACAGTAGTTATGTATCAATCAGTTTGAAAATTTCTCTGCTTATAAAAGGCATTTTGATTTTTTAATTTTTAATTTTTGTGGGTACATAGTAGGTGTATATATTTATGGGGTACATAAGGTATTTTGATATAAGCGTACAATTCGTAGTAATCACATCAGGGCAAATGAAATATTCATTACCTCAAGCATTTATTATTTTTCTTTTTGGTACAAACAATCCAATTTTGTTCTTTTAGTTATTTTAAAATGTAGAATAAATTATTTTTGATTATTGTCACCCGATTTTGCTATCAAATACTACATCTTATTAATTCCACCTAACTGTGTTTTTGTCCCCATTAACCATTCTCTTTCCCCTCCACCACAACCCTTCATAGCCTCTGGTAACCATCATTCTACTCTCGATCTCCATGAGTTCAATTCTTTTAATTTTTAACTTCCACAAATGAAAGAGAACGTATGAAGTTTGTGTTTCTATGACTAGCTTATTTCATTGAACATAATGACTTCTAGTTTCATCCATATTGTTGTAAATGACAGGATCTCATTCTTATTTGTGGCTGAATAGTACTTCACTGGGTATGCATACCACATTTTCTTTATCCATTCATCTGTTTATGGACACTTAGGTTGCTTCCAAATCTTGGCTATTGTGAACAGTGCTGAAATAAACATAGGAGGCTGGGTGTTGTGGCTCTGGCCTGTAATCCTAGCACTTTGGGAGGCCAAGGCAGGCAGATTGCTTGAGCCCAGGAGTTCAAGACCAACTTAGGTAACGTGGTAAGACTTCGTCTCTACTAAAAATATAAAATATTAGCTGAGTGCAGTAGTGCCATACTGTAGTCCCAGCTACTCAGGAGGCTGAGGTGAGAAGATCACCTGGGTCTGGGTGGTTGAGGCTGCAGTGAGCTGAGATCACGCCACTGCACTTCAACCTGGGCTATGGGAGTGAAACCCCATCTCAAACAAACAAACGAAACCCATAGGAGTGCAGGTATATCTTCAATATACTGATTTCCTTTTTTTGGGGGTATTTACCTAGCAGTAGGGTAGGTCTATTTTTAGTTTCTTAAAGAAGCTCCAAACTGCTCTCCATCGTAGTTCCATGGGAACATCAACAGTATTTGAGGACTGCCTTCTCTCCATATCCTCACCAGCAGTCATTATTGCCTCTTTTGGATAAAAGCCATTTTTACTGGGGTGAGATGATACCTCATTGTACTTTTGACTTGCATTTCTCTGATGATCAGTGATGCTGGGTACCTTTTTATATGCCTGTTATCCATTTGCATATTTTCATTTCCTGTGCAGCCACTTTCCACTCCTATGGTATATCTGAAAAAATGCCACGAACGCTATCCCTGTGCATTTCATTTATATTTGCTAACTGCAAAGAGTGCAAAGTGCAACATCACACAGGGATAATCTCATCTGGTTTTGAAACATGAGTTTTTCTCACGCCACTCAAAATTAACTTGTTGAGTAAAAGAGTAACATTTTAGCTAAAAATCACTAAAGTGAAAATTAAAACATTCCAAAACAAACATAAGCTTCTTGAAGTATATTAAAAGAGTCCAGAAATACTAGTTTTATTTGATAGGAGATGGAAATATTTACATGAGGTACTGGAAAATGGTAAGAATCTATCCGTATTAGTTAGCATGAAGAGCAGGTTACTTAATTCAAATGCCCCAAATGGTCTTTAATAGAAAGAATCAGTAGCACAGTTCCTCAGCATGGCAAGGATTCATAATATGCAGCCTAGCTAAAAATAAAGAATTCACACTGCTTCCTCTTGTGTTGGAACAGAGATTATTTTCTATGAACGAACAAGTTCTTAGTTGGATCAAGGTGGGGTTAAGCAGACACAGAAATCCTTGGTTGACTATGGGCACACAGGGAAAGTTACTGAACATTATTTTTAAATTTCCATTCTCTCTTCAGAATACAATGTGGAATTGGTATTTTTCTTCCATTTGAAGTCACTTGTGACATAACACTCCTATTTTCTCCACCTCCACTTAAAAAAAAAAATCTCTATTTTTGTTAATGTGCTTCTCAGCCAGGAAAAATGACATTAGGAAAAACATATTGTACAGGTTATGGAAAGGGCAGAAATAAAAGTCTCAAAGTGAAATATTCTTTATGAAAAATTATTTCATAGCTCTTTGATGATAAAAAATACCACCCAATTTTTTGAAAACTTTTGTATTTTATTTTACTCCCCACCACCTTTTAGGGGAGTTGGGAATACAGATTTCTTTGATGGACAGATTAAACTACAAATTACTGTTACTCAGATCTAGGAAATTTGTTCCCTATATTAGAGAACCCAAATGTGTTCATAATGAACACATTTTTAGATATGAAGAAGAAGAGTAGGTCAATTTTCTTTTTCTTTTGCCAGTAAATATTTGGTTACCCTTGCTTCTCAAATAAGAAAGTACTTTAAAACATTTAAAATCATTTTCCACCTATGATGTCTGAAATGTGTCCACATATGTACAGACTAAGGGTGTTTAGCATATGTTGACACATAGGCTTCATCTCATTTTCCTCCCCATATAATTAAGGGTCACTTCAGAAGGAATGAAATATGTATTCTTTTGAAATTTCATCTGTCCTGACATGAAAAAAAAAAAAAAAAAAAAATCCCCAAACCTTTTCAAAGTACAGTTGTAGCTAAACCATTTGGTATTAGTTATAATGATGCTTATTAAATTGAACCTCAGTTCCCAAGTTATTCTTAAGTATTTAAAAATTCAGATTGAAGATAGAGACATATTTTAAATAATTTGTTTAGTCTAGTAATTATCATCAACTTTTAACATGGGCTGAACCAGCTCTCTCTGTGATTGGTGTCCTTATTATCTGTTACATTGTTATTAAACAGACATGTTCTCATAGGAAATGCTAGGGCAAGTTACCCCGGGCCTTTGAATCAGGATGTCTGTTTAACAGTTTAGTCATGTAACTAGATTTGAGGTTGCTTGGCAGAGTCCGACTTTTTATTTGGCCCTGTTGTAGTGATAATGGTGAGGGTTCCTGTGAAAAGAAATGGTCACTTAGAACATTCCAGAGCTGTCTTCTCCTTTTCTGAAAGGGGCAAAGACTTGTGAAATAAGCTGTCAGCTTTTTGGGGTTTCTCTATTGCTGACTAGCTCTATTGCTGACTAGTGTACCTGATCACTTCTCTTGAACTCGTAAGACATCTGATGAAGCCTGTGGATCCCAACTCTTGGTGCCTCAGTTCAACCAAATAGCTACAAATCCTAGTCTGGGCAAGGTATTTTTCTAAAAGCAATAGCAAGTTGTGACCTCAGCTGTCTTACTGTTGGGAGATGGCAGGGGGATGGAGTGGGCAAAAGCACATTCAAAACCACTGTAATAACAGATCTCTATCTACTAAGTACCATTTGTGAAGTGGAACCTGAGGAAGAGTTTAATGGAGGAATTGACACTGGAGAAGGATTTTGACAAAGACCAAGTAGGAAGCCTTCTAGGCAGAGCCAACATTTGGTTTTAGCTTCCTGTCAACTGGCTCCAAGTTACATTTCCAGTATTTGTATTTACTATTTAACCTTTCATTTAGTCCAAATTTATGCACATACATGGATTAAGTATTATTTAGTTCTAGGGGAAATGAGATTGTCATGTAAGAAGCTTACAGTCCAACAGAGGAGAAAATCCTAGTTTCAGTGGGAAATTCTTAGAGAATAAGCTTTAAATTGGGAGATCTCCGTTGTCAACTGAGGTATTGTTTCAAGTATTGAAAGTACTGGATTTGAGATGAGTGGAGATGGACATGCCAAGGAATCAGCTACACACGTAAGACTAGAGAATTCACCAGAGAGGCAGACCTGGCAACTGCCTGGCTTGCTTTATTCATGTTTTCATTGAACAAAGAGGTTTTGATTAAGTGTGGTGGGTTACAAATTATGCTGGGCGTTGGAAGCAAAGGAAGGAGACAAATAGTGACTGTCTTTTTAAAGTATTCACAACCTGAAAGAAGCAGACTAAACCTCCAAAATCAACTCTTAAAACAGAAGGAAGAGGAGCATTTGCCTTAAAATAGGGAGGTAGGAAATACTTATTAAGGACTTTAGCAGAGTCTTGGAAGACTAGCAGATATTAAAAAGTCTCACAGGATAGGAAGGTCATTCCAGGTGGAGGGAAGTACATGCAAAAGGTCTGTGCAATGTGAGAGAACATGAATTAACTAGCAGAATTTTTTTTTTTTTTTTAAATTAACTATGGGAACTGCACATAGGCCAGATGGTTGAAAGTGCCTGGTGCGTGTGAGAAGCCTGTCACATTTGAGAGAAGAGATGGTGGGGATAGAACATGAAGGGTTAATGTGAGGGCACTGCACATTCCTATGAGAACAGGCCATAAAAAGATTTGACAGGCCAGCCGCATAGAAAAGCAACAGTTGATAAGGGATAGTCAAGACTTGGAGGATGGCTGCATTCCAGGGCTGAAAATATGTGGAGAGAGGGTCTGAAGAACAGACCTTTTGAGTAATGCACAGAGATGTTTCTGGGGAAGAAAATGAGGAAAAATAACTAGAAATGGTTACAAAACATAGAGAAACCAAGGCAAAAGATTAAGACTGTAGGTAAGAAAAAATGTTAAGAGAAAGTGTCAAATGCACTGAAGATGTCCTGTAGAATAAAACAAAAGAAGAGAGAAGTCTCCTGTTTTGGCAATAATATAGTCATTGGTGAACTTTGCAAGCATGCACTTGACACATTGTTGGAAGTGGAAAGCAAATTACATGGGGTAAAGGGGAAAGTAGGTGGAGAGGAAATAGATGTAATGGGTGTAGAAAATTCATTTGCGAAATCTGGCAGAGCTCTTGCCTGGAAATGAATGGCCAACGAGATGACAGTTGATAGCTAAATGAGGAAGCATGTTGTCATTTACTCTTATACATAATCCATGTGTTTCAGCCCGAATTGCCTAATCTCAGTCCCTAAACATGTATCTGGCATTTCCTCTAGTGCACTTCTGTTCAACTCTCTAAATTATTTTTGCTCCTCCCTTCTTTTTAATCCAAATAGACCGCCCAGTTCATTTAAGACCATGTTGTGAATATATAGTAAACATCCAACATATTTAATTAGTCAAAACCTTCCTCTCTTTCATTGTTTTTAAAGATACTGTTAATATAAGTCTGTTGCAACAGAAAAAGAATAAAATGGATTAATGGCCTCGGGAAAAAATAGGCATTTGAGATCTTTCATGAAAGAGATATCGAATCTTATCACAGTGAAGGCATAAAATAATTCTTTTCTGCTAGTGTCTATGGGAGACACTCAAGAACTGTGGTTTTAGGTTGACTATCCATTCAACAAGGGATCAAAAACAACTCACCCTCCCCCCAACTCATCATCTAAAGGGAATAAATTCACATTTTGAGTACAGAGCTGTCTTGGGGTGACAGTTTGAAGATTAAGACATGCAAAGACCTAACATTTTTTCTTCTATTCCTTCTGAAGAAATGCCTATAATTAAAAAAATTATAACCCTCCAACCAGAAAAACAAATACTAATTTTACATTTATTACAGAACAGACATCGTGCTAGGAGCTTTCATGTTTGTGATTTCATTTCCCTTCTCACATCAACCCAGAGAGAGAAGGGGAACATTAACATAAATTCAGAGACAAGTAAATTGAAGCTCGGAGATACCTGGAAACAGGTCTCAGATGATCTTTAATATACAGTGCTTCAAAAGTAGAACACTGGTTTCCATGGGCTGGGGTGTAGAAGAAATGAGATACTGGTCAAAGAATGCAAATTTCCAGTTTTAAGATGTATGCATTCTGGGGGTCTAAAGTACAGCATGGTGACTGTAGTTAACAATATTATGCAGTGGCTCATGCCTGTAATCCCAGCACTTTGGAAGGCCGAGTAGGGTGGATCACCTGAGGTCAGGAGTTCAAGGCAAGTCTAACATGGTGAAACCAAGTCTCTACTAAAAATACCAAAATTAGCTGGGCATGGTGATGGGCACCTGTAATCCCAGCTACTCAGGAGACTGAATCGCTTGAACCTGGGAGGTAGAGGTTGCAGTGATCCGAGATCACGCCACTACACTCCAGCCTGGGCAACAGAGCAAAACTCCATCTCAAAAGAAAAAAAAAAAAAGGAAAAAGAAATAAATTTGCTAAGAGAGCAGATTTGAAGTGTCTTATCCCCTCTTCCACCCTGCTCCACATACAAATGATAACTGTAGGTGGTGATGGATGTGTTAATTATTTTGACAGTGGTAGTCGGTACACAATATATACAGTGTATCAAGTCATCACGTCGTGTGCTTTGAATATACACAACTTTTATTAATGAAATTTTTTTTAAAAGACAGTGTTTCAACATTGGTATTATTGTTACATTGCATAACCATTCTGTCCCAAAGTTTATAAAAGGAGTCACTGAAAACTTGATTTTTTTTCTAAAAAGACTACTTACTATGAACACTGGAAGGGCTTAAAATTAAAAAAGGAAGACTCAGCCATTTGTGAGAAAACATATTATGGAAAATATTAGAAATATCGACATCGAAGATAATAGACCTGCTATTGCTGATTCAACTACATTTCATTCTATCACGTAGTACTTCAACTTTTTAATAAATGGATGTTTTCCCATATGTGTTCCCATTCAGTTTGGGGAACTGAGTACTGGAAACTCCAGAATCTTACTGAAGTGTTTTTAATTAGTACCTTCTGGTTTGGAAAATGCACTGAACAATGTCTGCTTGAAAAGTTTGAACATAACAAAGTGTTTCATTTCTACTAAGATTGGCCAGCCCTGAACATGCAAAAATATCAGAAGAAGAGTGCAAATGGAAAATAAAAGCTACATATTATAGCAAGAGTTGGCCCTGTGGGTTTGGAATAAGGCTTGAGGGTCCCCAGCTCTGGAACACAGATGTCAAGCATAGCTATCCAGCTCTGGAAATTTTCAGAAATTTCTGGCTGGTTTGCCAGGGCCTGGCTGGCTGTCCTGGAGGGGCCGTGCTTTGGGTTCTCCCTGGTCCTGAGAATAGTCAGTGTAGCTAGCTGGCTTCGACATCTAGCCAAGTTGGTAGACAAATTGATTCTACATTTTGGGGGACCAACAGTTGATGAGGCCTATAATCAGCCAAGCCACGAGCAAGGAAGAAGGTGATAAATTAGCTGAGGGATTCCAGTCACAAGTGGAGAACTGAGTAGCATGAACGGATGCCTATCTTTACCAGCACTGACTCAGGTACCACTGAACTTGCACATTAATGCACTTGGTAACTGAAGTCCAATAGAGAATGAATGGGCTTAAAGTGTCATAATAAGGACATGATGAAGATTCTTCCTTTACCAAACTCTAGGTAGTCTCCATTGGGCCTTCCTCTTGGCTATAAAAACTCTCAGCACAGATGATTTTGTCTGTCTCATCATCCCACATTAAAAGGCCTAAACAGCCGGGCGCAGTGGCTCACGCCTGTAATCCCAGCACTTTGGGAGGCCGAGGCGGGTGTATCACGAGGTCAGGAGATCGAGATCATCCTGGCTAACATGGTGAAACTCTGTCTCTACTAAAAATACAAAAAATTAGCTGGGCGTGGTGGTGGGCGCCTGTAGTCCCAGCTACTTGGGAGGCTGAGGCCGGAGAATGGTGTGAACCCGGGAGGCGGAGCTTGCAGTGAGCTGAGATCACACCACTGCACTCCAGCCTGGGCGACAGAGCAAGACTCTGTCTCAAAAAAAAAAAAAAAAAAAAAAAAGGCTGAAACAAACACTAGCATAGTTTCTAACATTTCAAGGTTGCATCTCAGGTTGCATCTCTAGGATGATCCCAGTCCCCTTACAGAGCCTGCCTGAGAAAGTTCAAGGCTGCCAAAAGAATTGACTGTTTGTCATAGCCAACACCTGATTATAGAGCTCTGACAACTCTTTTCAAGCATTTTCTAAACACTGTTCATAATTGTGAATCTTTCTTCCATCCCTTTGAGATGTATGTGTATCTCTTACAACACAGAAGTGTGTTTTTCAAGGACTTGAAAGCCATTCCTTTAATATCTAACAATCAGGAAGGAAAGGGTCTCTGACTCCCAGTCTCTGTGAAAGGAGAGAATTCTAACTTGGACAATTTGCAGCCAACAGATACAGCTGGTTTAATTGACATTTATGGACCGAGTCTCAGTAATTTTTCACTTCTGACTCTACTGATAGGCTGCTAGACCCCTTGTCAACCTTCCCATTCTCCCTTTAAAATGCTCAGTTACTTCTGCACAAATCGAAGTTGAGTTCAGTCTACACTGGACATGCTTCTGTACAGCAATAGTATATTACTGATTACAAATTTGTCTTTACCACCATAGTGTCTGACTTTGTTTATCTTTGATAGACATACACATTAGTCTTTAAGAAATTAGCTTTAAAATGATCCAATACTGGAGTATAAGCACCATTACTTCCTTAGGAAAGTTAATTTAGGAGGAGAGTTTTCCCAGGTGACTACAGCAGGCAGCCTCTAAGGTGGTCTGTGATATTTCCTACCTCCTGGTGTTTGTGACTTTGTAGAATTCCTACTTGTTGAATATGGGCTAGGATATATTACCTGATATGGTTTGGCTGTGTCCCCACCCAAATCTCATCTTGAATTGCAGCTCCCATAATTCCCACGTGTCATGGGAGGGACCCAGTTGGAGATAATTGAATCATGGGGGCGTTTCTCCCATACTGTTCTTGTGGTAGTAAATAAGCCTCACAAGATCTGATGATTTTACAAGGGATTTGCCCTTTCACTAGGTTCTCATTCTCCCTTCCCTGCCACCATGTAAGATGTGCCTTTTGCCTTCTGCCGTGATTGTGAGGCCTGCCCAGCCAGACAGAACTATGAGTCCATTAAACTACTTTTTCTTTACAAACTACCCAGTCTTGAGTATGTCTTTATTAGCAGCAAGGAAATGGACTTATATGTTACCTCATTACTAATAAATAGAGTTGACCCTTGAACAACATGGGAGTTAGAGGTGCTGATGCCCTGCACAGTCAAAAAATCTTTCTATAATTTTTGACTTCTCCAACAGTTAACTACTATAGCCTACTGTTGAGTGGAAACCTTATTGATAACATAAACAGTCGGTTTGCACCTGTTGTATGTCATATGTATTATACTGTATTCTTACAATAAAGTAAGTTAATAGAAAAGAAAATGCTAAGAAAATCACGAGGAAGAGAACAGATATTTACTATTTATTAAGTGGAAATGGAGCATCATAAAGGTCTTCATCCTCGTCATCTTCACAGTGAGTAGGCTGAGGAGGAGAATGAAAAGGAAGGGTTGGTCTTCTTGTCTCATGGGTGATAGAGGCAGTAGAAAATCCATGTGTAAGTAGATCCATGCAGTTCAAACTCATGTTGTTCAAGAATAAACTGTAGAATGTGGTAGCAGTGATGGGTGTCACTTCCAAGATTAAGTTATAAAAAAACCCGTGGCTTCCATCCTGCATGTGCTTTTGCCATCTCTTGCATGATTCTCTTTGGAGAAAGTCAGTGTCCATGTCATGGAACAGTCATGTTGATAAGCCCAGGAAAGAGCTCAGAAGAAAATCTTCTGAGTTCTCCCAACAACAATGTGAGTGAGCTCAGAAGTGGATGCTTTGTCACTTGAATCTTGACATGACTCCTGCTGCTCTAGCTGACATCTTGATTGCAGAGTCATTACAGGCTACCTAGCTAGGTTGCTTCCATATTCTTAACTCATAGAAACTGTGAGATAAAAAATGTGTGTCGATTTAAGCCACTAAGTTTTGGGGGCAATTTGTTATGTAGCAATAGGTAATGAAGACAGTGACCTACCTCTACCCAAGTGGCTTAGCCAAGTTTAGAATAAAATATTCCTCTCCTTGCATGCAGATCTTACAATTAATTCATTGTTTCTATGGACTGATCATGTCTAAGGAAGACATATGAAAGGAATTATCAGGGTTTTTGTTTAGAGCAGAAGTTCTTTGCTACGATAAGAAGGACAGATATGTCTAGTTATATTTCTTCCAGAGAGTTTCCATCTGCTTGGATATATGCCGTGGATATCCGTATTCAAACAGAATTCACAATTCCTGGACACTGGGATCAGAACATACTTTGGGATACCACTCATTCACATTACAAAATAATTTCCTAAAGTCATGTAAGTTTTGACTGAATCCACTTTTAAATGTCTTGTGTGATTTATATTAATTCTTCTCTTTCACGTGAGAGGTCAAGTACACATGGTGGCTACTACTTCTGTGTGAATTTTCATTTTACATTTAATCTGTGTATAGATTGTCTTTTCACCATGCCAGCAGGGCTTGCTGTGGCTGAATCTATTTTTGTGTGTACAGGATTCTTCTGTGTTTGTCTTATCTCACTCATTTAATCACTTCTCAGTCATAGAGTGGCTACCACTTTCAACTTAATTTCATTTAGACTGCAACCAAGTGTCCAAAATAAAATATATCATCCATGTGAGCCCTTTCTATGCAGTTGAGAGGCATTTTGCTTAGAGGTTGGAATGTTAATTTTAGCATCAACATGCTCAATAGCTTCCAAATTGGGAGAGTATTTTAACCAAAGCAAAATGCCAGTCCACAATTGTAATAGGAAATTAATGCCCCTTCCTCCCAAAGGTGTCCATGAGCTTATCCCCTGCACTTGTAAATATGTTACCTTGCATGGCAAAAGGGATTTTGCAGATGTGATTAAGGATCTTGAGATGGAAGATTATCTTGGATTATTCACGTGAGCCCAGTGCAATCACAAGGTTGTTATAAGAGAGAGGCAGGAGAGTCAGAGTCTGAAAGAGACTGGAAGATGCTATGCTACTGGAAGATGGAGGATCTTTAAGGAATGAAGGTCAAATGAACCATTTAAGGAATACAGGTAACTTTTAGAACCTGGGAAAAGAATGAGAACAAATTCTCCCTTAGAGCCTTTGAAAGGAACCAGATCTACTGACATCTTGGTTTTAGTCCAGTGAAACCCATTTTGGACTTCTGACTTCTAGAACTACAAGATAATAAATGTCTGTTGTTTTAAGTCACCAAGTTTGCAATGGTTGGTACCTACAGCAATAGGAAACTAATACGACCATCTAAGTGGGGCAATCTAAGAATGAATTTTTCCATGTTTAATATTTAAAAAGCAAAATCTTTCTCTGGTGACATTCTTGAGATTCCTCATCTCCTTTATCTCACACTATGCATCACTTTTCTCATGCTTATTTCTTTTCCAATGAATTAAATTGTAATAATTACATGTGGGCAGTTGCTTTTAAAAAATGTTCCATAATTCCACCTTTCCAGTGCGCTACACCCACACAGAGTCTAGTACTGGTGGAATCTTGATGCATCTTGATTTATTGATCTGATTTATCTTTATTTTCCATATTGGATATTTTATTAATAATTTATCTGGAAAAATAATAATCCAAAATAAACCAAGATTTCATCTAAGAAGTGACTGCCCTTTTCCCTCTTTGCTCCTATTTTTTAAAAAAGATTTCAATTTATTTTAATTATGTAAGATGACTCTCATACCAAAACTATTACAGAATGTAAGAAATATGTTTTGAGAGAAAAATAACATAAACAGATACTCCTTTTCTCTTGATATTTAAGAAAGAAAAATAAATTTGTTTCTGTCCAAATTTTTGTATTCATAAAAATTAGTCGCAAACCCTCAATGCCTGACCCCGCCTCCCCACAGGCCTGTGCTTTTCTGTATATTTCTATATCCTAACTTTATCCTTTTTCTATGTGTCATTTATTTAGACAGCCTGAGCAATGATGTTAATCTAAGTTGTATGCAAACATGATGTGCTACAAGGATATAGCTAATAAGTAATTTTGTTTTCCACTGAGATTTAAACTGCTTCTAAAAGGTGGCATGGTGATCTCCCAACATAATTATTTTTAAAAAAAGTATCCTGAATAGTTAGCTTTTAAAAATGATTTTTCAAACTGACAAGTAAAATAATATATATTGATGGCATACAACATGATTTTTTGACATATATATACATAATGGAAGGGCTCAGTAAAGATATTTCGCACATGCATTATCTCACATACTTATTTTGTTGTGGTGAGAACACTTAAAATCTACTCTCAGGAATTTTTACATATATGATGTATTGTTATTAACTGTAATCCCCATGATGTACAACAGATTTTTTGAATGTATGTTTCCCGTCTGACTGAAATTCCATGTGCTTTGACCAACACTTTCCCAGCTCCTCTAACCCCCAGCCTCTGGCAACCACCACTTTACTCTCTGTTTCTGCGAATTCTACTTTTTAAATATTCCACATAAGTGAGATACTATGGTCTTTCTCTGGCTGAGCCTGGCTTATTAATTAGTTTTTGTAATTTGTTAGAGACAATCCTAACCTTCAGAAAAAGTTGCTGACATGGGAAATGAGTTGGCATTTTCCTTTATAAAAGTAAAATGACTCATGATATTCTGTATCATGCTCGTATAAATATTTTACCACTCTGAGGGTGAGGTTTATCTAAAAACAAGAGTTGTTTCTTCATCTGTAACTAGCTGTGATTTGGCAAAATAATCTAAATAATTAGTTCACCATCTATGCTGTCTTAATAAGCAACTAAAAATTTTAATCTTTTAAAAAATATTAATTTGGCAACCTATGGTTGTGATTTTTATCTAGAAAAAAAGGGCTCTTTTGGTGTCAGCCTGGTGACCTTGTTTGACCTCTTTGTACTGTTCTCACTTTCTCAGAGGCTATGGGTATGTCAAGTTCACTCTGCTCTGCAGCTGAGCTATTTAACATTAAGAAGTAGATGGGGTGGAAGCCTGGCACAGGCCTTACGGTCCAAACGGCACTCTTTGATTCAGAACCTGCAGAGAAGGTGGGGTGAGTTTGGGGGATTAAGAACCAAACCATACTTCATATTTCCAACAGCTATTCTGAGTTACATAGGTGCTGTGATAAAAAGTAATCAAATATAACTTAAGATATTTAAAATATTACAATGTAGATGCAGGTAAAATAGTCTAACCAAGTAGAAGTAAAAATATTATTTAGCTCTTGTAAGAAACGTATGCAATAATAGCATGGTGGGTTTTTTGTGAATGACATTATAAACTGTGAGTAAGGTATTGCCAGTATGTTCTATTGTGTGGATAGCTAGGAGCCCAAGAGGAAAGTCTCAGCCTGCCCAGAAATACTAGGAATATTTTCTAATGTGGAAGTATGTGGAAGAGAGGTACAGAATAAGAATAATAGCTGGGCCTCCTCCCACTAAGGTTGTGGGTAAAGTTACTGGTGTTCTGTGGGACTTAAGAGGAAAATGTGAAGTCTGAGGGGTTCCTCCTTTTAGGGAACAGCAACTCCCTTCTTTGCACCTCTCCCCTCCCAATAAAATCAGGTCCAGTGATCATCCTGGTTCTTTTAATCTGACCAATGACAGCTCCGCTCAGGAGAGTGAGCTAGCGAAGGGTCAAATATGGCATGAGTAGGTGTGTCTTTACTCCTCTAGGTTAAGAGAGAAACAAGAGGAAGGAGCCCATGGTCTTGATCTTTAGTCATGGCCATTTTATGTGCCACAGGTATGTTTAGAGGGCTGAGTGGAATAGCCCCAAGGATCTCAGATTAATTATTCCCTGTTGAAAAACGGGAATTAAAACACTTTACTTTAGCAGCTACAAGAGAAGTATGGAGATGTAGCAACTCAATGGAGGACTCTAAAAAATTTTGCTCTTAAGTGGGTCAGATAAGGTTAAATTTCTATTTTGAAGACATATATTGTATAATTTATTGGTTTATAGGGATTAAATTCATGGTATTTATCACATTTTAAGATGATATATCCTCTTTATATAGCTACCTATCACCAATCTATCACCCACCTATCTCAATAAACAGACAGCCATACATTCAGGCTTTACTGTAAAATCTGAGTGGAGTTTGTTTAGATTTTTTTCTTATCTCTTTGTTACACCAACTAGAATTACCAAGGCATTTAGAGAAGTATACCACTCTCTAGAATATTCCAAGTATATTTTTTTAATTTAAAAATTTGAAAGTTATTTTGACTTCTGTTTTTAAATACAGCCAAATTGAAATATAAGGCATGCTATTTATTATGTAATTTTTAATCCGTTTGTAACAATTCAGATAAATATCTTTTAATGTTAGTTTTAAATATTTTTCTTTTAATATTAGTTTTACTTTCTTCTGAATTTAGGAAATTATCCAGTTTTTTCCCTTCTTAGCACAATCATACATTCAAATATGAATATTTACTTGTTTAATAGATCAGTGAACTGTAACCTACATCTTACAAAAATTCACATGTACATTCTATGAAATAAATGAGGTCAAGAAATATTTGTGTAACAATGGTGAAATGAATGATGTAGTGATCAACTTGCAACCCAGCCTTTGCCTCTTTTATTTATATTACCTGATTCTGGAGAAATAATTTTGGAGAATGTTATTTAAAAATTGTATTAACCACAAAAGTATTTAGCGAAACATGTCTGTCCTCAGACCACAGCACTGATGAAAGTTTTTTGGCTTTGTGGAGGACCCCACAGAAACCTGAATTGCCTGATACTGTTTTACTTGATTGCTGTGCTTCAATGTTTTTAATTTTCTGGTACTTAAACTTTTGCTGCAAAGGGATAAATAAATCATTGTACAGATAATGTTTGGTAGCCCATCACATATATATCTTTTTAGCATATTCTAAAGCAAATTTTAAATATAATAAGATTCTGTATTAGTCTGTTCTCACACTGCTGATAAAGACATACCCGAGACTGGGGAGTTTATAAAGGAAAGAGGTTTAATTGGCTCACAGTTCCACATGGCTAGGGAGGCCTCACAATCAATGCAAATGAGGAGCGAAGTCACCTCTTACATGGCAGCAGGCAAGAGAGCTTGTGTAGGGGATCTCTCATTTATAAAACTATCAGATCTCCTGAGACTGATTCACTACCATGAGAACAGTATGGGAAAGACCCAACCCCATGATTCAATTGCCTCCCACAGCATCCCTCCCATGACACATGAGAATTCTGGGAGCTACAATTCAAGATGAGATTTAGGTGGGGACAGAGTCAAACCATATCAGGTTCTAAGACATTGTATTAGTCTATTTTCATGCTGGCGATAAAGACATGCCTGAGACTGGGAAGATAAAAGGTTTAATGGACTTAAAGTTCCATGTGACTGGGGACACCTCACAATCATGGCAGAAGGTGAAAGGCACATCTCATGTGGTGGCAGACAAAAGAAGAGAGCTTGTGCAGGGAAACTCACCCTTACATAATCATCAGATCTCATGAGACTTACTCACTATCATGAGAACAGCACGGGAAAGACCTGCCCCCATGATTCAATTATCTCCCACCCGGTCCCTCCTGCAACATGTGGGAATTCAAGATGAGATTTGGGTGGGGACATAGCCAAACCATATCAGACATCATTTCATTATTGTAGATGAGATGATTTAGTGTCTGTTCCTGCAAGTATGTTGTCTATCCAGTTGGTGGTTTGTCTGAACCAAATAGGAAACAATATTGGCGTAAAATTTTAGTTTTCTCTTTATTATATAGAAGCCAGTTTCTCTCTAAGAAACAGAAAGGCTCTGAACAAACAAGGGCATTTCTTAGAAACTTAGTTTTTAACTCCCACAATCACAGATAGGTTCTTATAAAAAGAAATAATATGTTTTTAAAGAGATTAGAGAAATACTATGAATAAAAAAGATTTTTTAATGAAATTACCAATATAACAAGATAATTTTCACAAAATGAAAAATAATGCAAACTGTGATCTCAAGCCATTTATGCACAATGTAAGAAAAGAACAACACTTAGCAACTTGAATTTAATAAAATCTAATTATAAATTTTCTCAAAAAATTATTGTCTTAGTTTTGTGTTGGATCTAAGCATGATCCCATATGCATGAAATATGATGTCCTTTTATGACAGTTTTGTAATAAAGTTTCTGAAACCTCTACATGTTAATAGTTTTTTTTTTTCTGGTGGAAAAGGAGAGAGATGAAGTAAATGAACTCTTGTCATGGGATAGGACTATAGCTATATACTTTTCAAACAGATTTTCAAATCTTGAGTTTATTTCTTAGGTTTTATAACTTTGATTAACTGTATTTAGAAACTATATGTCAAGTACTTTGTAGTCTGTAATTTGCAAAGCCTCCTGGAGTTGAGAGATGGTTTCTGTTCATGCCTCTAACTCATGGTCCAGTTTTTAAGGCAAAAACAAAAATTGAGAGTGAGCAAGATAGATCATGTTCCATCTTTATCAGATGGAACAGGGGACTATGAAATAGCAATAGACACACGCTGTGGTGATAAGATTCACAGCCCTTCTTGCCTCTTGTGTAGTGAGCAACAGTCAGGAATGTCAGAGGACACAGATTACCTGTGAAGCTCGATAACAGGAAGCTTCATCTTGTACTATTCTCATAGCTGCAGTAGTCCCACAGCCAGAGTATTTCCATAGCCCAGAGGACTATCAGCAAACAGAAGAGCTTAGAGTTTACTAAACTGATGTACTCCTCAAAAAAAAAAAAAAAAGGCTTCTTCCCTAAATGGCTAAACACTTTTTTACATTTTAATTTTAGTATATATCTCATGTACCTATGCAGTATTTATCCTCAACCATTTGTTAAGAAAATCTAATTTTCAGTGGCTTATTCTTTTTTTTTTTTTTCCTGCTTTCAGAAAATGGGATGACATTGACTGAGTCTTTTACCGGTACTCCTTAAATTCAGGTATATGCCTATGCCTGTCTCTCATGGCTTTGGATAGTTTCACTTGGTAATGGTCTATAGACTGTGTGATCTTCTCTTTCCTTTCCTTACCCCTATTTTGTCTTTGCATTTTGAAATCTCTTGACTTCTTTCTCTTTGTCTTCAGTTTTGTTTTCCCATTTTAACCCATCATCCCTCCTGCACCTAGTTCTTTGCTTTTGGAGTCTGTCTTCTGGCCATACACATTTTATGTTCTTCCCACACTAACTCCAATTTCATGGAAATCTATCACCTATACACTATGGTATTAGGTCAGATATCCTTCACCAAGTTGTCAGAAATGAAGATTCCTTGAATTTCCTTCACACTCTCCCAGCTCACCTTTGCTTAATTGTGCTACTATCCAAATGACCTGCACACCTTAGCCAAATAAACTGGCCCCTTTATATGCCACTCTTTTAGGCAATTAACCTGCATCCATCTTAAATGACAGAGGGATTTTCCACCCTCTTTAATTGTCAAATCAGGACAGTCTAGCACCTTGAGTTTTTTTTCCTCCATAAAAAATTTCAAAAATAGAGGTGGCTGTTTATCTTGTGAATAAGACTTTCAAAATTATAAAAAAATAATAACTAGGTATTACAGGAGTCTATACTTTTAGTTCCTGTTTGCTTTTGCCCTTCTATTTATTTATTTATTTGAAAAAAAAATTGAGAGGAAAAATTTGCCCTCGCTTCAAATCCCCAGGTAAATCTTGTTTGTTCAACAACTGTTACTGGAATAGTGATTATTCTCATTGCTTTAGTTAAGAAACATCCCTTAGATCAAAGCTTGGCTTGGTGATAGCATATGTTTTCTACTAATCAAATGAGGTCAAAGGGTAGACAGTATTTACATTGATTTCATGGATTAGGACTGTGACAGAATGAAACCTGATAAGGTTAGGAAAAACAGAGTGGGTGGAGTAAATGAGGTGCATCTGTGAAACCTGACAATTATCCAGTAAGTAGTCTTATGTAGACACTCACTTGAGCCTGGTTGGCTGCTAGGCATATTGCTATGGAAATCAAAATACCAAACTCCTCTCCTGAGGATGGTAAAGAATGTCACAGCTTTTAATAAAATTAAAGATAAAATGTGAAGCAATCATGAACAGAAAACAAGATAATCTAAAAAAAAAAATCATATGTCATGATTAGGAAAATACAATAATTATTAGAAATGGGCTTGTGCCAGTTTTTTATGCTATAATAATGCTGTCTAATTAACAACCACAAGACCATAATGGTTGTCATCCTAAATGTCAGGTTCCAGCCCAAGCTGGGGACCGAGGACAGTGGGTGGACAAGTGGCAGGGAGCTGGAAAAATACTCGAGGAATCATAGACAGTTTTGACATGGCTTTTACTCTCTCTGAGCACGAGCAAACCTGGACGTGCGCCATGGGTGCAAGCTGCAAGCCTGGGCATGACCTGCAAGCCATGTGTACAGCGTTACCAGGGTAATTATACCTTTTACAGATAATAGTGACTTTGAGCTAAGTACAAGCTCATGTGAGTGATTACCTAATGTACCTCATATGGTGTGGTTACATAACATATGGAGTTGTGCACCTGCACTCCAAACCTACTTAGTCATGCTGTGCTGGGAGGCTGCCTCAGCCTACTCCAGACTAACATGCAGCCATTTCCCTTACACTCCACTTCATAGGCTGAGGGCGTCCTCTGTGAGGGGACATGTGCCCAAAGGACAGAGCCCTGAATCCATAACCCACAACAACAGTAATAGGCTAACTTTCCATCCCTGGATAACAATTCAGCCACCATGGGCTTCTGCCCTGGGTGATGATACCACACCTTCTCAGCTCCCCATGGTTCCTTTGGGTCCTGTATCTGTGCCAAAGTCACAGGGGAGCTCATAATAGGCAACACAGATAGTACATATGTCTTCCAGAGGACAGTTCATCCTCTGGCTGTTTCCCTATGAACAGTCAACAGTGGGGGCCAAGCCATGCATTGAACAGCCAAGGAGTGACAGGCAAGTCATGTTGTAGGCCCTTCTCCCAGGGAGCTATGATGGCCAACCACAGGCAGTTGGGGGCTTGGAGGGTCCACGGCGACAGCCAGGTTTTCTGTTCCTCTTACTTCAGGGGCATCAGGACAGGCAACAATAGGTTACTGTTCAGCCCTATACCTGGTCGGAGAAGGTCATCCTTCCTCCTATAGATCTTGTCACATGGCTTGGCCTACATGGGCCAGTGAACAACTAGCTAATTTTGTAACTTCCAGGTAGTTAACTACAAGGTTAAGCCTCGATAAACTTCCCAGCTGTTAGTGCAGATTTCTATTAGGTGTCACTTCCTTGGTGATCACCATCCATACTGCTCTAAATACAGCCCATTGGCTCCTTTGCCCACACCCGGTTTCAAACCGTATCGTGTCAGTACTGGTTTGGATTTCAACAGTGGTCCAAGCACCTCAGCTAGGCCCATTTGTGTACCATGCCCCATTGGGAATGGAGGGATACCCTTCTTTAAATGATAAAGGCTCAGGGTCTAGGGGTGCCTCAGGCCCCATGGCCTTATCTTACGTAGGACTACAGCTCCCAAGACCTCTAAGGGACTTGTACTCAGCGTACTGTACTGCTCCAAGTAGGCACTCCACTTTGCCAAAGTTGATGTCTCCCTCATCCCAGTCCAGGGGGCCATTATCCATGAATGTACCCATCCTACTATTGGGTAAATCATCCGCATGAAGATTGTAGCCCATCCTGCCAAGCTCTCATGAGCCTGAAGGGCAGCACATGCAGTTAGTAACTGCTTCTCTATCAAGGAATACCAGAGCTCAGCTCCCTTTCAGAGTTGGGATCAAAAGCCTACTGGTGTTCTCAAGCACTCTGTGCACTGCCACAGGCCCCACCTGAAACCATCTGTGGTCACATGCACATCCAGCTCAAATGGGAGCCCCTGGTCAACTATCCACAGGGCTTATTGCTGCCAAATAGCCCACTTGGCTGCCAGGAAGGTGGTCTCAGCTGCACCATCGCAATCTCAGGGAAGAGGGGCACTGCTGCTTCTAAATCTGCAAGAGAATTAGAGGTTAGCATAATATCATTAAAAAGACCAGGAATAACATCATTAGCAAGACCATGACATATGGTGGGGCTATGAACATAGCCCTGCAGTAACACTGTGAAAGTCCATTGTCACTTTCTCACATTGTTCCTGGCTCTCTCAAAAAAAAAAAAAGCATTAGCCAAGTCCACCCCATAGTGGTACTGTCCCGATTCTGTTGTCAAGCAGTCCATCAAATGTGTGATAGATGAGACAGCTGTCAAGCCATGTAAAATGTCCAACCCCAGAATGTATACAGGTATGGGAGAGACATACACAGTGCATAACCAGGGGCCCAAGTGGCTGATGCCAAGGTGCAGAGATACAGGTTTCACTTTCATTGACCACAGACACTTCATAGCTGTCTATGTGGCCTTGCCTGGAAACTTATCTGGGTGCAGGGACCAGTGGATTTTCAATTTCACTTGTGGCCTCTGGTTGCCCAGTGTCCCCTCAAGCTGGGCACCTCAGCCAGTTCCCTCATAAACAGAAAAGGCTTTACATCCCTGCCTGGCTGCAGCATGTAGTCTTAGAACTGGAACATCCCGGGCGGGACCGGGTCATGCAGCAATGTCCTTCTCCCCTTCTTCCTCTTGAGCATTTTCTGGAATTACTGCTCCAGAGACAGCCATCTTCACAAAGTTAAGAGTACTTCATTGGGCTGCTTATCAATTTTCTCTGTCAATCCTGACCAAAATCAAATCTATCCACATCTTTGAGTGTGTTACTCGTTGGGGGTCCCCTATTCTCCCGTAGTGGGGGTGCTGAGAGCAGGGCATCTTCCCCTTCTTTACTATGTGGACCGCTCTGTCCCACCAATGGCCTCCAGGCCTGCATTCACAGCAGCCTTTAATTCCTTTTTCAAGCTCTGTAGCCAGGCTTGCAGGGGGTGCCTGGAGGTCCCCATTAATGGCAGCTTCTAATTCTTTTTCTGAGCTGTGTAGCCAGGCCTCCAGGTGCCTCGCCTATGCCTGGAAAGCCCTTTCCTCTGCGGCATCCCTCAGGGACTGGGTGTGGACTCCGAGCGCAGTCAAAAATGCCCATCCAATTCTGCAGCAAAGGCTCCTTCCTTCTCAGTGCTGTGTGCTTCCAGTGGCTTCGGCGCCTTCTCCATGCTCGCGAGGGACCCCACCTACCACTGCCCAGTCTCTACTGGAGCCCATCCTTGCTGCACAGCCGCAGTCTGGTACCCACTACCCATGTTGTGGCCATCAGGGCCAACCCAGAATCAGTGGGGACCAAAGGCTCACCTACCTCGGGATCCTGTTCATGATGCCAATTTTCATGTCAAGTGTCAGGTTCCAGCCCAAACTGAGGACTGAGGGGAGTGGATAGACCAATGGTAGGCAGCTGGAAAAATACTCGAGAAATCATTTACAGTTTTGACATGGCTTTTACTCTCTCTCTGGGCGCAAGTGAGCCTAGGTGTCAGCTGAAGGTGTAAACCGCAAGCTGTATGTACAGTCTTAGTAGGGTAATTATACCTTTACAGACAGTAGTGGCTCTGAGCCAAGCACGAGCTCAGATGGGTGATCACCTAATGCGCCTCATGTGGCATGGTTACGTAAGCGGAGTTGTGCGCCTGCTTTCCAAACCCACTGAATCATGCTGCACCGGGCAGCCACCTCAGCCTACTACTGAGTAAAACGCAGCCATTTCCTTTACATTGGTATGTGACAATGAAAATTTATGTTTGTCCGTGAACTTAGGACTGGGTTGGTGGTTCTGCTGATCTGGGCCAACCTCAGCTGATCTTGGTTAAGCTCACTCTTGGACTTGTTAGTCGGTGGGTCAGCTGGGATCTGGTTGAAGTTGTCTTCAGCAGAGATAGTTGCTCTCTGTTCCATGTGGTCTCTCATCTTCCAGAAAGCTATCTAGGGCTTGTTTTCCTAGCAAAGGTGGCATTCTGAGACAGTGAAAATGTGCAAGGGCTTTTAAGGCCTACCCTCAGAAGTGGTTTGCTGCCACCTTCACCAGATGCTATTGGTACAAAGGTACAAAGCCAGCTCTATATTAAAGACTTAGAGGACAGGCTTCATGTCTTGGTGGAAAGAGCTGCAAAGTCACATGGCAAAGGGAGGCCATTAATTGGGGCCAAAAAAGCCATAGACAGCAGTACTTATGCTGTAATCAGCTGCAAAGTAAAAGTCACTGAAGAAAAATGTACCTCTAAAGCCAAATAGTACGAAAGTAAATTATAAAATAGAGCAAAACATATATCACTAGAAAGTAAGGCAGAGGGACTCTGATCTCAGTGAGTCATCTGGAGCTCAGAGTTTCTCCACTAGAGCTGGTTCCTTTATCACATTGCTTAACCATCATGCACAAGCTCAGAGTTTCTGCTAAGCCAGGAGTTATTTATCAGTTACAGCTGGGTTAGGTGCTGTCCTTCCTGATGCTGGTTGGGAACTGGTGATAACACACTGCCAGGCATTCTAGTTCTGAGTAAAACTGAGGAATTAACCTGAAGGATTTTCTCACACACAATAAAAACACTAGAAAGTGGCCCAAATAAGTAGGAATGTGTTCTTTGAAGCACAAGAAATAGACTATTTTCTTTATATTATTCCATCTCAGAAGAAGAAAGATAGGCAGGCTATTTTTTAAAACTTAAAGAAAATACATGAAATATTGGAATAATTTATGCTGGGATGATGAGGCATCTGTGGACATGAAAGAGCAGTGGGTTTATTCCAGAAAGGCAACAAAAGGCATGTGATACAAACATGTAAAGGAAGGTTTGAGAAAAGACAAGCGCTCATTTCCTCTTAAGGGAAGAAGTAAAAGAGAGGCTTAATTTGAAATAAGGAAAATGATGAATAATGGAAAATCCTGTAATTAAAACCAATTGAACAATGAAATCCGTAGCTAAAGGTAAATTTACGATTCTTGCCAAAGAGAATTAAGGACTGGGCTCAAACTATCTACAGAGATTAGTAGAGACAGCACAATTTGTGTATTCGGTTGTTAACAATAATCTCATTTAACTAGTTTAATGACTTTTAACTTTTATTTTAGGTTTTGGGGTCATGTGCAGGTTCATTACACAGGTAAACGCGTGTCATGGGGGTTTGTTGTGCAGATCATTTCATCACCCAGATACTAAGCCTAGTACCCAATATTTCTTGTTTCTGCTCCTCTGCTTCCTCCCATCCTCCACCCTCAAGTAGGGCTGAGTATCCATTGTGCCTGTCTTTGTGTCCGTGAGTTCTCATCATTTGGCTTCTACTTCTAAGTGAGAACATGCAGTGTATTAGTCTGTTTTCACACTGCTGATAAAGACATACTCGAGAGTTACAAGCGAATACTCGAAATTTACAAAAGAAAGAAGTTTAATTGGACTTACAATTCCACATGGCTAGGGAGGCCTCACAATCATGGCAGAAGGCAAGGAGGGCAAGTCATGTCTTACGTGGATGGCAGCAGGCAAAAAGAGAGCTTGTGCAGAGAGACTTCCAATTTTAAAACCGTCAGATCTTGTGAGACCCATTCATTATCATGAGAAAAGCATGGGAAATATCCACTCCCATGACTCAGTCATCTCCCACTGGGTCCCTTCTACAACATGTGGGAATTATGGGAGGTACAAGATGAGATTTGGGTGAGGACATGAAGCCAAACCATATTAGGAGGTATTTAGTTTTCTGGTTCTGCGTTAGTTTGCCAAGGATAATGGCCTCCAGCTCCATCCTTGATCCCACAAAAGACATGATTTCATTCTTTTTGATGTCTGTAGAGTACTCCGTAGTGTATACATACCACTTTTTCGTTATCCATTGACTTTTGTGTATTTATATTATAGCCATTCTTACTATTTCTTAACCTTATCTTAGTGGAGACACTTTCTTGTTCATCAAAATACTTTCATGGCATACTTTTACTTCTTCAGACAGTTTCTTGCATCTAGATTTCTGGAATATCCAGCTAGTAATATTCTAAGGTCTGTGCTTTTACATTTTTCTGTAGGAGGCCTTTATAAAACTGAAATGAAAGGCTAAGTATTGGAGAGAACATTATGATGCCACAGACCTATTATTTATGGTCATTCAGGCAGAAGTTAGATTCCAGGATCAGAATTCCAGCTTTCCTGACAAGGTTTCTGCATTTGTGAAATGGCAATGAAAATAAAAGTATTTACTTATACAAATTAGATATTGTAGCAGAAGAGAGAGAGAAAAAAAAACACCTCAACTGCTTAAAGATAAGAACAGTAACTATCATGCATAATAGGAAGTCCTAAGTCAAGGATGCCCCAGTCTCATGATGTCAGAAAGGTTCTAGATTCTGTCCACTGTTCTGTCATCTACAGGGACATTCATTGCCTGTTAGATACCACACCCAGCAGTGACAGTGTTTAAATAATTAAGATTTTTTTTCTGTGTGTGTATTTTTAAACATGTTACAGGCTGAATCATGTCCCCTCCAAATTCATCAGTTCTAACCCCGTGTACCTCAGAATGTGACCTAATTTGGGAATACTGCCTTTAAACAGGTAATTACAGTCAAATAAGGTCACTGGGGTAGGTTCTCATTCAATATGACCAGTGTCCTTCAAAGAAGAGGACAGATAGACAAAGAGAAAAGACTAAGGAGAAAGACCTTAGAAGAAATCAACATTGATCTTGGACTTCTAGCCTCCAGAACTATGAGAAAATAAATGTCTCCCATTTAAGCCACCCAGTCTGTCATAGTTTGTAATGGCAGTTCTAACAAACTAATACAATATGTGAAGAAACTTTATTCTAAAAACCCCCTCAGTAGCATTGGCCGCAGTTGTGTTCCATGTCTATTCCTGATCCACTCACCAGCAAAGGGGTTGGGGTTATTATCACTGACTTAATGAAGTCCCAGCATTTTGTAAGATACCAGACACCAGAAAATAAGAAATGGCTTTCATTTTTTTGAAAGGAAGAGATGTTATGGCAAGGAAGAATCAGCATTCAGAGAAGTCTGTTATGCTATCTTGTAAGTCGTCATGAGGATTAAACCAGACAATGTGTGAAACATGTAGTATGGTGCATGGCACACTGAATTTACTACTATTATTATGAAGCTTCATTTAGCTGGAGTTTACAGGATTCATGCCTAGCAATTCTTTAGAGGAAAATGTTTGTTATTTAAGTAACACTTCTTACATTTTCTTTTAAGAACATGTATTATACCACGTCGCTTGTACTTCCAGCAATGTTGTAGTATAATTCCAGCATAGTTTTAATAATAAATAATAATTGGATTAGTAGCTTTATGATCTCATTTGAATAATATATTACATAATAGCTGATAATTTATTTATATCCAAGCCTAGACCCTTTATTATGAAATCATCTTTTGAGGCCAGGCATGGTGGCTCATGCCTGTAGTCCCAGCACTTTGGGAGGCTGATGCAGGTGGATCACTTGAGGTTTGGAGTTCAAGACTGACCTGGCCAACATGGTGAAACCCATCTCTACTAATAATACAATAAAAATCAGCCAGGCATGGTGATATGCACCTGTAATTCCAGTTACTCAGGAGGCTGAGGCCCAAGAATCACTTGAACTGGGAAGGAGGAGGTTTCAGTGAGCTGAGATCGCCCCACTGCACTGCAGCCTGGGCAACAGAAGGAAACTGTGTGTCACAAAAGAAAAAAATTAAAAAAAATGATTTTTTGAATTGAAATGCAAACTCTGTAGTGGGTTTAATGATGGACTCCGAAAAGCTTTGTTCACGTTTCAGTGCTTGGAACCTGTAAATGTTGCCTTTTTTGGAAAAGGAGTCTTTGCAGATGCAATTAAGTTAAGGATCTTGATATGAGGAGAACCCCTTGACCTATCTCAGTTGTCCTAAACCCAATAACAAGTGGCCTCCCAAGTAGCCCATTGACGAGTAGAGAGGCACATAAGAAAGGCAGTTTGAAGATGGAGCAAAGAGGTTGTGGCCACAAGCCAAGGAATCAAGAAGCTGGGGAAGACAAGGGAGAATCCTTCCCTAGATCTCCAGAGGGAATGCAGCCCTGCTGATGCCTTGATTTTGACTTCTGACCTCCAGAGCTGCAAGTGAATACATTCCTGTCATTTTAAACCACCAAGTTTATAGTAATTTGTTACAGCAGCCTTAGGGAATGAGTGCAAACCTCATGCCTGTTGACCTCAATTATTTCAATCAATTATTTGGCACATATAATTCCTGAATTATTTATTACGATTTTTTAAAAACAGCCTTCTGTATGGAATTTATTTAGGAGTAAGCAAAAGAGGAAGCCAGGTTGAGATACTGTATGAGTAGAAATCTGAGTGTCTAATTTGCCAAAATTTTTCATCTCCAAGCTGCCCACCCAGAGAATGAGGATTTCTTTTAAATGCCAAAGATTTCACAGATGAACATATACTAGTTGTTTACTTTTTATATCTGTGAGTGGGAAAATACATTTTCACCCCAAGACACTTTGCAAGCATTATTAACTTCCTTTTGTTAACTGTGAGCTTCCAAGGGCGTATATTTCACTGAACGACTTGCAATTACCCATAACCACTCAACTCCATTTCTCCATTTCTGAAAGGAAAGAAAAGGAGAGGAGAAGCAAGGGAGAAGGGAGACAAGGTGAGAAAAGGGAGAGAAGGAGAAGAGAGGAGAGGAGATTGAGCTGCTCTTTAAAAAACAGCTATAGCATTATGCCCTTACAGATAATTTATTCTATTTATCTTTTCTTTCACATAAGTTTTGTCTTATATCACATACAACAAGAAAAAATGAAATTCACTAAATAATTGGGTGATTCTTATATGTGGCTTCCTGTACCTGTACCTATGTACCTAACAAAGTATGAATAATTCTGACATTATCACAACAAATCTTGATATTTGGGGGAAAAAAATCCCTGAACTTTTAAATTAGATCAGGTACCCACTGGCCAGATGGCAGACTGAGTACTGTGACTACTAAGATATAACCATCTGTTTTTAGAGACTCACAAACAAACCTAGAAAAAAAAATTGAAATTTCTACAATTAATGTTGAATTGTGTACAAAATCCTTTGGATTTTTAGTTTTGACTTTATATCATTGACTTTTGTCCTTTGTCAGTTTAAATGTATTCTAATGTGGGAAATAGGAGTTCTGTGATTGAAATCTGGCTTGCCTTTGGCTATTCCTTGGTATTCATGCCAGTGTTCTACAGGCTCTGAGCCAACTGTGTCCATAATCAAGTGCCAATTTCAACCTAAAAAGAATAATAAAAAAAATCTCCTAAGAGTATAGGGATAGTTTGTAATGACTAGCTCAAGGGCCCAAAACACCTGGAATGTGGCAACCTCAGAAAATTCCTGCCATTACATGGACTTTCACTTTTCTCTAAAGAAAACAAGGAAAACAAAAAATAATTAATCCCTCTCAAGCATTAAACCCAAGATAATTCACATATTAAAAGCTTTATTTCATTACTTTCACTTGGTTTTGTTAAGGAGTAGTATATTCTGGCCCATCGTATTATTTTGGTATTTATTCTAGTTTCTAAAGGAGGAGATGGTTCTAAGGATGCAGATGTCTAAGCAGTTAACATCACAACCTTCTTCAGTTGCCAAGGAAATAGGAAAACTTAAACTCTTCTGCAAAACTAATTTGCCAGCTGTGTATTTCTATTTTGATTGTAACTACTTACTTTCAGTTATTGGTTTTGTCTTCACTATGCCCACGTTACTATTTTGTTTGTTTTCAGATGTTTTATTCTTTGTCATTGATACATCTGGCTGTTATAGTTCTACTGCCATACTGTTTTTCTTCCTGTAATTTTAAAATATATTTTTAATTGCTATGGGTAGGTAATAGTTGTATATATTTATGGAGTACAAGTGATGTTTTGATACAGACATACAATGTGTAACAATCAGAATGGGTAACAGGGGTGTCCATCACCTTAAGCATTTATCATTTCTTGAAGCTGAAAAAGAAATTGAACTTATGGAGACAGAGAACAGAATAACGGTTACCAAAGGCCAGGAATGGTAGTGGGTAGAGGGTGATAAAGTGAAGATGGTTAATGGGTACAAAACTACAGATGTGTATTAATAGAATGAATAACATCTAGTATATGGTAGCAGAATAGGGTGAGTATGGTTAACAATAATTTATTGTATACCTACATCTTTTTCTGATTCAGTTTATACCTCTTGGTCTTGAATGGGATTGTGATAAGAAAGATTTGGAAGATACCATCTCTAATAATTTTACTTGAGTTAGTTGTTTACTTGCAATAATAAAGCTTGGGAGAAAATGTACTAGGAAATTTTGTTATGACTTTCATTTTAGTTTACAGCAAACAAGCATTTTTTCTTAATACATTTGTGTCTATACAGTTGAGTGCTGTGTGAAATCTTACGGTGAAGCAGATGACATTTTTAAAGCTCCTTTTCAATATTCAATTTGCCTCCTCCATTCCCTAGTGGAAGGAAGGCCTTTATATGGCTTAATGGGTCATCTTATTTGTTAAATTAGCACATCAGAATCACTTGGGGATGCTTATTGAATGTGCAGACTGTGTGTACTATTGGTTTATCTGGGGAGGGCAATGTTCTGGAAGTGATTCTTATCCACAGAAAAGCTTAGGAATGGAGGATAAGGTGCTAGAAAATCAGAAAACCTATTAAGAAGTAACTATAATGGTCAGAGGGGATCATAAAAAATCCCAACTCATGTAGCTGAAAGACAGAACAGGCATTGGGTTGTGATAAGCCTAGATTCAATTCCATCTCTACCATTTTGAACGTCACATGGTTTCTCTAAATTTCTGTTCCTTCATCTATAAAATAATATTAACTTTACAACCTCACAGTATTTAAAACATTCATCACACATGGTAATATCCTGTACAAAACATATAAAACAGGCCCTCAAAATATGGTTTCTTTATTTCCCAAATTAGGGTGATAAGTTCATGGATATAGGAGATCCTTTAACCACAAAAAATTAAGAGGACCTTGGAGATCTTGCCTTCACCCTTGGCTTAAGTTATTACCATGTCCAGTTGTCTTAAAGTTTCTTTAGATCTAATTTCTCTTCTAGGATCCATACTGTCTACTTGTATCTTTTAGATAACTCAAACTCCTGCAACTTAACCTATGTTACAACATGAACTTTCTTGTAAACTTGTAATTTTCCACTATTTTCTAGTTTGGTAAAGATTTTCACTATTCATTCAGGTACACAAGCCAAAAACTTACAGGTCATCCTCAACATCTTCATTTCTTCACTCCTCATATAAAATAATATTTTCTTTTTCCTGTATCATCAATATTTCCTCCCTTCTGAGTATTTTCTTCAATATACAAACATTCTGGAATCTTCCATGTTTTAAAAAAAAGTCCTTTCTTGGTCCTACTTTCCTGTCCAGTTATTGGGCACATTTCTCAGCTTTTTATTTTTTTTTTGAAAAAAAGTTTTGACAGGGGTTATATGTTCTCACCAACTCTGTTTCTTTTTCTCCCTTTCTCTGAAGCCTACATTAGTTTGGTTGTTTGTTTTTTTTCTCCAAACTTCTACCCAAATTGTCCTGAGTAAGACCTGATAACCTCCATGTTGTCAAATCCAATAGTCAATTTTCAATCTTGATCTTACTCCACAGTTGATCAAACACTTCTTTTGAAACATTTCCTTCACTTAGCTTTTAAAGCCCATCCTCTTGGTTGTTCTTCTATCTCAAGGGTTGTTCTTTCAGTTTCATTTGTGAATTCCATTCCTCTTCCTGATTGCTCAATGTTGGAGTGGTCCAAGCCTCAGTGATCTACTTTTTTTCCTCCATATCTACCATCACTCCCTAATAATCTCACCTGGTCCCATTGCTTTATAGACCATCAATATTCTGGTAGCTCCCCCAACTACATCTCCAGCATACATCTCAATGGTGAAATCCAAGATTGATTTGCTCAACATACTAGTCAGTTTATCCACTTGGATATTGAATGGACAAAAGTATCCAGTAACAAATAATAATTAATTGTTTTCCTCTCCAAATTTGCTTCTCTTCAGTCTTCCACATCTCAAAAAAGGCACAATTTCTCATGTGATTAAACCATTTGTTTAATTTTATAAAAGAGTTATTGAAACATGCTTTTAATGCATATCTACTTTTACCTAACTCACAATTATAAAAGTCTTAGTTTTATTTTTTTGATCAGTAGCAGATAAGAAACAGAAAAGTAAAAATAGAAAAGGGTTTCCAAAGAAATAATTTCCAAAAAGAAAAACCAGAAGAAAGAGCTGAATACAAAAGAGGAGAAGGGCTGATTGAATATAAAGAAAAACTATAAGTTGATTTTCATAACAACATTGTCAAGTCATCAATAAAAGGATAACTCATGTTAACTAAACACTGTCCATAGAAACATTGAATTAAGTTGGTAAAACTTCCATCAGAAATGCTAGGAAGTAATAACACTTGGCCTCGGAATGGTTAGTGCCAGGTTAGAAAATCATTTAATTTCAGGGAATAGCGTCTTATTCTCTGAGAATGCCCTCAAAATAAAAACGTTAAATTTTTTCTCTTCATTTTACATCTTGTTATTTGTGACTATCTACAAGATAGACAATGATGTAATTTACTTAATGGAAAATGATATTGGATTATTTTCTACCTTCCATGGTTTATGCTGGTCCCTTCTATGCCTCTTTGTGTGGCATGGGATCCCAGCTTCAGTGCAACGGGGAGTTGATCCTCTTGAAAAACAAAGTATTCGTTATATTTTACATTTTAAGTAAGAATTCCTGCCTGTGGAATATCAACTTTCTTTTTTGTTAGTGTTGAATTTCCCTTTTGCTCTGAGTTTGTAAACCTGTGATGATTTACCAGAGTGATCTAAACTCTCAATGTACAGTTATTTTTTTTTTGTTTGTGTTAGAATTTCTCCCAGCTTTATTGTGGGATAATTAACAAATAAAAATTGTATATATTTAAGGTGAAATATTTTGTATATATACATTGTGAAATGATTGTCACAATCAAGCTTATTAACATATCTATCACCTTATATAGTTACATTTTTTTGGTGAGAACATTTAAGATCTAATCTCTTAGCAAATTTCAAATATGTAATACAGGTATAGTAACCATGCTGTACATTAGATCTCCAGAATTTATTCATACAGCAAAACTGAAAATGTCATGCAGTTATTTTTATATATATTTTGAACATGATAATAACCTACTTGTTTTGAATGGTACTCAGCATTACAAAAGGACACATTTGAGTTTTATGGTGGAAGTCAATCTTAATTGTTTATGTGCTAATTGGATCATGGGGATAGTTTGCTCTTTTAAATATGCCATCTGGCACGTTTACAACACACTTACAATAAACCGTCTATATAATCTTGTTTACTATATGTTTATTGAGCAACTAACAGCTGTGCCAAAAGCAATGGGAGATGCAAAGTAAATGTGTCTGTACTGTTAAAAAAATTATTCATCACAGTCTGTCATTATACCAAAATGCAAATAACTGAGGCATTGAATGCATTTGAATCTTTCAATGTCTTATTTTAAATATGATCATTGATGATATTGTCATAAAAAGAAACAGTAATTTGGAAGATGGTTAGAGAAAGATAGTATAAAGCACACTGGACTGAGTTTCAAAGCCTGAATATTGGACCTAATGTTCCCACTTAGCACTCCATGACTTGGACAGTTCATTTGATCATATTTAACTGCTTTTCAGCTCTTGTACAAATGGCTTAATAATACTCATGATTCCTGGATTACAGGGTTTAGAATTAAGCTAGCTTCTAAAAAGAGATACTCTATCTTATCTATCTTAGCATCTCAAAAACTAGTTCATTGCCTAGTAACAACAGATGCTGAAGAAATGGGAATGAAAGCAACTTATAGCCTGTAAAATATTAACATTTTCCCTTATTCATCCAAAAAATATTTTTTCAAGTATCTGCTATACTGCCTGTTTTTATATGACTATGGTGTTTTGGACAATAACACATTATTTCAGCCCTTCTGAATACAACTCAACTAGTGATCTTGATGTGGTGCATTTAGATCATACATGAGTCATCTGTTTCTCATGCTCACACTGGCTAAAATGTCAGCACCCTCAGTTAATGGGTGAGATTAAATTAGTAAAATGCAAATAGTGTTGTAGAAATACACATGGTTTTCACTAAGTTATTAGTCTTTTTAAATGAGGCCTGTCATTATGTCATCAGATCTAAAACTCATCTAATGGCTGAATATTGGGCTTCTATGAAACAGGGTTATGTTTATTCCCTAATGATTTTACATCTGGTCTGGCCAAATGCAATATTCTAAAGTTTATCTTGTACTAATTGCTCTAATGATCTCTAACTTGCATTTTCTGGAAAACAGAAACTGTCTAAAATTAGATTGTGATTATTAAATAAATCTGATTCAAATAAGGAATTGTGTTAAATGTGTTCTGTTTTTAAGCATTTTACTATTTTCCATAGGAAAGAAAACCTTCCAGAGCTCCTAATTTTCAGGGGAAAGATTGAAAAATTTTCTGAAAGTCAAAAGTGCCTGACTCAACAGAGTTTATCTTGTGTTCTTAATGTCTGCCAGTTAACTCCATGCAAGACTCTGCAGTACAAACTTTTCTAGAGTTCTTCTAGAGAGCTGTCCCAAAAGGAGATTAGCAGCAGAAAACTGACTTCCGATGCCCAAGATTCAGGAAGGCAGACAACCAGGCTTTAATCATAGACAATTATATTTTGGTTAGGATACAAGGTGCAGGGCTAGAAAACAGATGCTTTTTTAGCAAAACCTCATGGGATAATTAATAGAAATTACAATTTTCATTCTCCTGGGTGTCAAGATTTTAAACTGACGCCAAGGATTCTCATTTCTAACGAAGTTCACATTATTTTACTCTGTCAGTGTTTTGAAAGGAAATGCCTGTTACAGATTGGAAAGGTGCTGAAAAATAGGAAAGACTCTTAATTGGGACACTAATTTATTCAACAACAGTTTGTTGCCATCCAGTTAACTATGACAACAATGCCTCGGTTACATCTTTGGTCATTTATTGACAAAGGTAACTATGGCAACAAAGAAGAGGTCAGGAGAATCCTAGCCAGTGTGTTCCTGACTGCTTTGTTTAGATCAGCCTTGGCACTTAAGTCAGACCTCTGTTAGAGTTATGAAGCATCTTCCCTCAGTGATGGCATAGTTGCTTCAGATAATGCTCAGATGAGTTCTGCCGGCATGGAACAGGGATCTTAACACTCTTATCTTCTGTAAGAATACAAATTTCTACTTTCCTAGAAAGATATTTAGCATCATTTGTCAAGATTTCTTCAAATACTTTTTATGCCCAAGCCATTTGCCTTTATATCTAAGCATCTATCCTAAGAAAAGAATTAGAGATATGTGAAAGATTTATGTGTAAATGTTCACAGGTATTTTTTAAATTAAAATAGAAATGTGGTAAAGACATAAACATTCAAATAAAGAGAATTATAATACTCATAAAGTTTTGATGTATTTTGGCACCACTAATCATCATATGTTTGATTGAAAACAAAGTAAATGCTAGTCTATAGAGGAATGTTTAATTATAGCAAACTCACATCTAGAATATAACCCAACCGTTAAAAAAGAGTGGATTTAAGCTATGCTAATTGACTCAGGGTTTCTGTGAGATATAGGTGAGTGGAAAGCAAGATTCAGAAAGTATGGTATGATTCCATTTAGGTAAGACAATATGTGGACAAAAATCCAAGCCCTATATATCTGTATACAGGTATGCATCTATGTACATAAATGAGACTAGGCACAGAAAAGATATTGAAGATCACTGCTGCGTTGCAATGTGGGCTACCTTATGGCAGAGGCGAGCTGATGTTGAATGAAAGAAAAAATAAGGAAAAGAAAAAGATTTAAAGTAGAATATAAACATTTTTGATTAAACAAAATTATGCATGAAAAACATTGAAACATAATTGTTTAAAGAAAATAAATACAGTATTTTAAGTCATTCCTTTGCTGACATTTAATATATGGAGCATGCCTAGGCTATGTTGCTGTATAGGAAAACGATACAAAATCTTATTTGGCCTCCAGTTCTCATCCTTTCACAAAGATTTTTCTTACGAAAGTCATCCATAACTTCTATGCTTTCAAATTCAATGGACTCACCTTTCAAATTATTATAGATACTTTATTATCTCAGCACTGAACAGAATGGTCCCTTCGTTGAAACATCTTCCTCTCCTGGCTTGCCTGATTCTACACTTTTCTGAGTTTCCTTCTGCTTTACTTGTCTATTCTTCTCCTCTTTCACAGTTTCCTATTCCTTTTTTGTGTGATCTCGAAAGGTTGACATGCCCCAGAGGGAATGCTGGGTTTTCTTCTCTCCCAGTTTTGTACACTCTCCCTCAGAGTTCTCATTCCATTCTGTGGTTTAAAATTTGTTCTAAATTGCTGTTTCTGAATCTCCTCAAAACTTTTCAAGGTATATTCATCCAATTGAGTATCTAGCATCTTTTCTCCACCCATTTGTCCTCTCTTCTCTGCCCCCCAACTTTCTGCTTTTTGATCTTATTAATTGGCACCCGAGCAGTCACTTGTACCCAACAATAATCCAAGGGTTACCCTTGATACTTACCTTTCCCACACATCTAACCTGGTGGCAGGTTCTGTTAAGCATACCCCAAAGATGTATCTTCCCCTACTCCTCTGTAGCTCTACTTCTTTTGCTTAAGTAGTCCTTGTTTCTCCTCTAAACGTGAACACAATAACCTCCTGATGTGTCTCCTCTTTTGGCTTTAATCCCCTAGCTGTCTATTCTTCACCCAGTAGTCAGAGGGATCTTCGAAAAACACAAATCAGATTATTTTAGTAGCCCGCTTACAGTACTCCAATGCTGCCCAATTTCATGTGGACTAACACTCATGCTAGTCTGGCTTACCAAGCCCTATGTGATCTGGCCACTCTGACTTCCCTGGTTCCACTCTTCCCCTCATCCACTGAAAACCCTTAGCTGGACTAAACATTCCCTGGGTTCCTTGGATGTGCCAGTTGCGTCATACTCTTCCTAAGTCCTTTACTCTGGCTGTTGACCTTTCCTGGAATAGCCCTCAACTTAATCTTCACAGGCTGCCTGATTCCTTCTTCCTACCTCTCTGGTGAAGCATTTTGACAACCTAACCTAAGCTAGCCACCCAGATACCTTTATAAAACCATGCAGTTTTTTTTCTGAATTGCACTCATCTTTATATGATATCTGTATTTACATTTCATTTATTATTTGCCTTTCTTTGCCAGAAGATTGTGCAGGACCATTTGCCTTGCAATTCAACCATACCTTGTCACATAGTAGAGGCTCAGTAAGTATCAGTTGAAGGGAACAAGCACTGTATGTTATAAATAGTTTCTTTATCTGTAATGTATGGTTAATAGTACCTATATCCTTGAAAGGAAGTAACATTTATTGAATGACAACTATGTGTCCTGCGGCATGCTTTGAATTTTATGTGTTTGTATTCATTGAACTTTTCAAAATAATTGTGTGAACTAAGTATAGTCCTCTCTAATTTACACAGAAAGAACTATGAAGCTCAAAGAGTTTCAAGATACTAAGTCTTCCAGGTCAATATTCAAACACAGGTATATTTGCTTCCAAAGTCTATGTATTTTCTAAAACATAAAGTAACCTCATTAATATTTTACTGCTCTTCACTCAAGATCCAGTCTTGGATAATGTCACGATTTAAAAAATATATTTCTCTGTTCCTTTTTTTTTTTTTTTTTTTTGTGGTTTCAGAGGTTTTCCAGGGGACTGATAAAGCTATCTTGATCGGCTCTTCTACAAACTTGTCCTATATCTCTTACGTGGGTACGTATTGTTTTTCCAAAATATTTTTTCTCATTTTGTGTTTACTTTTTTCCTCTTTCAAATTCTCTTCCCTAAAATTCTTTCCCCCTGCTTCTGTCTCAACAAGCTCTCTGAATTCTGCTGCTACTCCCTCCCTATCTGTGATCTATTAGTTTTCATGAATCTGCAGTTTAGGGCATTGCTTCAGTGATCAGGTTGCTGTGCATGATATCTAACTTGTTCTCACCTGCTTGAATAGCTCCTGTAAGTTCTAATTTTCAGCTACCTTTTGTATGTTTCTTTCTTTTTTGAGACAGAGTCTAGCTCTTTCACCCAGCCTGGAGTGCAGTGGTGCGATCTCGACTCACTGCAACTTCTGCCTCCCTGATTCAAGCGATTCTTCTGCCTCAGCCTCCCAAGTAGCTGGGACTACAGGTGTATGCCATCACACCTGGCTAATTTGTTGTATTTTTGGTAGTTTTGCTATGTTGACCAGACTGGTCTTAAACTTCTGGCTTCAAGTGATCTGCCTGCCTCGGTCTCCCAAAGTGCGGTGTTAACCAGTGGAGGGTGTCCAGGTCTTGGTGTCTTGAACAGAGAATTGGACAAAACGCACAAACAAAGCAAGGAAAGAATTAAGCAACAAAAGCAGAAATTTATTGAAAATGAAAGTACACTCCACGGTGCGGGAGTGGGCCTGAGCATAGGGGCTCAAGGGTCCTGTTACAGATTTTGGGGGGTTTAAATACTGTCTAGAGGTTTCCATTGGTTACTTGGTGTATGCCCTATGTAAGTGAAGAGGATGAAGTAAAGTTACAAAGTCATGTATTCAGCCTATTCCCTATGTAAATGGAGAAGATATTTCCTGTCATAGCTGTAATGTTTTCATGTGATTTAGTTCTAGAAAGTCCTTACATTCCTCGTCTCCAAACCCTATTCTCCTGCCTCACTGGGATTACAGGGGTGAGCCACCAAACCTGGCCACCTTTTGTGTATTTCCATATGGACAGACATTCTTAACACAAACCAAACTAAAGTCAACGTTTCCTCTCTTGAAACCATCTCTGCCTTGTGGCACTTCTCTCTCTCTGTCTCTCAAATGCTATTATGAATTTTTGTTATTGGCACTACCATTCTTCAGTCAACCAGAGGATTCAGTGTTGGCTTTGACAGAACTCTCCTTTCCAATTGGTCTCAAATTCCTATGCATTCTACCTTTGTTTCACTGATTTTGAAAATTAAACATTTTCACTAAATGCAACTAGAAAAATGTTAATTTTTAACCTCTTCACTCTGACATTATGTTTTTTACCTGTGTTTTGGAGCAGAGCACAATTTTCTTCCTCATAATTTTGGATGGAGGAATATTAGTTAAAATGATCAGAAGGTGACCTTTTTAGTTACAAGAACCAGGGACTCATGGTTAGTTCTGGAACTTCCTGTGTTCATTTTCTGTTAATGAATCTTTTACGATTTATCGCTAAAACTATGCAACTTTGACCTTTTGCTTCTTTAGGCTAATAATTACCTAATTAACTTTGAAGGCATGTCTCATGCCACAACTTATTTCTTTTCCACAAAGGCATTTGGATTAACATTATTTCCACCTTTTCCTACCTTTGTATGCACAATTCACATCTCAATCTGCCAATACAAACATCCTTCACATTTTTAGATTAGCCTGTGGACAGAGGCTGAGGAAATGCCTGAAAACATAGAACTTACTTGCACTACACTGAAAGAATTTATTTCTGATGACAAAACTAGCAAGTGTTCATTGTAGAACTATTTCAAAACACCAGAAATCCCACATACACGAAAGATATTGCCTCAATATCACCGGACCCCTTGCAAACATTCCCCAGCAGCAGCCTGGAGTGTCGTAGCTTCGCTGGGTAGCAACAACACTCACGGTAGTCTAGAGGAGGCAGAAGTGCACCACATGAAGGGAACACCATGTGGGACAAAAGAATCTGGGTGGCAGGCCTTGAGCACTAGGTCTTTCTGCTGGTGAAAAGCTGCTTTCAGCAGTGGCACAGTTAAAGTGCTGAGTTGAGCAGGGAAAGTCTTCAGCTCTACCCCAACAGTTAGAAAGCCCTGGTGCATACGAAGGGTCTTAAGAAGAGGAAGTCTTTCCCACCTTGTCCACCACCACAGGCATCAGAACCTTTGGGATACAGCAAAAGCACTGCCAAGAGGGAGGTTTATAGTGCTAAATGCCTACATCAGAAAGTCTGAAAGAACATATATTGACAACCTAATGTCATCCTCAAGGAACTGGAAAAACGAACAAAACAAAAGCTAGAAGAAAAAGAGAAATAACAAGGATCACAGCAGAACTAAGTGAAATTCAAACAACAGCAATAAAAAAAAAAACAAAAAACAAAACCAAAAGAGCCATGAAAGAAAAAATGGTTTTTTGAAAAAATAAACAAATGTGATAGACAATTAGCTAAATTAACAATGAAAAGAACAAAGAAGATCCAAATAAACTCAACTGGAAATGAAACTGGAGACATTACAGTCAACACCACGGAAATACAAAAGATCATTTGAGACCACTATGGAACACCTTTTTGCATACAAACTAGAAAACCTAGAGGAAATGGACGAATTCCTGGAAATATACAACCCTCTCAGATTAAATCAGGAATAAATAGAAACTTTGAACAGATCAATAAGAGGCAGCAAACCTGAGTCAGTAATTTAAAAATTGCCAATTAATAAGAGCCTGGGACCACATAAATTCACAAGTGAATTCTACCAGACATTTAAAGAATTACTAGCAATCCTACTGATGAAACTATTTCAAAAGATTGAAAAAGAAGACATCATCCCTAAACCATTTTATGAAGCTAGTATCACTCTGATACCAAAACCAGGAATGACACAAAAAATAAAACTACAGACCGATTCATGTGATGAACATAGAGGCAAACAACCTCAGGAAAATATTAGCTAACTGAATCCAGCAGCACATCAAAAAGATAATTCAAAATCATCTAGTGAGTTTTGTCCAAGGGATGCAGAGGTGGTTTAGTATATGCAAGTTAAAAAATGTGATACATCACATCATCAGAATTATAAACAAAAACCATATGATCATCTCGATAGATGCAGAAGAAGTGATTGACAAATTTTAGCTCTCCTTTATGAAAAAAAAAAAAAACTCTCAACAAACTAGACATAGAAGGAACCTATCTTAAAATAATAAAATCCATATATGACAGACTCACAATCAACATCATACTGAATGGGAAGAGTTGAAATAATTTTCTCTGAGAACCAGAAAAGACAAAAATACTCACTTTTACCATTTCTATTCAACATAGTACTGAAAGTACTAAAGAAAGCAATTAAGCAAGAAAAAAAAGAAATAGTGCATCCGAATTGAAAAAGAGAAAGTCAAACTACTGCCGTTTACAGATGATATGACTGTATATCTAGAAAATTCTAAAGACTCTTCCAAAAGATTCTTAGATTTGAAAAACAAATTTAATGAAGTCTCAGGTTACACAATCAACGTACACAAATTAGTAACACTGCTATATATCGACAACAACCAAGCTGAGAATAAAATCAAGAACTCAATATATTTTACTACAGCTGTAAAGAATATAGAATACCTGGAAATAGCCAAACAGGTGAAAGATCTCTAACAAGAGAGCTAAAAAAAAAAAAAAAATGCTGTAAGAAATCTCAGATGGCATAAACAGATGGAATGACTCATGCTCATGGATTAGAAGAATGAGTATTGTGAAAATGACCATTCTACTCAAAGCAAGTTACATATTTAATACAATTCCCATCAAAATACCAACATTAGTAGCCACAGAATTAGAAAATCCTAAAATTTATATGAAATGAAAAAAGAGTCAGAATAACCAAAACAATCAAAAGCAATAAATAAAAATCATACAACTAATTGATCTTTGACAAAGCATATGAAAACACAAATTGGAGAAGGGACACTCTATTTAATAAATGGTGCTGGGATAACTGGCAAGCCACACATAGAAGAATAAAACTGCATCCTTATTTCTCACCATATAAAAAAAATTAAGATGGATCAAAGACTTAAACATAAGGTCTGAAACCATAAAATTTCTAGAAGACAATGTTGGAAAAACTATTTTAGATGTCAGCCTAGGTAAAGAATTCATGACTAAACCCTCCAAAGTAAATGCAACAAAAACAAAAAGAAATAAATGAGACCTAATTAAATGAAAACGCTTCTGCACAGCAGAAGAAATACTCACCAGAGTAAACAGACAACCCATAGAATAGGAGAAAATATTTGCAATCTATGCATCTGACAAAGAACTAGCATCCAGAATCTATAAGGAACTCAAACACCAAGAAAAAAATCAAATAATTCCTTTAATAAGTGAGCATAGGAAACGAATAGACATTTCTCAAAAGAAGATACACAAATGACCAACACACATATGAAAAGAAGCTCAACATCACTAATCATTAGGGAATGTAAATTAAAACTACAGTGAGATACCACCTTACTCGGGCAAGTAAGGCAATTATTACACAGTCAGAAAAACAATGGATGTTGCCATGGATGTGGGAAAAGTGAATGCTTATAAACTGCTGGTGAGAGTGTAAATTAGTACAACCTTTATGGAAAATAGCATGGAGAGTCCTTAAAGAGCTATAAGTAGATCTACCATTCAATTCAGCAATCCCACTACTGAGTACTCAAAAGAAAAGAAGTCATTATATGAAAAAGACATTTGCAAATGCAGCACAATTCACAATTACAAAGATGTGGAACGAAGTTAAGTGCTCATTGACTATTGAGTGGATAAAAAAATGTGTTATATACACACATGGACTACTACTCAGCCATTAAAAGAATGAAATAATGTCTTTTGCAGCAACTTCAATGGAGCTGGAGGCCATTATTCTAAATGAAGTAACACAGGAGTAAAAAACAAAATATTATATATTCTCACTTATAAGTGGGAACTAAGCTATGAGTATGCAGAGGCATACAGAGTTATATGATGAGTTTTAGAGACTCAGAGGGGGGATAGGGATAAAAAACTTCACATTAGCTACAGTCTACCTACCCTACTTGGGTGATGGGTGAACTACAATCTCAGAATTCACCACTGAAAATTTCATCCATGTAATGAAAACCACTTGTACCCCAAAAGCTATTGAAAATTTTAATAAAAAAAAACTCATTATGGAAATTAAAATTTTAATAAAAATATAGAAATTATAAAACCTATCATAAATATCCATCACAAAAAAGTAGGAGGAAGAAGTTAAAGTTATAGAGTTTTAATTAGTATTTTGCTTGTTTGTTATTTCATTTGTTGATTTATGCAATCAGTGTTAAGCTGTTATCAGTTTAAAATAATAGGTTGTACAATTTTATTTGCAAGCTCCATGGTAACTGCAAATCCAATAACACACAACAAATAAAAAATAATAAGCAAGAAATTAAAATAGTCCACTGGAGAAAATCACTTTTACTGAAAGGAAAGCAGAAAGACAAGTCAGAAGGAAGAGAACACACACACACACAAAACACCCAGAAAACCAACAACAAAACAAAACAAAAAAAACTTACAGGAGTAAGATTTTACTTATCAAGAGTAACATTAAATGTAAATTAACTAAACTTCTCAATGAAAAGACATAGACTCATTGAATGGATAAGAAAACAAGGTCAGGTGTTGTGGTTCACGCATGTAATCCCTGCACTTTGGGAGGCCGAGGCATGTGGATCACCTGAGGTCAGGAGTTTGAGACCACCCTGGCCAACAGGATGAAACCCCATCTCTACTAAAAATACAAAATTAGCCAGGCATGGTGGTGCGTGCCTGTAGTCCCAGCTACTCCGGAGGCTGAGGCAGGAGAATCACTTAGAGCTCAGGAGGCAGAGGTTGCAGTGGGCTGAGATCATGCTCTGCACTCCAGCCTGGGTGACAGAGGGAGACTCTGTCTTAAAAAAAAAAAAAAAGAAAAAAGAGAACAAGACCCAATGATCTATAGTCTAGAAGAAATGCACTTCATCTGTAAGGACACAAGTAGACTGAAAAAGAGATGGAAAAATATATTCCATGCCAGTGGGAACCATATAAGAGTGAGTCACTATACTTATATCAGACAAAATAGATTTTAAGACAAAAACTGTAAAAAATGCAAAGAAGGCCATTATATAACAGGATAAAATTACCAAGAGGATACAATAATTGTACATGTATATGCACCCAACATATGAATACCTAGATATATGAAGCATATATTGTCAGAGCTAAAAAGAGTGATCAACCTTAACACAATAATAGCTAAAGACTTCAACACTCAACTTTCACATTGCACGGATCATCGAGACAGAAAATCAACAAAGAAACTTTACACTTAATCTGCACTGCAGACCAAATGGACCTAATAAATATTTACAGAAAATATCATCCAACAGCTGCAGAATGCACATTCTTCTCCTTGGCACATGGAGCATTTTCAATGATAGACCATATACTAGGCCAAAAAAACAAGTCTTTTAAAATTAAAAAAAAAAAAAAATCAAATACCTTCTCTGACCAAATGAAATAAAAAGTAATAAATAATCAAAATAATAAATCAATAACAAGGAATTTTAGAAACTATACAAGTACATGGAAATTAAACATTGTGCTCCTGAATGACCTGTGGGTCAATGAAGAAATTAAGGAGGAAATTGAAACATTTTTACAAACAAACAATAATTGAAACACAGCATACCAAAACCTATGGTATGCTATTCAGTAAAAGCAGTACTAAGAGGAAAGTTTATAAGGGCCTGCATAAAAAAGCAGAAAATCTTTAAACATCCTAATTATGCACCTTAAAAAGCTAGAAAAGCCATAGTTGACCAAACCCAACATGAGTAATAGAAAAGAAACAGTAAAGATCAGAACATAAATAAATGAAATTAAAATGAAGAAAACAATACAAAAGATTAATAAAGTGAATCAAAGTTGGTTTTCTGAAAAGTTAAACAAAATTGACAGACCTTTAGCCAGACTAAGAGAGAAGACCCAAATAAATAAAATTAGAGACGAAAAAGGAGACATTACAACCAGTAGTACAGAAATATAAAGGATTTTTAGAGGCCATTTTGAGCAACTATATACCCATAAATTGGAAAATCTAGAAGGAATGAATAAATTTTTAGACACATACAATCTGCCAGCATTGAACCATGAAGAAATTTACAATCTGAATGGACCAATAATAAGTGATGAGATCAAAATGATAATAAAACATCTCCCAGGAAAGACAAGCCTGAGATGTAATGACTTCACTGCTGAATTTTACCTAACATTTAAAGAATACCAATCCTACTCAAACTATTTAGAAAAACAGAAGAGCAGGGAATATTTTCAATCTCATTTTATGAGCCCAGAATTACTTTGATACCAAAACCAAAGACACATTAAAAAATAAATAAATAAAAACTACAGGCCAATATCCCTGATTAACCTTGATTCACAAATGTTTCACAAAACACTAGCAAACTGAACTCGACAACACATCAAAAAGATTTATCATGGCCAAGTGGGATTTATCTCAGAGGTGCAAGGATGGTCCAATATATGCAAATCAATCAATTTGATGTATCAACAGAATGAAGACAAAAACAATATGACAATTTCAACTAATGCTGGAGAAGTATTTGATATAATTCAACATCCCTTCATAATAAAAACCCTTAAAAAACAGTATATAAAGGACGTATCTCAACATAAAAGTTGTATATAACGGACCCACAGCTAATATACTGAATGGGGAAAAACTGAAAACCTTTTCTCTAAGATTGAGAAAATGACAAGGATGCCCAGTTTCACTACTGTTATTCAACATAGTGCTGGAAGTTATTGCCAGAGCAATCAGACAAGATAAAGAAATAATGAGCATCCAAATTGGAGAGGAAGGAGTCAAATTATCCTTGTATGCACATATAATCTTATATTTGGAAAAAAGACTGCAGCAAAAAAATGATGAGAACTAATTCAGTAAATCATGGGATACAACATCAATATACAGATATTAATATTTTTATATGCCAAAAGTAATTAATCTGAAAAACAAATAAAGTAACACACAAAAATGGAAAGATACTCTATGTTCATGGATTTCAAGAATAAATATTGTTAAAAAGTCCATATTACCCAAAACAATCGACAGATTCAGTGCAATTCCTACCAAAATACCAATGACATTCTTCACGGAAATAGAAAAAATAATCCTAAAATTTATATGGAACCACAAAAGACTCAGAACAGCCAAAGCTATTCCGAGCAGACAGAACAAAACTAGAGGAATCCTATTACCTGACACCAAATAATATTAGTTATAGTGACCAAAACAGCATTAATATTGGCATGAAGACAGACACATAGGCCCAGTGCAGTGGCTCACGCCTACTGTTATCCCGAGAATTTGGGAGCCCAAGGCTGATGGATCACTTGAGACCAACAGTCCGAGACCAGTCTGGCCGACGTGATGAAACCCCATCTCTACTAAAATACAAAACTTAGCCAGGTTTGGTGGCACATGCCTGTAACCCCAGCTACTTGTAAGGCTGAGGCACAAGAATTGCTTGAACTTTGGATGCAGAGTTTGCAGTAGTTGAGATTTTGCCGTTGCACTCTAGGCTGGGCAACAGAGCAAGACTCTGTCTCCAAAAGCAGACAAACAAACAAACGAATAAACAAAGACAGACACATAGACCAACAGAACAGAATAGAGAACCCAAAACAAAATCATTTTTAACAAAGACACCAAGAACATACAATGGAAAAATAAATGTCTCGTCAATAAATGGTGCTGGGAAATCTGGATATCCCTATGCAGAAGAATGAAACTAGACTTCTATCTCTTGCCGTATAAAAAAATCCAATCAAAATGGATTAAACCCTTAAATTTCAGACCTCAGACTATGAAACGACTACAAGAAAACATCTGAGAAGCTCTCCAGGACGTTGCACTAAGTAAAGATTTTGAGTAATGCCCACAAACAGTTTGCAAAGCAAAAATAGACAAATGGGATAACATCAAATTAAAATGCTTCTCCACAGCAATAGATATGGTCAATAAAGTGAAGAGATAACCCATAGCATGGTAGAAAATATTTGTAAACTATCCACCTGACCAATTGTTAGTTACCAGAATACATAAATAGCTCAAACAACTCTATAGGAAAATTTAATAATCTGATTAAAATATGGACCAAAGATCTGAACAGACATTTACAAAAGATGTACAAATAAAAATCAGATGAATGAAAACGTGCTCAACATCATTGATCATCAGAGAAATGCAAATGAAAACTACAATGAGATATCATCTCATCCCAGTAAAAATGGCTTTTATCCAAAAAAAAAGGGGGGGCAGAAACAAATGCTAGTAAGAAGGTGGAGACCTTGTACATAGTTAGTGGGAATGTAAATTAGTACAACCACTATTGGAACAGTTTCAAGTTTCCTCAAAAAAAATAAAAATAGAGCTACTGTATGATCCCACAATCCCACTGCTAGGTATATACCCAAAAGAAATGAAATTAACATATTGAATAGATATCTGCACTCCCATGGTTATTATAGCACTATTCACAGTAGCCATGATTTGGAAGCAAATTGAGTGTCCATCAACAGATGAATAAGGCAAATGTGGCACGTATATACAATGGAGTACTATTCAGCTATTAAAACAAATAAGATCCTGTCATTTGCAGCAGCATGAATGGAACGTGTCATTAACATAATGACTTGGAAATCATTATGTCGAGTGAAATAAACCAGGCACAGAAAGTCAAACTTTGCATGTTTTCACCTATTTATGGGAGCTAGAAATTAAAAGAATTGTACTCATGGGTATAGAGAGTAGAAGGATTGTTACCAGAGGCTGGGAAGGGTAGTGATTGGTGGTGGGAAAAAAGTAGGTATGGTTAATGGGTACAAAAAATAGGAAGTATAAACAAGACCTTGTATTTGATAGCACAAGAGGGTGACTAAAGGCAATAATAATTTAATTTTATATTTTAAAATAACTAAAAGTGTATAACTGGATTATTTATAACACAAAGGATAAATGTTTGGGGTGATGAATATCACCTGTCTATCTTGATGTGGTTATTAAGCATGTATTCCTATATCAAAATATCTCATGTACCCCATAAATATATATACCTGCTATATACTCACAAAAATTGACAACTAAGAAAAAAAAACCAGTCATGTAAACTGACACCTATAGTACCATTAATGTACCTTTGTGATGGAGGATAGTTGGTAAGAACATGAGCAAAGCAGGCATAGGGTTTTTAGCACACAACTAGTCACCACAGCTGCTCACCTGACTGTGCAGATCAGAGTGAGAAGATAAAAATCCCAGCTCCCAGCTCCTCTTTGGGTATTGAAAGAGTTGACTTAGAGTACCCAATAATCCAACCTTTTCAGGGACTTCCGAAGAACTGGTTTTATTTTTCTTGTCTTGGAGTATTGATGGCATCTGGCATATTCTAGATGTCTGTGGTGGTGGGGGTGGTGAGTATAATAAAGAAAGTGGGTTGAAAAACTTACAGGTTCGAGAAGTCTTCGGAATCTCTGGCCAGGCTGATTAGTGAGAACTTCTCCTAGACAAGGCTAGTCTTTAAAGAGTGGGAGAAGTGACTCTTTTGTCTAATATTCAGACAGCAACACAGAGAGGAAAGGGAACTAGAGAACTAGGCAGTGATGTTCCAATCAAAGAAGGAAGACAAATCTCTAGAAACCTACCTGAATTGAATTAAATGGAGTTATATAATTTATCTAGCAAATAGTTCAAAATAAGCATCTTAAAATTTCTCACCAAGAAGTGGAGAATAATGCATAAACAAAGTGAGAATTTCAACAAAGAGATAGGAAATATTAAAAATGTACCAACAGAAATGGGACTATAGAATATAATAACTGAACTGAAAAATTCACTAATGAACTTCAACTGTAGACTAGATCAGACAGAAGAGAGTGTTAGTAAAGTCAGAGCCTGGTTATAAAAATTATTCAGTCATAGAAGCTGAAAGAAAACAGAAGAAAACAAGAGTGAAGAAAGATTAAGGAACTTATGGGACACCACCAAGTGGACCAATGTATATATAAAATGGGGATCTTGGAGGAAAAAAATGATACTGAAAGCACATTTTAAAAGTTAATGGTAAAAACTTTCCAAATCTGGGTTAGGAAATGAATATATAGACCAGAAATTTGCCTCCTCAACCCAAGCCCAAAAGAATAAACCCAAAGAAATCTATGTGTAGACACTCTGTAATCAAATTGTCGAAAGCCAAAGAGAATTTTGAAAGTAGCAAGAGAAAAATGTCTTGTCTCATATAAGGGAACCTCCTCAAGACTAAAGGTAATTTTCTCAGCAGAAACTTTGCCAGTTAGATGGGAGTAGGATGATTTATTGAAAGTGCTAAAAGAAATAAACAAATAAACGACTACCAACTAAATATACTATAGCTGGTAAAAATATCCTTCAAAGAAAAAAGAAGAAGGATTTTTCCAAACTAACAAAAACTGAGGAAGCTCATCACCATTCTTTCAATTTGCCTCTCAAGAAATGCTAACGGGAGTTCTTCAAGTCAAAAGGAAAGGATACTAACCAGTAACAGAATAGCATAAAGAGTGTGAAACTTATTTGTAAAGATCAATGTATAGGGCCGGACGTGGTGGCTCATGCCTGTAATTTCAGCACTTTGGGAGGCGGAGGTGGGTGGATCACCTGAGGTTAGGAGTTCTGGACCAGCCTGGACAACATGATGAAACCCTGTCTCGACTTAAAATACAAAAATTAGCTGGGTGTTGTGACAGGCACCTGTAGTCCCAGTTACTCGGGAGGCTGAGGCAGGACAATTGCTTGAACCTGGGAGGCAGAGGTTGTAGTGAGCTGAGATCATGCCATTGCACTCCAGCCTGAGAGACAGAGTGAGACTCCATCTCAAAAAAAAAAAAAAAAAGATAAATGTATAGACAAATACAGAATGCTGTATTATTGTAATGGTGGACAAATCACTTTTAATTCTAATATAAAAGACAAATGTATTGAAAATAACTATCATTTAAAAATATAATAGATCCACACTATAACTTAATTTAAATTCGGAAATCAATAACTGAGTGTAGGGGAAAGAAAAAAGTGTTTGCATATGCTTGAAGTTAAATTGTTATTTTTTAAAAAATGTACTGTTATAACTGTAAGATATTTTATGTTAATCCCATGGTAACCACAATAAAATGCCTACAGCACAAGAGAAAAATAAAAAGAAATAAAGGTATATCAATAAAAAAAAAAATCAATGAAACACAAATGAAGAGAGCAAGAGACAAAAAGAGGCCGGGCGCAGTGGCTCACGCCTGTAATCCCAGCACTCTGAAGGGATAAGGCGGGTGGGTCACCTGAGGTCAGGAGTTCAAGACCAGCCTGGCCAACATGGTGAAACTCCGTCTCTACTAAAAATACAAAAAAGTTAGCCGGGCGTGGTGGCGGCGCCTGTAATCCCAGCTACTAGGGAGGCTGAGGCAGGAGAATCACTTGAACCCAGGAGGCAGAGGTTGCAGTCAGCTGAGATTGCACCATTGCTTTCCTGCCCAGGCAACAAGAGCAAAACTCCATCCCCCCATACCCCCCACCAAAAATCAAATCAAATAAAAAGAGAGACAGAGAAAAGAACTATAAGATAAACAGCAAACAACAAAATGTTAATAGTAAATCTTTTCCTATAAATAAACTTTTAAAGTTGAAATGATTAAATGTCCCAATCAAAAGGCTTAGAGTGGCTGAATGGACTAAAAAATTATCCAGCTATGCTGTATCCACATGAAACTGACGTTAGATTTAAGGACACACATAGCTACAAGTGAAGAGACGGAAAAAGATATTTAATGTAAATGGCAACCAAAATCCAGCAAAGGTGGACACACTTATATCAGGCAAAATAGATTTTTAAGTCTAAAACTTTCACTAAACATAAAAAAGATGTTATGTGATGATAAAACAATCAGTTTCCCAGGACGAAACAATGATTATAAGTGCATATACCTCCAGCATTAGAGCATTTAAATGTATATGGCAGATGAGCTTTATATGTTTATGATAAAGCTGAGGGTAGAAATAGACAGCTATGCAGTAATGGGAGGATGCCATACTTGCAATAATGGACAGACGTCCAGACAGAATATCAATAAGTAAACAGAGGACTTGAATAACATTATAGACTAAATAGGCTTAACAGATATATGTAGAACATCCAAACCAAGAGGAGCAGAATACAAAGTCTTCTGATGTGTACACGAATATTTCTTTAGGATGAGCACAGGCTAGGTCACAAAACAAATGTTAACAAATTTAAGAAGACTGAAATTATACCAAGTATCTTTTGTGACCACAATGAAATAAAACTAGAAATCAAGAGCAGAAGAAACACTGGAAAATTCACAAATATATGGAAATTTAAAAACACCCTTACTTCTCAAGAACCAGTGGGTAAAAGAAAAAAATCAAAAGGGAAATTAGAAAATATTTTGAGACAAAAATAAAAATGCAACATACTAAACATTTCTGAGATGCAGCAAAAACAGTTTTAAGAAGGAGGTTTATACACCTCAAAGGAGTAAAATGGGTGAAAAAGTAAAATGAAGAACAACCTAAGCCTAAAGTTAGCAGAAGAACGGAGACTGTACAGTTTAGAACAGAAATAAACACAATAGAAAATAGAAAACAATACAAAAAACAAACCTAAGTGTTGGTATATTTTAAAGACAAACAAAATTGACAACCTGTAGCTAGACTAAAAAAGAAGATAGAATACTTAAATAAGTAAAATCAGAAATGAAAGAAGACGTACTTCAGCTGATCCCAAAGAACGTACATATATATATGCACACATACACACACATATAGGTATATAAATATACATAAATATGCTATATAAATATATAGTATATATTGTGTT
>NW_012108630.1:651124-674550 GCF_000951045.1 Mandrillus leucophaeus
TATAATATAAATTATATTACCCTTATTAAGTTATTATACTTATCTTAAATTATGCTTATAAAGAGTAATTTATATGTTGTCAAAAAATATTTTGTAAATGATATTATCTATAAATTACATCTGTCTGTATCTATATATATTTATATACGATTGGATCATTGTCCAGAAACCTCTTAATAAAGAAAAGCCTAGCACCAGATGACTTCACTGGTAAATTCTACCAAACATAAAAGGAAGATTTAACATCAACCTTTCTCAAACTCTTTAAAAAAACTGGAAAAGAGGACTTACTTCCAAATTCATTTTATGAGATCTCAACATTACCCTGATACTAAATTCAGACAAATATACCACAAGGAAAGAAAACTACAGGTCAATATCTCTGAAGATGTAAAAATTTTTAACAAAGTACCAGCAAACTGAATTTAACAGCACATTTAAAGGATCATACACCATGACCAAGTGGGATTTCTCTCTGAGACGCAGGATTGTTTTAACATACAAAAATAATTAATATACTATGCCGCTTCTATGGTCTGAATGTTTGTGTCACCCCAAAATGCATGCGTTAGTACCTCATCACCGATGTGATGACATTAGGAGGGAGAGTGTTTAGGAGATGATTGGAATTAGTGCTCTTATAAAAGAGGCCAGTACCTCAGTTGTGAACATCTCATCCTCTATTTATTAACCTCCCAATTTAAAGTATTTGTTATAACAACCTGAATGAACTAGCAGAGTAAAATCATATATATGTTATTTTAACAGATGTGGAAAAAGTGTTTGACAAAATTCAACAACATTTTTGTGATAAAAACTCTAAACAAAATAGGCATAGAAAGACATTACCTCAATATAATAAAGGCCATATATGAAGAGCCCACAGTTGACATCATACTTAAAGGTGAAAAGTTGCAAGTTTTTCTTCTGTGGTTTGGAACAAAGTAAGGATGCCCTCTTTTGTCACTTGTTGTTTTATTTAACATACTATTGGAATTCCTAGCTTGGGAAATTAGGCAAGAAAAGTGGCACTCAAATCAGAAAGGAAAAATTAGCATTGTCTCTGTTTGCAGATGCAGTTTTTATACATAGAAAATGCTAAAGACTCCATTAAAAAAACATTAGGACTAATAAAGTCATTAAAATTGCAGGATGCAAATCAACATACAAAAATCAGTTGAGTTTCTATACAATAATCTGTCTGAAAAAGTAATTAGGAAAACAAGCCCATTTACAAGGCAACAAAAAGCAGAACATATTGAGGAGGCAAAATACTTCTACACAGAAAACTACAAAACATTGATGAAATAAGATACAAGCAGATGGAAGATATCCTGTGTTCATAGATTGAAAGACTTAATATTGTTAAAATGTCAATACTGCCCAAAGTAATCTACAGATTCAATGTAACACTTCCTAATTTCAAAATTTATTCCAAAGCTATAGTAATAGTTAAGAAAGTGGATATGAAGTGTTCTCATCACAAAAATGATAACCATATGAAGGGATGCATATGTTAATTAACTAGAGTTAGTTATTTAACATTGTATGCATACTTTAAAACAATACATTATACATGGTAAATACACAAACTTTCCTCTATCAATAAAAAATAAAAAATAATATGTTACTGGCGTAAAGACAAACACATAGAAAAATGGAACAGAATAGAGAACCCCAAAATAAATTCACACATATATGGTCAAATTATCTTTGACAAAGGTCATAAAACTGAGAAAGGATAATTTCTTCAACAAATGGCTCTGGGACAACTAGATATCCACATGCAAAAGAATAAAATTGGGCCTTTATATTAAATCATATGCAGATTTAACTCAAAGTGGATTCAAGACTTACATATCAGACCTGAAACTGTAAAACTTCAAGACATTGGTATTGGCAATAATTTCATGAATATGACATCAAAAGCAGGCAAGAAAAGCAAAATAGGTAAGTGGGACAACATTGAACTAGAAAGTTTCTAACATTAAAGGAAATAATCAATAAAGTGAAAAAGGCAATCTAGGGAATGGAATAAAATCTTTGTAAACCATTTATTATATAAGCGATTAATTTCCAAAATATATAAGGAAACTTTGTAACTTAATAGTGAAACCTAATTATCAGATTAAGAAATGGGCTAAAGTCTTGAATAAACAGTCGTTGAGACATATAAATGGCCAACGGGTATAAGAAAAAGATGTTCATTGTCAGTAATCATCAGAGAAATGCAAATCAAAACCATAATGGGATATCGCCTCACACTTTTTAGTATGGCTGTTTTCAACAATCAAAACACAACAGGTGTTGGTGAGAATGTGGAGGAGTTGGATCTCTTGAGCACTGTTGCAGAAATGCAAAATAGTGCAGCAGCTATGGAAAAGAGTAAGGAGTGTTCCCAAAATATTAAAAATAGAACTATCACATAGTACACTCCTCCCACTTCTAGTATTTATCCAAAAGAATTAAAATCAGAATCTAGAAGAGATGTTAGCACTCCAGTGTTTATTGCATCACTATTTGCAATAACAAAATGTAGAAATGAATAAATGTCCTTTTAAGGATGAACAAGTAAAATATGGTATGTACTTAACAATGTAATATTTATTCAAACTTAAAAAAGAAGAAAATCCTGCTATATGCAACAACTTGGATGATCCTAGGGACCTGATGCTAAGTGAAATAAGCCAGTCATAGAAGGACTAAAATTGCATGATTCCACTGACGTAGTCAAACTCATAGAATTGACACTAAAATAGTCAAACTCATAGAATTAGAGGATAACATGGTGGTAACCTAGGGCTGGGGGCAAGGAGCTTTAGGGAATTGCTAGTCAAAGAGCATAAATTCTCAATTATGCAAGATGAGTAAGTACCAGAGATCTGCTGTACAACATTGTCCCTATAGATGATAACGCTATTGTACACTTAAAAACTGATATTTTGGCCTCGGGCCCTTTCTCCATCTTTCATGCCAGTAGCATAGCATCTTGCTCCAGTTGTCACATTGCCTTCTGTCTCTGTGGTCAAATGTCCTCTCTGCCTCTCTTTTATAAGGACACTTGTGATTACTTTTAGGGCTCATCCAGATAATCTAGAATAATCTCCTCATTTCAAGATCTTTGATTTAACCATACCTGCAAAGTTCCTTTTGCAATATAAGGCAGTAGTCACATGTTGCAGGTATTAGAATCTGCTTTTCTTTGGAAACTATTATTCAGCCTTCCATACCAGACATGCTCATTTATTTGTGACTTTCTTGCTTCAATAGCAGAGTTGAGTATTTGCAACAGAGAACATATGGGTGCAAAATCTAAAATGTATATGCGTGGTGCTTTACAGAAAATGTTTGCAGTTCCTTGCCTCTAAAGAAGAAGCGCATGCCTTAAAGGAAAGGCAGTTCCTGACATCGGAAATCACTATTCCCTGGGAGAGCATTAAGTCAAAATTAAATCATGTCAAAATTAAATTAAATCAAATATTTCCATGTTTGTCTACTAATAGGTAGGATAACCATATTTTCTTCTAACAGCAGGGAGATTTTCTTTTTTTTTTTTTTTTTTTTTGAGACGGAGTCTTGCTCTGTCGCCCGGGCTGGAGTACAGTGGCCGGATCTCAGCTCACTGCAAGCTCCGCCTCCCGGGTTCCCGCCATTCTCCTGCCTCAGCCTCCTGAGTAGCTGGGACTACAGGCGCCCGCCACCGCACCCGGCTAGTTTTTTTTGTATTTTTTAGTAGAGACGGGGTTTCACCGTGTTAGCCAGGATGGTCTCGATCTCCTGACCTCGTGATCCGCCCGTCTCGGCCTCCCAAAGTGCTGGGATTACAGGCTTGAGCCACCGCGCCCGGCCAGGGAGATTTTCTTCCACTGCTTCATATTACTGTAATCTTGATTCTGACCCACTGGAAAAATTACGCCTGCAGAATTAAAAGCAAAACAATATTTCAGAGTCAGTGCAGTACAACTTCTACATAGGATTGATGGTACTTACCGACATTGTTTCCAAATGATATTTTGTCAAACAGTGAAGTAGCTAGTTAAGTGGGGCACATGCTTATACAAAAGACTTTTTAGTTTTTTTTCTTCTTCTTCTTTTTTTTTTTTTTTTTTTTTTAAAAAAAAACCTACCACACTTTGGATCCACATTATGTCAGTCTTGTTATTGTAAAAATGGAAATTTAAATTTCAGGTTTACATAATGCTTATATTCCAAATGTCACCAAAACTGCTATAGATGTGCTTAAAACATCTGGAAATACAGTGCTCTTTTGCAAACTATAGTTTTTTATGGTGTTGCAACAATGCTGTTAGTAAACACAAAATTATATAATAACTGATTCCCAATTTGACAATACTGGCAAGAAAACATGCAGCCTTTTTGATGGAAGAAACTAGTGCATTTGACTGAGTCCTGGGTGGAATATTAAGAATTGTAGAGGTCATTGCATACCGGACTTACAGTAAAGGGAAAACAAAAGCTGACTCTTGTTTAGAACACTGTTCAAGCATTAAACACTTGGGGTTTGGATTTTCATACATTTTTATTTTTCAGCTACTGGCAGTTTAGAGACAATAATAGCCAGTACATATGTAGAACTTCCCATGGGCCAGGCACAGTGCAAATGTTTCACACACCTTGAGTCATTCAATCCTTTCAACTGGAGCTATTATTACCATTTTACAGAGGGAAAGTAGAGGAACAGAAGGACTAAGTAATTCAACCAAGATCAACCAAGGAGTAAGGATTTAAACCCAAGAATATAAACGCTGTGTTCTTAACCATTATGCAGGGCTGCCTCTCACACACATTTTATGCCAAGTAGCTCCTGATTGTTGAGATACACAGGAGACATCAAGTGAAGTAATGAGAGAAGTCCTGAGGTGTCAGAGGAATTTTTTTCTAGAAAGTTCCGAGTCTTCTAATAAAGGGTTACATGTTATTATAATATACCAATATACCTATAATTCATTTCAGATTCAGCTTGTTAATTTTAGTCTTTCAATCTTGGCTGCACACCAGAATCTCCTGGGGAGCAATAAAAATACCAAGGCTTGGCTCTACTTCAGGCCAATTAAGCCAGAATCTCTGGGGATGGGCTCTGGATGTAGGTATTTGGTGAGAGCTCTCTGGGTGACATTAGCATGCTGCCAGGGTTGAGAACCCACCATAGGCTTTAACATGCCTCATAGATGTGGTGGCAAGACTGCTCATAATTTACTGCATTAGGCATTAGAGATGAGAACACTTTCAATTACCTGATTATTAATGAAGACTGGGAAACTGGGTGCACTTGGATAAATGCTTATATATTTTGGATTCACTGGTAAATGTCTAAGTGCCTTGTGGTACCTTTAGCATTTTCCAGAGCCAGCAGTCTGAGACTATTAACATGTCTTGAACATCAGTGAGCCAGCTCCATGGAAAGAGATGGGAGAAATTCCTTTCTGGTGTTAATTCCAAATCTTACTTTGCCTGCCAACCTAGAAGTAAAGGGAATCTGTGTGTGGCTACTCCATTGGATTTTCTTCTCCTGTTATGCACCAGCCTGTTTCTACTCAACATGCTGCATGATCTGTTTCCTTTTATTTGAGAAAGAAAAGTCTTCCAATTCATAAGAAAAAGCACAAGGATTTGTGCAGACATTCCCAGCATTCTGATTATAGGTATGACACTGAACAGATTGACAGACTGTATTTCACTTCAAGCTCTCTGAACGTCTAGTACTGCCATAAGCTTGAGCATTTTTTGTCAATGATGGAATAAGCCTCAAGTAGTCCAGCCCTGCAGGACTTATGTTAAAACCGTTAGGGCTCATTAGCACAATACAGCAAGCTTGTCAGATATAGATGATGCTGGGATTTTCTTCTAGTCCAAGTGGGAGCACGTGCATGCGCGCACACACACACAGTGAAAGAGTTCAGCTGGATGAGTCCTCCAGTTTATTAATAGCAATGAAAGGAATCATTGCATATGAATGCTTAAAAATACAATATTTTGTGAATTCAGTGTCATACAGTTTATTAATTCTGGGAGAAAGAAACACTGGGAGGTGGTCTTTCATCATTTCTAATCATGAATCATAGAACCTTGTTGTAGCTGGTCGGCACACTGGGCATCTATGTAAATTCCAGAGGTGTGCCTGGCCTTTATCCTTGGAGATGCCCTAATGTGAGGAGTTTCATTTGACAGCATCCTGGACTGTTGATGAAAGTAAGAAAAAGAGTTGACAAGATGATCTAATAGACCTTTTATGTTTCCTACTCCTTTTATTGGGTGGAAATAGCAAGCATGCATTCAGAAATGGACCCTCTCTTTCAACGGGTGAATAGAAGATGCCCCTATTTGTGCACTCTTACTCTACATATACTTTTATGCATGAATTTCCATCATTGTGGACCAGTAGAAAAGTCAAAGAACAGTAGAAATGCTGGGAATCTGGCCAGAAGTTAAATGTGCCCATAATAGGTTTTGGAGATGGAAGCGTTGCCCACTGTAGAATTCTTTCTTTGAATGGGAAGCTGCGTTTGGGCCAAAAAGTTTATCTTCCAGGCTCTCCTCATCTCTCAGTACTTTTTTTCCCTAGTCGTCTTTGGAATGGACCCAACAACCTCTTCTTTCATGTGCATCAGACTTTGACATTTTCAAGAACATAAGGATCATTTCTATAATTGGGACAACATTGATTGTAAAGCAGGGTGGGGATGACACATCAGGGTCATTTCTTGACATTTAGATATAAGGACAGTTAGATGCTCCATGACTTTATTGTTGTTTTTGTTGTCCCTATGACTCTAATTCTAGAATGAAGACAAGATTGGTTCTCGCTGTTGTCCTCAATGGTGAGATATGCATGAGGTTATGTGAAAAAAATAATGAGTTGCATGACAAGGGTCTAGCTACACTGTGGCTGTATAAGGTTAATCAGTCCAACAAAGCTGGCTTGTGTGATGGTTCCCAGAATGTGGTCAACAGGCATGGCTCTATTTTTCGTTTGTATTACATATTCTCAATTCCTATTCCTCTTTTAACAAGCTTATAGCAACTTTAAAAAAAAACATTTATTTTAAGTTCAAGGGTACAAGTGTAGGTCTATTACATAGGTAAAGTTGGTCATGGGCATTTGTTGTACAGATTATTTCATTGCCCAGGTATTTAGCCTAGTACCCATAGTTGTTTGTCCTGATCCCCTGCCTCCTCCCACTCTCCACCCTCAGAAAGGCCACAGTGTGTGTTCTTCTCTTCTATGTGTTCATGTGTGAGATCGTGTCCTTTGAAGGGACATGGAGGGCGCTGGAGACCATTGTCCTTAGCAAACTAACACAGGAACAGAAAACCAAATAGCACCTGTTCTTCCTTATAAGTGGTAGCCTATAGCAACTTCTGACTGCTTTTTGGCTTCTGCTGAGGAGTTCTAATCTCTTCTCTTCCTTTGCTGAGATCATTCCTTCTATCTAAACACCTGAAGTCTTCCTCTGCCAATCTGTGCTACTCTGATAATGACAGTGAACTCCACATCAACCCTTTCAAGTGCCGTTCACATCGGATCACTTATTTCCATTTGTTGTGATGCACAATTTAAAATCTTGATATAACATTTTGGAAGTAGTAAGTCATTTTGTGCATGTTTCTTCATGACTAGGTTTCAGTTTCCTTAAAGTCCCATGACTTCCAACCCCTCTCTCTCTCCTCAGTACAGAGTGAATGCTATGAAATTCATGATAACAAAATCATTTTTTTTTGGTGAATGAATCTGATGTGCTGAATAGAACTTTTAGTATTTCATAGAGAATGATACCAATGAACTTATACTACTGTATGTATAATACATATATTGATAGCAGTGAATTTATACTACATGTAAATGAAATGTTCGTTATATTTGTGTTTGTGTATGTCACAGTGAATATTTTCTATATATAGTATAAATACATTTTTATATAGTATAAATACAAATACAATTAATGTCCATTGCTTACAGTCTAAAAGAATAAGAAACTATTCCGAAGAAAATCATGCTTTGGGCCCAAGTAAGCCTTACTAAATTTCCACAATTGCTTGTTTTGGAAGACTTCTGAATATACTTATTCAAACAATATGCATCATTGAATGTGTACTTGAGAGAAGTCATTTAGTCCAGAACATGTTATTAGGAAAAAATAAAGAAAAATGAAGAAAAACTTTAGGCATGACTTTATTAAACTATTTCCAACGCCTTAATAAAATGATTGTTTTTGAACTCTTAAAACATGATCAAGTTACTCTAAAAGCTCTTTTAAACCTTAATTTAACTTACAAGGTAACTTTGGAAAGATATATTAATGAGGAAAAGTTGTGAGAGAGAAAAGTTATTTTTCTAAAATTCACATTTTAGGCACGTTTTTAAAATATTCCCCTTTGAAGATTCACTTTCCTTTCTGAGTATTCAGTAATGGTTACTGCCTATAATGCCACATTTGAGAAAATGAGAAGGTTTTCCAGCAAAGTAGCAGATCTTTAGGATTGGTAGAGTCACAGACCTGGTGAGGGTCCACCTCAAATTAATTCCCATGACCTGTGAGAATTACTCCACCTTTCAAAAAATTATTGTTTCTCTCTAGGAATAGCATGGTGAATTTAGTACCTAAAATTGTGGCTGTTTAGTAGGTTTCTATATAACTTTCTTAGAAAAATGGAAAATCTTTCTTAAAAACTGTTATGCCTGTGTTGTAATTAAATATTTTGTGTGATATTTGCCTTTCAAAAGTATTTCTTCAAGTTAAAAAAATTGTTTTTTACTTCTATAAGTTGCAAGGATAGAGGGATGAGTATTTTAAAATAAGATGCTTTCAGGGAGAAAAACTGCTTACTGTGGAACTAATGAGCTCATTCATCCTTGATATTTTACTGAGAAAAAAATTCGACAACTACAACACATTATATTAGCATATGTGTTTGTGTAATTTGGGTACTTGAAACCCATATTTGTACATGCAAAAGAGCTTTGGTCATGCAAACACATCTGACTTCACCATGAAAATATTTACTTATGCATGCAAACAAATGAAATTTCCTATGCATAAGCTGCACTGCCCCATACTTTCTTTTTTAGGTAATATTTTTTAAAACACTTTTTTATACCAGACTTCTAATTATGCTAAACAAAAAAAATTACAGCTTGACCAATATGCCTAAGAAGAATATATACAATTCTACAATTTTCAAAATAATAAAATAGCATGGTACAAAATGGGTTGAACAAAGAAAATGAAGTATCTATAATATTAAGAATTGCTATGGTTACTTAGTGGAATAAAGCATACTTGGCTAAACAAATGATATCAAAACTGTAATTCTCATTATTCCATTTTCTACCAGTTTGGGAATGATGTCAAGTTCAACACATTCTGGAAAGTAGCCTCCTTAAATTGACAGGCACGGGTGGTCTAATTACTCTGAAAGGTAATCTAGTATAACATTGTTAAGCTCATTTAGATGATTCAGGTGGCTAATTTTGCTAGAGGAGATTTTCACTTCTGCTTAGTCTCCAACAGTGAAATGATCCAAGATGGACCTTGTCTTTTATTCTGTTGACTCAGTAACATCCTTTGATGATTTCACGTAGTTTGAGAAGAGTAAGTGTTTAATGATGAAGACATTATATTTAAAAATTAACTGACGTTTGCCAATTAGTGTTCTGGGCTTTCACACCTTTAATCTGGTCTGTCCCTTCCCATCTGAACTCATTCCTCCACTGACGTTCCATTAGACAGCAAGCAGACCTGACTGCATGTGGGACATGGTGTGGCAGGGAAAACTGAACTGGATGTCAGGCATCCTGAATGCTGATTTCTATTCTGCTACTTGTAAGCAGGCCATTTGAATACCTTGGACCTCTATTTCCTAAGGGAAGACATTTCTGTTCTTTTACGTTGGCTAAATTGGTTCTTTCATGATAAGACCTTCAATATTCTCTAAGGGGGAAGGCTCACACATTTGCTAGATGAGCATGTACTCAGATGGGCAAAATCTTGTTGTTCTTAATTTACTACAACCAATTTGATTATCCTCATTAACAGTTACTTTATAAGTGGTCAGGGAAACCTAAATTGCAACCTGAAGTTGATAGAATCACAGTCCCTTCCAGTTTAGATAATAATTTTGGATGTATCAGTCTTCTTTGTACAAGTGCTTAGGAGTTTAGATTTTCTTCTCCTCTACCCTTCCTCTCCACATATGTGCAGGAAGGGAGAACCTCCATAGCAGTGTTCCCTGATCTACAAGGTGTCTTTTGATTCTTACTGGTCTCTGCTAAGCAGGGACTTTCTGTTTTGGTCCCTGAACCCAAAACTAGTGAAGCAGGACTGGCTCTATCTGTTGTGTGGTTAGCACTTCAGTACCCATTACTGAAGTCCTTGGACTCAACTATTTGCCACTTATGGTGACATTTTTAAATATTGTGCCTTTTTAAGTCTGACTCCCCTGGAGGCCTCTTCCTGTTCATGTTTTCTGTACTGTGTTCTGGGCACATAGAACCTTATATCACCAATTACTCTGCCACTTATTCTATGAAGATCATGAAGAGCCCTGCAGATAATCTATCTAGTCACCTCTCCTAACCAAACCTAAACATGACTACTTGAAATTTCTCTAAAATGTACCACAAAAAGCAACAACTGTTCCCCAAATGGCATTGAGTTCCCTCCTCACTGGGCTGGTATTTCTTTTGCATTGTTCCCTCTGTCTACCTACCATATTTCTACACCAAAAGGAAGAGAGTAAGAACAGGTCTGACTCTCCTCTCTTCTTTCCATTGAGTGTTCCACATTCTCTTCCTATTGAGACTTCTTCCCTAGATAGACCTTTTCTGCACTTTGACAATCACTGGCCATTACATTATGTCTTTGGATTTAATCTCAAGTCTGAAGAAACAGTGTGGGCATGGAGTGTGATGAGCTATAACTGTTACTTTGAGGATAATAATGCAAAATTATTTTATAAAAGAGAAAAAAGGAAGAAGCAGCAGAAGGAGATGGAGGAGAAGAGGGAGGAAGGGGAGGAAAAAGAATATTTGATGTGTGAAGTCATACCAATTTCCTGTTATCCCAAGGAAAACTGTATATTAAAATGGAAGCTGCTATTTATATTTAGCCATGAATCAATTTCCCCATGAAGTTTCAAGCAGTGAATAGGAGCCTTTTGAAGGAATGTATACTTAGCATGAATACACACGTAAATATGCACACACTGTTAATTGTTTTATCTTTCTTTCCTTCATATTCATCAGTTATGTTCTTCATGATAAAACTTGACTCTTTAGAAAATAAGGACAGCAACAACAAAATTCTTCTGTGGAACTATACTGACAGCATGTCGAGCAAACCAGTTATGAGAGATTCTATTGCCTATATGCTTTTGCAGAATTCTGCCTCTTCTAATAAAGATGTAAAATCTGTTTTTCATGCCCTTGCATTTTGGTGGCATTTGTGGCTGGCTTGATGGATAGAATGCGGTGGATGTGATGTTGCATGACTTCTAAGGCTTCTAAGGCTTCTGTCTACTCTCTCTCTCTCTCTCTCTCCTTCTCCCTTTATTTCTATCACTTTTTCTTTCTCAAAACATTTGTCTCTGAAACTCAGCTACCATTCTGTGAGAAAGCACAGAGGCCACGTGTAGGTTTTCTCATTGGTAGCCCCAGATAAACTTGCAACAGAGAGTGATAATCAACTGTCAAAAATTTGAGTGAACAAACCTTCAGGTTCTGAGAGGAGCAGAGAAAAGCTATTTTCTCTAAACATTGTCCAAATTTTGATTTCCGAGTAAAATAAACATGGTTTAAGAAGTGACCTTTCTTAGGCTCAGCAATATTAAATTGAAAGAATGAGATGAGAATTGTGATCCAGTAAGCCACTCCAACCATAGCAAGTTGGTATGTATTAAATAAACATGCAGAAATTGATTTGAAGGACCTGAATAACGTGTGTTCAGTTAGATAGAGGCTCAGTCAAGACAACACTTCCATATTACTCTATGCTTATCTTTGCTCTGTGCCATGACCCCTGAAAGGTTCATGGCTGTGTTTCCTAACCTACTTCACCAATTTTTAGTTAAACTCGGAAATAGTATGCTTACATGCACTATCTTTTCTATTACTACTGTTTTTATATCACTACTATTTCTACTAATGAAAAATCAGACTGTCTTCCCATACCAGACGAAATAGTTCCAAAGACCTAAGAAAGAAACTCTTCAAAACAACAACAGCAAGTAATTTTTAAATGTTAAAGACTTACTTCTTTAACATTTTTATTTATTTTAGGATTTTTATGCATGCACATTTATAGATATCTTTTTATTTAGGCAAATAAAGTCTATTAGTATTTTGCTGCACATTAAATAGAGACTGTGATCCCACTACACTTCTGGAATTGCTCTGAGATTGTTAATCTGGAAGAAGTCAGCATGAGGAGAAAGCCAGACTAGAGTAGAAGGTCAGAAAATAGGGTTATAAACATATCTGTACTTGTTCATTTTAAGTAGAATGTGAGCTAGTAAAATACAAATCTGTTTTAGAATTTGCCTAATTTAAGAAAAACACAAAATGAAAAATTCATTTTTTTCTTTTTTCTCCTGGGCAGGTAAACTTGAATAAATAGTAAAATCAACTGTATATCTAAATTTGGCTTCAGCAAGGAATACCGAGGTCTCAAATCACCTCTTAACATTTTTAGTGTTTGCTTTATCTTACTAGAGCAGTGCCCTCTATTTAATCCCAAAAGGATTTTTACTTTAATATGGCAATTGCCCTTCAGTTTTTATAGTTGTTTATTTCTCTTTGATAACAAAACTGATCACCAGTTACCTTGCCTGATAATTTATCATTTTTTCAATGATTGACAACTAAGAACAAACAAAAATGTGTATGCATTTCTGTTTATTCCCTAAGTAATTTCATCTGGTCTCATGGTTTTAATTAAATGCTATCTAAAAGTTGATGATTCTTCAAATGTATATGTAAGTTTTAACTAATTCTTTGGGAAAAAAAATATTCAATTGCCTACATGTTGGTTATTTATTAGAATGTCAAAATCAATCTGTTCAAAACACAATATTACAGTAAAGGGACAAATGCTACTTCTAATAATATGTAGAAATGTCAGTACCAAGTATCAGGAACAAAATGACATTCCTGTTTTCTTTTATAAAACAATCAGAATGTTGGTCTGATATTTTACTTTCGTAATGATACAAAAAGTGTGGCAATAATTACATCCAAACAGTTACAGTCCAGTCACAGATTGGAGATTCTTTTCTTCCGTTTCCTGTTTTCCTCTCATTATTTTAACCAGGATTTATTATTAATTACAAGGAGGAACATCCAAAAACTAAATTCATCTCCCATATGAACTGATTGCATTTCCCTGCCACAAAATACACTAGAAACGTTTGTCCCCAGCTACCACAACATTGTGGAGTTCCCATGTTAAAAAATACTTTTATTTATTAATCTCTCTAATACCAGCTTAATCTGCAAACATGTTTTGTAATCCTGTTTCATTTTAAAACCAGATTTAGAAATTTAATATTAAAACCATTAGAATGAGAGAAGTCATCTTAAGAACACTTGAAAAAAATTTTAAGAAGTAAAAGGCAGAGAAAGCATAACCAAGAACGTATCTGGAAAAGAAAAAAAAATGCAAAAAAGAAGTGGTCTGTGCTTTACTGAAATCATTTAGACTCTATTTAGAGGACAAAGACAATCACTTCAAGTCTTCAGCAGATGAAGTTTACCCCAGGTCCACCTAGGAACTCAATTATTATTAGTACTAGTGACAATAATACACATACTGACTGGGCACGGTGACTCACGCCTGTAATTCCAGCACTTTAGGAGGCCGAGGTGGGCGGATCACAAGGTTGGGAAATGGAGACCATCCTGGCTAACACGGTGAAACCCTGTCTCTACTAAAAATACAAAAAATTAGCTGGGCGTGGTGGCGGCGCCTGTAGTCCCAGCTACTCAGGAGGCTGAGGCAGCAGAATCTCTTGAACCCAGGAGGCGGAGGTTGCAGTGAGCCAAGATTGCGCCACTGCACTCCAGCCTGGGTGACAGAGCAAGACTCTGTCTCAATAATAAAAATAGACATATTATGAAATATTTAAAATAATATCATACTTGAAAATAGTAATACATCAACAACCATTTAGCTGAGGGCATGACATTTACCAGACATATATGGCAAATTATTAAAATTAGTCCAGCAACCGTAAGAAAAAGATATTATGACTATTTTACAGTTGAGCAACTATATTTCCAAGAATCTAAGAGTGACTTCTACAACCTTCAGTTTCCTTGAGCCCAACAAATATTTGTCAGATTCATGTGACAGAACACAACCAAGATGATACCATTTCTTTTCTCTAAAGTCAGGGGGACAGACAAAGAAAGAAAGAATGAGAGAAAGAAAGGAAAGAAAGAAAGAAGAAAGAGAGAGAGAGAAAGGAAGGAGGAAGGAAGGAGAAGAAGCAGAGGAAGAGGAGGAGGAAGAAGAGGAGGAGAAGGAGAAGGAAAGGGAGGGAGGAATGAAGGAAGGAAGAAGGGAGGGAGGGAAGGAAAAAGGGAGGAGGAAGGAAGGAAGGGAAAGGAAAGGAAAGCAAAGGAAGAGAAGACTCTAGTAATAAACCTATAAATAACTCTTTTTTTTTTTTTTTTTGAGAGAGAGTCTTGCTCTGCCATCCAGACTGGAGTGGAGTGGTGCAATCTTGGCTCATTGTAACCTCCACCTTCCTGGTTCAAGCAATTCCCCTGCCTCAGCCTCATGAGTAGCTGGGATTACAGGCACATGCCACCACGCCCGGCTAATTTTTGTATTTTATTTAGTTTCGCCATTTTGACCAGGCTGGTCTTGAACTCCTGACTTCAGGCAGTTTGCCCGCCTTGGCCTCCCAAAGTGCTGGGATTACAGGCATGAGCCACCACACCCAGCCAATAACTCTTTACAAGGTAGAGCTATCAAGCATGGAAAGAGTGATCAACTGTTGGGCAAGATTGGTTTGGAGATTTACTTTAGCTGACATTTGAACAATGATGATTGAGAATTTACCAACTGAATTGTGATTAACTTTTACCAAGTAACTAAAAATGATAACTTTTGTTTCTCCATTCCCAACATTTCTTAGCATCCCAACTGTGATGCTAAGATTGTAAGCCAAGATTGCACCACTCCACTTCAGCCTGGATGGCAGAGCAAGACTCTCTCTCAAAAAAAAAAAAAAAACAAAAAAAGTTATTTATAGGTTTGTTACTTGAATCTTCTCTTCCTTTGCTTCCCTTTCCTTTCCCTAATAATTCTTAGATGTCTTGAGAATTGGGTCGCACTGGAAGGGTAGGGCCACTGGAGACAGCAGGAGAGGCCTCAGTGACGGTCTTCTCACAGACCTCTACATGAGTGGCCTTTGCTCCAGTGACATCCCTCAGGCACAAATGCCTTGGAGGCTCTGTTCTAGCTCCAAAGCTTTGCCTTTTCCTGTTCTACTATGAATTCTCCCCCAAAATCATGATGAGCTTACCAGCTTTGGAGTCATTTCCTTACTGCACTATAATTGTCATTTAATGTAATTCCTTCATCTCCTTTTAAAGGATTTTAATATTGAAGGATTATTTTCTCTTTGTTTTCCAGCCAAGACTTCTTTCCATTGCTTTCAGCTTTATTGTCTCTAGAAAATCCGTAACATTCTATGACAAAACAGTAGAGGAAATGAGGCAAGAATCTGAGAATATACCACCGGAAATTAGCCCAAAGTTAATGCCTACGCCATTTCTCTTGGTTGGATATCTGATTTTATAGCTTCATCCAGGGCACATGTGATGAAGTGAGTTGTGACTGATTGCAATGGAGTTAGGAACCTAGCTCTTCCTCCAAAAAAGAATGGGGAAAGGAGCTGTCTGTGGGAGTTGGAGTGCAGTAGAGGCAATTGCATTTGTCAGACACTCAGGGTCTCTATAAGGGTTCCTGAAGAGCATCCCTGTTCCTCCTCTGACTGTTCATGCATGTGCATGGCTGGTCATGGATGGCAAAGGGGAATTGGAGGAGAGGAAGTAGCTGAGCAAGGGCAGAGAAGAATTTGTAGCCGTGCAGTATGCTTTGCTACCAAATATAATGAAAATATTCTGGATTTTACTATGATCTCATAGGACACAGTTAACCCATGGTTGTTGGGGTAACCTGTGAATTTTATTGAAAATCATTACATTATTTAATCAGTGACCAATGTTTAATCTTTTGCTTCTTGACTCTGAAATAAATGTGGGGAACTCAAGGCCCTTATATACACAAACAAGTGGAAGAAGAGCCTATTTCCCTTAATGCATTAGAGGTCAATTTTAGTGTCATAGGCTAGGGTCCCATGAAGCATGCCAGCTGCCATTGGGCGGGGGTGGCGGGGCGGGGGGAAGCCACTTGCAGGTATATTTTTATTTCACTAAGGGAGACTGATTTCTTACTAGAGATCACTTACAATTTCTTAGAAATTGATTTTCTTTCATAACAACTACTGTGATTAGAAAATCCAGAATATCTGTTTTATCTCTCTTGCTGTGGGTGTGGTTTGCACTTTTTATCCTCATTTTGTTTTCAGAAGAGACAGAGATCAGTAGGCCACCATCTTTAATAAAACAACTTCACATAGTTACCATAGGTTATTAAGTCATTCATCAGTATGAGTCTTTATCCTAGTATGGAATAATCATTGTAACACTTATGAAATCATTACTTTGAACACCAGACAAGGGCGTTAATTTATTTTTTTGACTCTCCACCCTAGCTGTCAGCATTTTCATCTTAAAGTGACGAAATCATAGTTAGGAGACCATGCAATCCCAGAAAAAGCAGGCACTCTTTCACACTTCCTCATCCCCCAGCCACACAAATGCTTTCCTGCAGAGATGAAACAAAAAATGTAAAATCGATAAATGGAAAAACGGCAATCATCCCAAGACTGAAGCAACCTTACTTTAACCTAGGTCGTGCTTGAGAAATTTAGCCATGAAAGGTTGGCAAGAAGAATCTTTCCTGAATTGCTCCCTGGGTGGGAACATTCAAGTCTGTTCAGAATAAGTTTCAGGAAAAAAAGTCATGTTTTTCTAACATTTTCAAAGAATTAAGTTGGTGAAAGGCGCTAGATTTGAAGTTCTTAAAAGTAATTATCTCTCCCTAGAGCACACATATTGTTCCAAGAATGGTAAAAACAGTGAACTCTTGTAGTCTTAAATTTCTATCCATTAAAGAAAGATCTTTTCTCTTTTGAGTCGCAGTGGTCTGGATACCACTCACTCTATGCCTTCTGTTTGAGACTAAAAATTATAGCTTAAAGACAGCCTAGCAAAAGATTTTTAAAAGTCACAGGGAAAAACAAATGGTCAGAAACTGCCAGATTTGCATTAACTTTATTCTTCTTTATTCCCTTCTCACTCTGATGTGCTGTTCTCTGCCTCTGCTCCATGCCCACTCCCATTGGATTGTCCCTGATTTTCTCATCCAGGAACTCTCATAGCAACTAAATGTGATATAAAGGAACTTCCAGGCACTGCATTACAACCCTAAGTTGTTCACATATATTGCACGGTAAAAAGAAAATAGAAATAGGTTGTGTACAAAGTCATCTTTAGTTCCTGTATCTCTTGGACTCTAAATTGACCTCTTCTCATGTCACTGCCTATTGTTTTTATGGCAATTTACTCTAAAGTCATCACATATGTCCTCTAGATAGAAATTTGATAATTCTAATTTAATTGCACTAAGTAATATCATTTAAATTTGAAGTGGGTCATTATGTGTGATGAGTAATTCATTGTTGGTACTATTGCAATGTGGTCAAGTTTATAATTTCATCATGATGCTAATTTTCAAATATAATAGTTGCATTAACATTTTAATCTTGCTATGATGGATTAATAGTTGGAGGACAATTGTTTCAATGCTCCAAACAAAACAAAACAAAACAACCAGTATCAAGTTTCTTTTTATTTCTTTTCTTTTTTTTTTTTTTGAGATGGAGTTTCACTCTGTCACCCAGGCTGAAGTGCAGTAGCGTGATCTTGGCTCACTACAACCTTTGTCTCCAGGTTCAAACAATTCTCCTGCCTTAGCCTCCAGAGTAGCTGAGATTACAGGTGCCTGCCACCACACCTGGATAATTTTTGTGTTTTTAGTGGAGATGGGGTTTCACCATGTTGACTGGGCTGGTCGCGAACTCCTGACCTCAAGCGATCTGCCCACCTTGGGCTCCCAAAGTGCTAGGATTACATGCATAACCCACCACGCCTGGCCCCAGTGACAATTTTCTAATTGACATTCTTTTAGACATAAAGTCTTTCTCTAAATTTTAGGAATATACTAAGATTCTCTTCTCAAAATAATTAACTCATGAATAAAAAAAAAAGTGGTCTATGGGTGATATCGTTTGGCTATGTCCCCACTGAAATCTCATGTTGAATTGTAATCCTCATAACACCTACATGTGGGAAGAACCCAGTGGGAGGTAACTGAATCATAGGGGATGTTTTTCCCGTGTTTATTCTTGTGATAGTGAGTTCTCACGAGATCTGATGGTTTTATAAGTGTATTAGTCTGTTCTCACACTGCTAATAAAGACATACCTGAGACTAGCTAATTTATGAAGGAAAGAAGCTTAACAGACGCACAGTTCAGCATGGCTGGGGAGGCCTCACAATCATGGCAGAAGGCAAAGGAGAACCAATGGCATGTCTTACACAGTGGCAGGCAAGAAAGCACATGCAGGGAAACTCCTCTTTGTAAAACCATCAGATCTTGTGAGATTTATTCACTATTTCGAGAACAGGACAGGAAAGACCAGGCCCCACAATTCAATTATCTCCCACCGGCTCCCTCCCATGACACATGGGGGTTATGGGAGCTAAAATTCAAGATGAGATTTTGGTGGGGACACAGCCAAACCACATCATAGAAGCATCCAGCATTTCCCTCCTGGCACTCATTCTATCTCCTACAACCCTGTAAAGAGGTGACTTCTGCCATGATTGTAAGCTTTCTGAGGCACCCCCAGCCATGCAGAAATGTGAATCAATTAAATCTCTTTTCTTTATAAATTATCCAGTCTTGGGTATTTCTTCATAGCAGGGTGAGAACAGACTAATACAATGGGTATATTAATATTTCTTGAAATTTCTTTTGTAAAAAATGATCACTAGTAATACCTTAAAATAGAGTTCTCAAAGCTTATTAAATTTTAATTGAGGATAAGTTGGACTTCATGTATTTTATTATGCATTTTAAACGTTCAAGGTTCAGAATAGCATGAAAATTCCCAGAGTTAGAACAAAAAATGCAAAAGATTATTGACTAATTCTGAGCATCATAATAAACCAAAGAAGGAAAGCTTATTTAGTGAATTTTCACACATCACTAATTATATCCCATTTATGCAAAAGATTACTGACTAAACTTTGATGCTTAAATAAGGATCTATGAAAATTTAAATCAGTAGAATGGCTGTCATGGGTTTTAACCTATAGGACTGTTAGGTGGTAGGAAGAACTCTTGTGGCTTTATTCTGAGATAGGGCCCTCTTCGAAAGAAGCGCAGCACCACGGGAACTCATTTGAAACAGCTGCAAGCCCTCTGCTTTTTCATCTGTTGCCTTAAACTTCTTGTATTTTGACTAGCATGTCAAATTCATGGCTTCTGCTGTCTTCCTAGACAAATCTTTCATGACAAAGGAAAAACATGGCTGCAGTATCTCAGATCTCTCTCACTGAGCTTCAAAGAGCAAACAGTTAGAAGCCATATGGCAAAGTATGCTTTCTGTGAAATCTCTTGTCGGTCATTTCACCTTCTAGCTTTCAATGAGTGTAATCCAAGATTGTGCTCAACAATCTTGTGTGAACCACAACAATTTCAGTGTGAGCCACACTGAATTCCTGGAGATGTGATCAAATCAAAACCCTATCTATTGTGTCTGAAAAAAGCAACATAGTGCTACTAAGGCTCAATTATAATTCTGTGTTCACAATCAAATTGTTATTGAAAGGCTCTTTTCTCTAAATAATAATTTTAAAACATGTGTCTCAAGTTAGTAAGTGGGGTATATTATATGATTCCAAAATTATGGCACAGTTTTTTATTTTTTAAGGGAGTTCTGTATATGTGATATGAGACTTCCCACTAAAACCAACAAGTAGAAAATGTATGAGGAATGGGGCATAGTTTTCTTATGTTTTCCTCAACATTTTCTAGTTTCATGCCTTAGAAATTTCAACTTTGAAAATCTGTTTTGCAAGACATATTCTTACAAATAACAATTATTTAAAGATACTTACTGATTATATATGCTTAAGGGTATGGCAAATTTAAAATAATATTTGTAGATTCTGAGTAAAACTTAGAATAAATTTGTAACATTATCTGAAAGACTGGTTTATTTACTTAATCAATTTCTTTCTTTTTTTTTTTTTTTTGCATTTTAAATGTCTAATGCAAAAAGCCAATTATTCAAAATGGCATTTTAAATATGTATAATGTATAACAGGTATAATATATAAGAAAGAAAAATATTCACTTGGTCAGATTTTCAGAAATTTGAATTAATTTCAAAAATGCTGGCCGGGCGCGGTGGCTCATGCCTGTAATCCCAGCTCTTTGGGAGGCCGAGGTGGACGGATCACAGAGTCAGGAGATCGAGACCATCCTGGCTAACATGGTGAAACCCCGTCTCTACCAAAAATACAAAAAATTAGCCTGGCGTGGTGGTGGGTGCCTATAGTCCCAGCTACTCGGGAGGCAGGAAAACGGCGTGAACCCGGGAGGTGGAGATTGCAGTGAGCCAAGGTCGCACCACTCCACTCCAGCCTTGGGCAACAGAGCGAGACTCCGTCTCAAAAAAAAAAAAATTGCTTTGTAACCATCAAATTTTCGACTATTACAGATTTTAGTAACTTATGTGATTTTTTTCTTTCTTATTACAGTATTATACTATTGTAAAAAAAAAATGATTTGTCTGCATAAGAAACTTTCTATTTGGCAGTTCTAAAGGGGTTCCTGAAATTTCTCAAACTCTATCCTTGAAATTTCCTCAGGAAAACGCTTAATTCAAATGTAAACAAGACAGAGGATGGTTGTATTTTTAAAAGTTGTAAAAGCAGTAGAATTCACTCTCTTCCTCTGAAAACTGAAGGAAATGACACCAAAATCTACATGCAGAGTGCGGACTGATCCAGTTAGATGCTGGAAAGCTCCAGAAGGAAACTGATTACTTCTGCCCCTTAGATAATCTGGAACGATATGTCTTTTGCATAGGTGCAAAAGACATATCATTTGCCACTTGAAACCCATATCTCTCTTTTCTTTCCACTCTTATTATGTCTAGTCCCCACCTTGCCCCTAAACAACGAAATGCTGGAGCCAACCTTATTGTCAATCAGGGAACGATGAGTCTAATAAATCCTTTGAGATCATTTATCCTTCCAGAAGCAGTGTGTTATCCAGTATAAGTACAAATCTTCTATTTAAAAACTTTGAGACAAGATATGTTTCAAATTCTAAATTGTAGAATTTTAAATTTAGAAAAATTGTTTGGTACAAGTGCCTTCACCTTATAATCAAATACATAATCAAATTAACTAATTAATACCTCTGCAGTGAAATGGTACTAATTAAGATAAAGTAGATAAGGCTACTTGCTGTATTAGTTCAGATTTTGCCACCAGAAGAATTAGGAAACAAACAGACAATTTTAGTTTCTTGGATTTTGGAATGATAAAGAAATGATTTAGAACTATGAAAATATCTCCATGGATATTAAACCAATTGAATGTATTTGTGGGGTTGGATTATGAGACAGTGAAATGTGGTTTGAAAGATAGGTACCTCCCCCCTTCTAATGCTCTTCAAAACACACTTAGGTTCCTTACTTTATCTATAGACAAGTGGATGATGATGGGCGTTTAGCTCATTATGTCAAGGAAATCAACTATCCTGCTTCCTGGGGCTTCCTTTCAAAAATTACTAAAGCATGCAAATACTCCACTGCACTGCCAAAGTACATACATACTCTCACACAGAATTATACGTATGGATGATAAATACTAATAAATCTGTTTGCAAGATATATTCTGACAAATGACAATAAGAAAATTTCAACTTTGTCGAAGTTTTTGAATTGTAGTCATGTGTAAGGGTAGAAATGCTTGCCTTGCTTTTTATTTAAATTCTTCTTTAAAAATACACTAGTTTAAGAGAGAAATGATTTTTAAAAAATTATTTTATTGGAATAGAGATGGTTGGTATTTTTTGAAAGAAATTGATATTGGCTTTTGATGTTACCACAGTCAGAAATATATTGAGATCAATCTGAAAGAGCCAAATCCATGACAGCTTTAAAGAATGAAGATGATTTGAAGTCATAAAATGTGGTTTTGGGGTAAATAAGTAACAACAAAAGAAATTTAAAAAAAATACAGAGTGGTTAGAAAATATTTATGTGCATTTAACTACTTTGGAATGAGCATGAGACATAGTTAAACAGAAACTACTCCTTATTTCAACTTTAAAAATTTAGGAAAAAGTCCAATTTTACTATTCATGCTTGTAGTTCCACATTTCAAGTGACACAAATATCCCATGGGACAGGCTTGTTTTAACATATTAACTTCATTGATTTCAGCTTAGGAATAAAAGCCCTTACAATCTTCATGAAAAATTAATGACTCCCCTAGGAGAAATGTTGCAGACAACACTGAAACTGGCATTTTTATCTAGTAGGCCGGCTTAAGACACCTCCACCCAGGGTGGGGTCAAAGGTTGTTTCAATTTCTCCAAGGTGCTTTGGATGAGAAGGGAGCTTATCTTGAGTGGGAAAGTAACTGAGCTACCTGGACTTGATCCTGGCCACAGGACAATGCTGGGAGTGGAGGAATGGGTACTCTCGTTGTAACACTTTGTGGTGTTGGTCAATGTACCCCAGTCAAGCCCTTGGAAAAACAATCCAAAAGTTTTCAAGAGAGGAAGCTAGAAATGTCGTTGAGAAGTTCGTGTTTTTTTGTAATGGGTTGATGTTCAGGGTGCTGATGCAAGGGAGGTACTAGTATTGAGAAGGGATCCTCACCTCTTAGGGCTAAAGCAGTGCCAGCAGGGACTGGAAACTCATTGGGAAGCATTCTAGTGGAAGAATGTAACAAGTCTACATCAGAGGTCACTACAAGCACAAAACAAGTTTCAAGTCAAAGTCCAGCCAAATGTCATTGAGAGAAGGGGGAATGCTGCAGCTATAGAATCGAGTAAACACAAAGAGAAGTGGGGAGACCAGCCGCCACTGGAGTGAAAGAGCGGGAAAGATTGCCAAAGAGAACATCTATGCTCTCAGTCAAGTGTGGCCAGGGACACAAGGGGCACATAAAACTGGCCGGAAGCCAC
>NW_012108630.1:677310-677976 GCF_000951045.1 Mandrillus leucophaeus
AGGATACACTCAACAGATATCATTTTAATATATTGTTGCAAGTGAGATTTCAGCCAAAGGCTCTATGTTGACTCCAGACTTTCTCATCAAAACTACATTTTGTTTATCACACAAATATGTTAAAACACCATATAGTCATGGAAGAGACAGCAACAAAATGTGATGTGAAGATCACATGTCTTCAAAAGGCTAATTTAAGAATTATTGTAACTATAATAAAATTATTCTAGTAGATGTAACGCAAGAATTGTTTTATTGAATTTATCTGAAAGTGCTAAATCAGTTATTAGATATTTATTAGACACTACTACCTGCAAAACATTTAAACATTTTTATATTGTAGCAGAGATTGTTGGAAGCTTTAGGATGAACAGAACTCCAAAATATTGGCCAATGATTGAACAACTATAGACGACCCCCATTTTAATTAATAGTGGGTGTTTATGAAAATTTAATTAGAAGTATAATGTCTGGAAGTAGAACAATAGACTTAGAGACTATTAGGAGAGTTAAATTTCTGAGATCTGAAAAATGCTATTACTTCTTAATTTGGGAGTGAAAGGAGGTAGTGTCCTTCAGGACTGGACCATCCATTGGGTGAATGAGAGCCCCTGGGCGTACCAGGAATCAGCTTCAGTGGAGGGGATGAACACCCACATACCAATT
>NW_012108630.1:680956-683120 GCF_000951045.1 Mandrillus leucophaeus
AAACCCAGAACAATGCAGTGTCCTAACAATAGTTCTGCCAATTCAGAGAGCTAGGCTGCCCTTGGGTGAGAGTCTAAAAATGGGTATAGGACACTGATTTCAGATATGCTTGTTAATAGAAGAATCTGAGTGGCTCAGAAACAGATCCTGGAAACGTGCATAATTTATTTTAACTGAGCGTCCTGTTAGAAGTACATCTTAGGTGCCTTAGGAAATCCTATCATGTTTAGGAAGCCAGCTGTGTGATCAAAGACTCAAACAAGGGTGAGTTGATACAGATAATGTGAGTAATGCTTGTCAGTTGGAGAATTTGAATTAAACTTACCTGTCTCCAACCCCCAACCTCCCAACCAGATAAAAATATAATATAAAGAAATTTTCTCCTGAAAAGTTAACTTTATTGGTGCTTATTTTTATACTAGTTATTTCTGCTTATTTTTTTGACCAAAGTGCTATATCATGAAACCAAATTCTTCCTCTCTCACAGAACAGTTTTCAATCTATCAAAAGCAGCATTAAGTGATGCTCTCCCCACAAAGTCACCAGATCAATGTCCCTGCTATCCAAAATCAGCTTCAAGACCAACTTCCAAATCCTCTTTTAACCAAAGGGTTACTTTGAAGTCCCTCTAAAATAGACATTATTTGTTAGCTAGAAATACCCTCATAATATCTACTAATGCCTCTATAACTAAGAATTTTGTAGTCACACTACTGAGAAAGAAAATTCATAATTCTTCTTTCCATTGAGCTCCAAAATATACTTATTACTCAAAAGCAGTTGCCAGCTCTCTCCAATCATCTTCCCATGCCATTGGAAAGTTGATAATATTCAAAAGTTCATGCTGGATAGGCTGGTTAGCATTGGAACTTTTGTGTTTTCTTTCTGATGTCTGTAATTAATCCTCCATTTCTTAAATTTCAGGATTATTTTAGAATTACAATCATTTTTTATACATAAGTGTTCAAAAAGTGATTTTAGTTCTTAAATTGTATGTTAAATCAACACAGACAATTTAGCCAGATAACTAAAAATCACAATGCTGAAAAATTCTTCTGATTTTATGTCATACATCACAGCATTTTCCTTTTATGTTTGTACTTAAAAATTTTTTTTTTCAAGTTGAAATGCCTAAACTTTACAAAGTTTTGAAGTTTGGCACATGTTGGATGAATACTCAGAAACTTGGAGAAGTTCACCTTAAGAATCCAAGATTTAAAAACTAATTGCAACATCTCAATGAATTAGTGATATTTCCTTGCCTTCAGTTGCAGAAATGTTATTATTTAGGTGTCCTTTCTTATGAGATTCCTGCCAATTCTAATTCCTGCTCTAAGTATGAGTTAAGACTAAAACTATTAAGGAGAAATCTTTAATCATGAGCAACCGTATAATTTATTAAAACTGTTTTGGACAATAATTCTAATAATGCTTTAAGGGACCTATAGCTTGAAGTTCACTGTTTTTCCATGTTTTGTTCACGAAGTCCCTGCAGAATCCTACAGGTTGAATTTAGAATGTTTCTTTATTGATCACTCCAGCTAGCATACTTAATGGAAATGGAAAGAGATATTTGCTAGACACAAGATGGCAGCAACATACCACCAAAATTTTATGATTTACTCATAGAAACTAAAGTTGTGTAATTCAAATCAGAGACTTTTTATGGTAATTTTTATCCTTTTGGGAAGGTGGGGACGTAGACACCTTTGAGAATCTGATTAAAATGGTGGTCTCTCTTCACTCCAACCACCATGTATATAAATTTCTGATGAAGCCTTTTCATAGACTTACAAAGTTTAGTCCTGTGAAGACTAACTTATATTTTTCTTTTGAAAATAAATCCACAAAGGGAACAGATGATACAAAGAGTTCGGTAATCCAAGTATCAAGGGAAGGACAGACTCAGAAGTTGAGGCTTTTGATGGTATTTCATCTTCTGCCTTTCCAGGGAAGAATGATAAATTACAAACTTTTAAACGATGGATTGTGTATTCCTGGAACTTTCCACCCTAAGAAAGAGACACATCAATAGGTTAATGATTATTTATTAGTAGGAGATCCTTTTCTGTTTAATTTTTAATGTTCTGATTAAAAGTTGTATTTTACCAAAAATTTGAAAGTTTTCTTCTTTTAATTATCTGACTTCAAAAAACCACAACCA
>NW_012108630.1:687430-690873 GCF_000951045.1 Mandrillus leucophaeus
TCCTTCAGGACTGGACCATCCATTGGGTGAATGAGAGCCCCTGGGCGTACCAGGAATCAGCTTCAGTGGAGGGGATGAACACCCACATACCAATTACTGTTACTGGGAAATCCAGTGGGGCATTTGTTCTTTCTCAGTTAGCACCTGCTCCCTTGAGCTCCAACCTCTCCAATGGGCAGAGGTAGTGATGCGGGCAGCTCCCAATGTCTTTAACTTCATCGTCAGGTTACCTGCTTTACACAGAGCAGGGATAACAGAAAGATAGCATGTGTTTCTACCTCCATCTTGCAGCCTTGTCAGTGAGTTTCGGGCCTGTTTTCGCCACCTTACATGAAAAGGGGATTATTTTGGACAACTCCTTTGCTTCTTAACATTATGGCAGTTCTAGCTCTATCCCAGAGGAAACAGGTGGTGGGGGCTTTGAAGTAGGAAAGAGGACAGCAGCAAATAGTGTCCCACAGGAACAAGGGAATTTCAGGTGCCTTGGTGGGTCCTTTATAGACCAGGTGGAGAGAAAGGTCCTTTCATTTGACATTGATCTTTGTTCATAAATACTGTCAAATGATCTGGTGTACGGGCAATACCACTCCCCTCTCCCAGCCCCTCATCCTCAGCCACATGACAGATTTGTTCAAATTTGTCAATAATCAGATAGTGTCTTAAAAAAAAAAAACTATATGTACTTTGAAAGGTGGATTTAGATTTGCCAATGCACAATTTATATTCAAAAACAAAGTCATATTATTTGAAGGCTAGATTTAGAGTGGTCAATATATGACAACTGTATATGGACTGTCATATATAGAAAAGTGACAGATGATTTTTTTTCTCCTTTTGAGACAAGGTCTTGCTCTGTCGCTCAGGCTGGAGTGCAGTGCTGCTATGACAGCTCACTTGAGCCTCAACCTGGGCTTAAGCGATCCTTCTACCTCAGCCTTCTGAGTCACTGGAACCACAGGAACATGGCACCATGCCTAATTTTTAAGTTTTTTTAAGAGAGAAGATGGGGACTCCCTATGTTGCCCAGTCTAGTCTCAAACTCCTGGGCTCAAGGGACTCTCCAGTCTTGGCCTCCCAAAGTTCTGGGTTTATAGGTGTGAGCCACCATGCCAGGCTCTTTTTTTTTTTTTTATATATATAAGAGAATATGTATTTATATAGAACAGTGTCCCATTTGGCCACTTTGGTGTGGGAGATGCAAAGGACATGTGTGAGGTGAAAGGCAGTTGAATTTATTGAGGATATACCATATTCTATGCAATGTGTTAATTTTTGTATTCCCTTTATGTTGGAGTCGCTTCACAACAAAAACTCTGTAAGACAGAAAAACTCTCATGAAGCCCAAAAGGTTTAGTCTCTGTAAGTAGGGCTTCATCATCTGCTTACTGACTTTTGTCTCTTTTTTCTATATTCAGACTATATTCAGAAACATTTAAGCAACATTTATTGCAAGCGTATTCTGTGGTCACTAATACTGATTCCATAAAAATCATGATCTCATTCATGTGTGGGTTTTACACAAAAGAATATGTCTTCATTAGCAGAATTTCTTATCAGTGGCTGATGGGAAAATGATTTAGGCAGAAAAAGGACAGAGTTGGCCAGGGTAACACTAACATTACTGCTAACTCTCCAGGCATGAGTAAGAGTATCATGTCCTTACATTAAGTTTTCTAGCACAATCTCTAACATCCTACAGATCAATAATTAATATGACACAATTTTACTTAGGCTAATAGCCTGTCAATTTAATTTGAAAGATAAGTGAGCCTTATTTATTTTTTCTCTTTGAGATAGTACGCATTCCTCAGTCTGTGGACTATGACGAAGCCTTTGAAGAATCTTCTTACATCCTTCTTACATTTTGATGTAACTTCTTACATCAAAAATTCTCAGCTTCCCATTGCATCCATGAGTAATATGTGTATGCAGTTGGTGTACAAACACCCATAACAGTTTAGTAGAGCACAGAAACTTAAGAGATGAAAGAAGCAGAATTTTATGTTTTATGGATGTTTTATTTTGATTTATATTACCAAAAAGTCTCAAGATATAGAAAGGTACTTTTGAAATTTAATCCAGTTCAAAACTATAACATCTCTGTTTAAGACTAAACATCTCCATAAATTATGTTTGTTAGATTTTATAGTTCTAAGGGAGAAAAACAGTCACCAAAGATGCTTAGCAAACACTATTTAAATCATTTAGATATAACTTCTTCCTTGGTATATTCCCAGAGTTTTCCTCCAAAACAAGCATGTATTTCAAAATAAAAGAGAATTACATTATAAATTATGAATAAAAATGAAAACATTTGAAGAAAATGTCCTGAGGCCTGAACCCAAATATACTAATTAGTGTTTTATCAGTTCAATATGTTTTGCCAAAAAGAATCTTCTGCTTGATTTTAGTGTTGTTTTTCAGTGAAGATCAGTTTTTGGATATCTTTCATGCAGGACTAGAAGGGAAAACAAGAAAAACAAAATAGAATAAAGAGTTATTTGTGTTTGACATGACAATGCACAAGACTATTGTTTCGTCTCAAAGCAGACAATATACACAGCTTTTTGTACAATTCTAAATGGAGAAGATCATGCATATTTATTTCTGCTTGAATTTTTATCAAACCCATTTTCATAATCCCACCATGGCAACTAAATTCAACAGTTTCTTCTAGAAACACCAGTCTTTCCCCATTCTACCTAGCTTATCTCATTCAGAATACTGGTATGTATTTATGAATATGAAAAAAGTAACCAAATGCAATCAAGATAAGTTGTGGGCAAGAAGTACAGAAAGAGAAAAGAAAGTTCAAAAAATGTTGTGAAGGTGTTTAAAGAGAGAATGCCCTTGTTTTGCTGTAATGCGTGTTTAAGTATTTAGGAGATATGGAAGTATGATATCTGCATTTAATCTCAAAGGTTTAGATTTCTATGTCTATATTATTTTGTATGTGTAAAGAGAGAGGGAAGGGAAAAGAGGAATATAAATAGAGTATGTGTGAGAAATTTTGGCAAAATGTTGATAGTTGTTGAATATAGCTACGAGTGTGAGTTTTATATAACTATTTTAAAACCTTCCTGTAAGTTAAAATTTATTTTAAAACAAAATATCAAACAGTGCATAAAAATGGTGGCATAAAGGAAAATCAGTAATATTTGAGTAGGAAACATAAATTATTTAGTATTTAGATGCTTTTGACATTCTGTTTCTTCAGGGATGCTAGTTCATGGTTTGGAACTCTTTTTTCTTTCATCAGGGAAAATCTGATATCTAATACAATAAACAACAATTATAAAACAAATAACATGAGGCTGATATGATTGAACTAGAAACACGAGGCATTTAGCTTCTCTTCACCTCTTCTTTAACCCCATCATTGGTCTCTGCCTTAGTCAGCTTGGCTGGCCTAACAAAATACTGTGGACTAGATGGCTTAAACA
>NW_012108630.1:695058-701015 GCF_000951045.1 Mandrillus leucophaeus
TTTTTTTTTTTTTTTTTTTTTGAGATGGAGTCTCGCTCTGTCACCAGGCTGGAGTGCAGTGGCACAATCTCGGCTCATTGCATGATGTTGCCTTTCTTTTTGATATTTCCCCCTTATTTTGCTGCAGCATATTGTATCTGTTAGAGTTCAATCAGAGAAGCATAATCACCATAGAAGAAAGAACATTGTTGGAATCAGAACATATACAATTGTGGGAGCTGGCAAAGAAGTCTACAGAAGGCTGTTGTCACTGTATCTGGCAGTGGATCTGAAGTTGCTATAGATAGTCAAGGCTGGTAGTTCAGAAAAAAAGTTAGACATGGAATAGGAGACACAGCAAGGACAAACTGGAATCCATAAGGAAAAACTGGGAAGTGTCTGAATCTTACCTCCTCCAGTCTTGATGATACGAGTGTCCTGTGTTAGGAAGAGCTAGCTACTCTCTACCTGGGAGCAACAACTAAACCTGAAGCTCTAGCAGGATCTGAAAAAGCTGTAGGTCTGGCTGCTCCCACATGCCTAGCAGGTCAGTAACAATGTATGTGAGCTACATGGGGACCTGGTACCCTACACTGACCTTTAGAGATTATAGCCATTCTTTCACGTCTACCATTCCATTCTTGTGCAGTTTCTCTTTTGGCTCACCCTAATGCAGAAATACATAGAAAATAGAATTATGGAAGACCTAGTTTTAGTTTAACTAAATTGACATTGTACAAAGCTATCACAGTCTGCCCCTTGTCAACCTGATATTCATATAAAAGCCTTTCGACTTCCAAATAAAGACATAGTGAAATCATGTTTCTGCCTAATAACTGAACAGATACTAACTAACCATCTCACCACAAGAGAACACAGAGTCCTTTTGGCTGTCTTTGGCTGATGCTCTTTTCTAGCTGAGACATACTTACTCCTGGATATCCTGGAGCTTAAATACTGAAATATCAAGTTAATTACTATTAAACATTTTATAATAGTATGGAAATAGGGGATGGAAATTTAAAATATCAGTTAATGTAGACACAAATATGTTCATGTCTCAATAATAAATATTTATATTTATTGTATTATTATTATTATTTTATTTATTTATTTATTTATTTATTTTTTGAGATGGAGTCTCTCTCTGTCACCAGGCTGGAGTGCAGTGGCGCAATCTCGGCTTATTGCATGATGTTGCCTTTCTTTTTGATATTTCCCCCTTATTTTGCTGCAGCATATTGTATCTGTTAGAGTTCAATCGGAGAAGCATAATCACCATAGAAGAAAGAACATTGTTGGAATCAGAACATATACAATTGTGGGAGCTGGCAAAGAAGTCTACAGAAGGCTGTTGTCACTGTATCTGGCAGTGGATCTGAAGTTGCTATAGATAGTCAAGGCTGGTAGTTCAGAAAAAAAGTTAGACATGGAATAGGAGACACAGCAAGGACAAACTGGAAAACACGAGGCATTTAGCTTCTCTTCACCTCTTCTTTAACCCCATCATTGGTCTCTGCCTTAGTCAGCTTGGCTGGCCTAACAAAATACTGTGGACTAGATGGCTTAAACAACAATAACGTATTTTTTCATTGTTCTGGAGGCTGGAGTCCCACATCAAGCTTCAGGCTGATTGTTTCTGGTGAGGCTCTCTCTCTGGTTTGTAGATGGCCTCTTCTTGCTGTGTCCTCACATGGCTTTTCCTTGGTACATGGAAAGCTCTCTAGCATATCTTCTCATAAGGAAGTCAGCCATATTGGATTAGAGACCCACCCTCACTACCACATTTGACCCTAATTATTTCTTTAGAGACCCCATCTCTAAACACAGTCATACTAGGGATTAGAGCTTCAACACGTGAATTTGGCAGGGGGCACACAGTCATTCAGTTCATAAAATTCTCTAACTCAAGTTCAGAGAAATGCAGGTTTTCAAGAAACATAGATTAGCAATGTTTTATGTTCTATGCTAAATTGTTTTTATGGTGTACAGTATAATTAAACAGGATGATTTTCCTAACTTTAGCTCACACTTAACTCAGCAAAGCGTCATACTATATTTTATTGAGATGCTTTTTTCTCAATTTTGTAGCAAGTGAAGCACATCAAATGATGTCCTTGTTCTTTTTTCTACAACTGTACTGTTAATTTTCTCAGTGTTGATTCCACTAATATTCTGTTTTGTGTTAATTATTTGGTCTTCTAGGCATTATGCAGTCTGAGTCTGAAAGTTGAAATAAATTACAATTAAGTTGGTATGTCCATGTAAATATCCTTGACAACAATGCCCAGTGGATGACAGAATTAGTCTCCTGTTCTATAGCACCATGGAGACAACCCCACTGACATTCAATGGACGATGATCAAATCCATTCTCCTTTATTACTCTCCCCCAAGTTCTTAAAATTATGACCCATTTTAACTTCCTTCATGTTTTTACCATGCTTTTTTCTTTTCTTGGTTCTTTCTAGAGTTTCTAAGTGCTTTTATTTTGATTTGTTTTTCTTGTTGGAAACATGTGTTTTCTTTGTTATGTCTCCAATGTCATCTGTCTTTTTGCTCACTCTATTGCCTAAAATCCAGTCCATTTTTCCTCTAGAAGTTCACTGGCTTCCTATTCTAATTTGAAGGAGTAATTTGATATATAGACCATAATTGTTTATGCAGATGTTTGTTTTACCTGCAGTTCATGATTGATTTCTTTCATTTTCTTTCAGGGTTTGATAATATCATTAATTTTATCTTTACTTTCTGTCATGTAACCTACTCTTTATCTGGACTTAATCTCAAATCTCCAGTCCTTTTGCCTGGAGACCTTTGTTCTAAAGTCCACGTGCTTCTAATTTAGCTGAACTGGTGGCTTTCTGATTTCAGAAGCAATCATCCTAGGTCAATAATTCCAAATTTTCTTACGTTAGTGAATTCATTGTTTTTGTGCCCTGATGATGCCTTTTTTTTTTTTTTTTTTGAGATGGAGTCTCGCTCTGTCACCAGGCTGGAGTGCAGTGGCGCAATCTCGGCTTATTGCATGATGTTGCTTTTCTTTTTGATATTTCCCCCTTATTTTGCTGAAGCATATTGTATCTGTATTTGATATTGATACCATATGTATCTGTAAATAATATTGTATGTTTATTATTTATAATAATGAATACCACCATAGTTCTCATTTCTACAACATATCATGCTGTCATTGCATACTTGGAAATGATATTGTAATCTTCCTTACCAGAACATATGCTCTGTGAAAGGAGGGACTGTTTCTCAATTACTTACTCCTCTATCTCTAGTTCTGAGCACAGTGACAAACACAGAGCAGACATTAAATTAGTATTTAATTAGCATTCAATAAATGCAGACTAGTGTGTGTATCTGTGTTTGCATGTGTGTGTATGTACATGTGCATGCATGCACACACACATACCAAGATGACCCTGGGTGTTTTAATAAGCACATCTTCCAAGCTGAATGCTTTCTGAGGAAATTTACCTGTAATACAGATATCTTTTCACATATTATTCCCCTTCATTTGCACTAACAAATGTCTCCTCTTGCTCTTTTGTGCAAGTTCAGTCTCCAGCTACATCCACTTGGAGTTTCACTGTTCAAGGGTTTCATTACCACTTTGGTGTGAATCTACTTAGTAAACATTTTCTTTCTTTTGTTCCTTGGAGCTATCCTGTGAGGCACACAGAGCAGCTATTATTACTATTTTAATTTACAAATAAAGAAAGTGAGATTCAGAAAAAATGTAATGCCTTGTGATGTCAGTGGTAGTTAAGAACTCGAATTTGCAGCTTGTTACTCTTAGTCCAGTACTCCTACTATTAAGACATGCTGGTATTTAAAAATGTAAAGTGGTTAGTAATGGACTGAACTTGAATAATACACGAATGGAAACATCAAAGGAATTTCTTCTTATAGCTATAGTTTTGAAACCGCATAATATTGCTCAAGCGACAAATTAAATGTAGGGTTTTCTGCTTTAGTTCAGTCTTACGGATTATGATGAGAGGCATAAAAAATGACCAGTATTACTGAAAGAATTTCTTGACTTTAGACATAACCTGTTCTAGTATTGTAAACTATTTTTGATATTTGATCTTTATTGTATAAAATTTGACTCTGTATTTCTGGCCCCTATATCACTTAATGGTCTCTGGGTGTGTGCCTCAGGGCCCCTCCCTCAAATCTCTGCGGTTTAGAAAACCAAAAGTGGCATCTCATTTTCTCTACTTAAAGACCTTCTTCATCATTTTGAAATTCTGATGACATTTATTGGGTACAACCATGAAAAGGAGAATGGCCATATGCTTTTAGTTTGCCAAGGTATTACCCAAAGCAAGTGTTCAGTATGCAAAGAGATACTTTTAAAGTGCCAACATAGTCATTTTTAATTAGTGGACATTCTTTGTCAGGAAAGTAAAGTTTCACATTTCTTTGGGTGTGAAGTTGCATATTAATATGTTTTAGTTTCTTCTGAAAAACAAAAAAAAATCCATTTTAGGAATAAAACTTAGGAATAACTTAAGCTTCAATTTCTGATACTCAGATTATTGTTTGGGAACAAGTCATCATTGTATTAAATCTGTTTCTCATCACAAAGGGAGTATCTATTACCTGAATAAATACTTTTAAGGTATTTTTGCATATAATGTAAGTCATGCCCTTACCATGAGCCAGGGTACCACACATTAACAGATTATTCAGAGGAGCTCAGAAACAGCAATGATTAAGAAATTTTAAGTAGATTTGTAGCACAGTAATGGGTTTTTAATCCTTTAATTTTACTTACCATCTCTACAAAGAAGTTTTGAGATTGACTTTGACTTCACATATTTTCATATTTTCAAAATTACAGAAATGGATCTTTTTTGCTAGTCAAACATCCAGAATTAAAGTGAGCAGCTCATGAAACAGGCAAAGAAACAGTGAATCAATCAACTTAGTATTAAATCTTGTGGGTAAAAAGCCAGTACTAAGCAAGTGGCCATTAGGAATTTGATTGTTCCCACTCATAATGGAATTTGGAAAGGGATACTAATCACATAGTTTTGCCTTCCCTGAGCTCCAGAATATTGATTGTAACAGGTAACTTTATCCTCTGTAACCACCATAGCTCATGCTAATTTAGTTAGTCTTCATCTTCTCTGTGGTTTGATCTTTCTTGTCTCAGTAAAATTATTCCATTCTGTGTTCTCTCACATGAGTCATTTCCATTTCTAAAATCAAGATCTCTCAATGGTACTTTGCTTCCAGAAAGATGGAATAGATATATTCCTGCTAAATCCAACTGAAAACCTTGAAAATTATATGTAAAACAAATCCAAGAAGACCTGAAAAGTGTAAAGAAGAAGGAAAACTAGCTAAGGAACTGGAGGACCAAAGAATGGCATGGTGGTAAGTTTTCTATGTTTTGTTTTTGCCTCATATGTTTCCGACGTGGAGATACAGAAGCTGGAAAAATCCCAGAAATGCCAGAGGATGCAAAAACAAAAATCCTTAACAAAAGCCTACTGGCTCTAGCCGAAGTTTCAGGAAAGGCACATACTAGCAAGAAAGAAAGCTTCTATATAATAACTCTTCCACCCTGACCAAATACCACAGAAAAAAATCTGTAGCCCAGTCCCACCTTAGCTAGCAAAAGCTAAATGACAAGCATAAAGTTTCATTCTTTTCAGACTATAAAGAGGGGTCTCAAACTCTCTCCAGGGTGATGTCAGAGAAGACTGCGTAGGAAGTTGTAACTTTGTTCTCTGCTAAGGGTAATGAGTCACACTTGCGGCTTCTATTGTGTCAGTGAATACACCTAAGGAGTTTTGCTTTTCACCACCACCTAGTAATGAAGAAGAATACCTCTACCGCTTTCTGGTGGTGTTAGAAAAGGCCTAGAAGAGAGTCTGGACTTTCATCATTGCCCAGTTTCCCCTCCCTGTGGTGTCAGTGGAGTTCACACGGGGAGCAGTAATAGAAGCATGC
>NW_012108630.1:701065-703117 GCF_000951045.1 Mandrillus leucophaeus
CAGGTAACTTTATCCTCTGTAACCACCATAGCTCATGCTAATTTAGTTAGTCTTCATCTTCTCTGTGGTTTGATCTTTCTTGTCTCAGTAAAATTATTCCATTCTGTGTTCTCTCACATGAGTCATTTCCATTTCTAAAATCAAGATCTCTCAATGGTACTTTGCTTCCAGAAAGATGGAATAGATATATTCCTGCTAAATCCAACTGAAAACCTTGAAAATTATATGTAAAACAAACCCAAGAAGACCTGAAAAGTGTAAAGAAGAAGGAAAACTAGCTAAGGAACTGGAGGACCAAAGAATGGCATAGTGGTAAGTTTTCTATGTTTTGTTTTTGCCTCATATGTTTCCGACGTGGAGATACAGAAGCTGGAAAAATCCCAGAAATGCCAGAGGATGCAAAAACAAAAATCCTTAACAAAAGCCTACTGGCTCTAGCCAAAGTTTCAGGAAAGGCACATACTAGCAAGAAAGAAAGCTTCTATATAATAACTCTTCCACCCTGACCAAATACCACAGAAAAAAATCTGTAGCCCAGTCCCACCTTAGCTAGCAAAAGCTAAATGACGAGCATAAAGTTTCATTCTTTTCAGACTATAAAGAGGGGTCTCAAACTCTCTCCAGGGTGATGTCAGAGAAGACTGCGTAGGAAGTTGTAACTTTGTTCTCTGCTAAGGGTAATGAGTCACACTTGCGGCTTCTATTGTGTCAGTGAATACACCTGAGGAGTTTTGCTTTTCACCACCACCTAGTAATGAAGAAGAATGCCTCTACCGCTTTCTGGTGGTGTTAGAAAAGGCCTAGAAGAGAGTCTGGACTTTCATCATTGCCCAGTTTCCCCTCCCTGTGGTGTCAGTGGAGTTCACACGGGGAGCAGTAATAGAAGCATGCCAGTATGATATCAGCAAACCTCTAGTGGGGGCGTGAAAATCCCTCACTTGTCCAACAGTAACAAGGAGCTTTTCTCCCCTTTGACTATTAATACAGGATAAGTAGGGAACTTGAAATTTTATCTTCACTTCCCTTCTGTCCCTGTAGAGGAAACCAACTGAGTAGATTTACATAGGATCCGGTCTCATAGTTCTAAAGGGTTCAGGTTTTGAGAGAACATCACGTGTCACAAAATGGCCAGGAATATTTCTAACTGAATGAAGAAAGACAATCAAGATATGTCAACACCAATACAATGTAGATACTAGAATTATGTGACAAATCATTTAAAAAATGCTTCTGCAAGTAATTACAAATAAACTGGAAATAAATTAAAAGAGAAAAGTTTTAGTAAAGAAATAGGAGATAAAATAAGAGTGAAATGGGAATTTTAAAACTAAAAAATACACTAACCAAAATAGAAAACTCAGTGGATTAGCTCAACAGCAGAATAATGAGGACAGAAGGATGAGTAAGTAAACAGGGTTAGAGTTCCAGAAGGAAAGAACAAAGAAGGTAGGGCTAAAAAAATACGCAAACAAATGACCAAAGCTTCCCAAATTTAGCAAAATACATAAACCTACAGATTCAAGAAGCTTAGAAAAACCCAGACAATATAAACCCAAAAAAGTCTGCATGAAGATATATCATACTCAAACTTGTAAAAACTAAAGGCAAATACAAATGATGGAAGCAACTAGGGAGAAATGACATTTTGGCTATAGGAGTAAAACAGTTTGAATGATACGAACTTTTCAATCAGAAATCAGTACTTCAGCATTTTTTAAGTGCTAAAAGAAAATAACTGTCAGTTCAAAATTCTAAATACTATTTACATTTCAATTAAGAATCAAAGCTAAATGACATTCTCTGATGAAGGAAAGCTAAGAGAATTTATCACTGGCAGACATATTCTACAAGAATGACTAAAGGAAACTATCTTTGTTAGTTAGCATAGGCTATTAATATACCATAGTCTGGATGGCTTAAACAACAGACATATTTTCTCACTATTCTGGAGGCTAGAGGTCTTGGAAAAAGACACCAGCCTGGTTGGTTCTGGTGAGGTTTCTCTTTCCTTCTTGTAGACAGTTGCCATATTGTTGTGTGCTCAGATGATCT
>NW_012108630.1:706042-708456 GCF_000951045.1 Mandrillus leucophaeus
TGATACCAAAAACTAAGAAAGAAACAAAAAAGAAAATTACCGATCAATGTCTCTCAGAAATATAGGCATGTAATAAACTTTATTAAAATATTATTAAATAGAATTCAGTAATGTAGAAAAAATATACATCATAATCACATGGGATTTATTCCAGTGATTTGAGGCTACTTCAATATTTGACAGCCAATGTAATCCACTGTGTTAACACTCACAAGGAGAAAAAAATCACAAGTTCATATTCATTAATACAGCCAAAGCATTTGATAAAATGCAACACCCACTGATAATAACTTTCAGAAATGTAACAATAGAGGGACTCTACCCTTGCTAAAGAATATCTACAAATAGCTTATATATAACATCATACTTAATGGTAAAATAGTATATTTTTTACATCTAAGATTAGAAACTGACAAGGATGTTCACTTTCACCACCAGTATCCCACATAGTGCTGGAAAATCTAGCTGATACAGTAAAATGAGCAAAGCAAATAATAGGCATGCAGACAGGAAAAGAAGAAATAAAATGGTCCTTATTTGCAAATTACATGATGGTCTATATGGAAAATCCCAAGTGATTTTCCGCTGCCCCATAAAAGAGACCAAAAACTCATAGAACTAATAAATGAGTTCAAAGTCACAGAATTAAAAAAGACGGAAATCAATTATATTTCTGCATATTAGCAATAAACACATGGATTAAAAATACAGTGCCATTACAAATGCTCAGAAAACAAAATGAAATAGGTGTAAATTGAACAAAACATCTATAGGACTTATATGCTAAAAACTATAAAACACTGATGAAAGAAATCAGTGACTATCTAAATAAACGGAGAGACATAATCTGCTTAATGGATTCATAGGCTCATGTGTTTGTGGACTGGAAAGCTCAACATAGTGAAGATGTCAGTTCTCCCCATATTGATACACAGTTTAAACACAATTTCTACCAAAGTCCCGATAATATTTCTTTTAGGTTCAGGGGAACATGTGCAGGTTTCTTATATAGGTAAATTGAATGTCACAAGGCTTGGCATAGAGATTATTTCATCACCTAGGTAATAAGCATAGTACCTGATAGGTAGTTCTTCAATCCCCACCCTTCTTTCTTCCTCCACATCAATATTAATCCCAGCCCTAGACCCTCCTTTCTTCCACAAACACTGATTCGGCAGCAATTCACAGGTTAATTTCCTTTGTGAGTAATCCAAAGCTAATTAAAGCGCTCCTGCACCTTGAGGGAATGTGAAACCAGAGTTACCAAAGCTGGTAGGGATATTTGGGACACCCTTGCACTGGAGACCGTGACCCCACTGTAGCACCATACAATCAGGAAGAGACACTTTAGCTCCCAGATTGATCTTAGGGAAGCAAGGTGTTTGTTCAAGTGTCCAGCACCCCAACTTTTTTGAGTGGGTTGCACAGAGAACCAACTTATGTCTTCCCAGTCTTGGAGCTCTGACAGGTTCTATGCAGTCTATCCAGCTGGGGGAGAAAGGAGGCAGTGGCTTCAGATGGTAGACACCATTAATCCCACCCCCAACTTCTCAGCATAGAGCAAAGGGCAAAAATAAAATCTCAGCTCTCAGCTTCCATATGGAGAGAGAAAGAGTTCATCCATGTTCCCAGTACCCAAGAGTCACCAGGGATTGCCAAAAAAAATAGCATCGCCTAGCTAATATTAAAGCTCTGCTGAGGCTGGCACAATCAAGTTGCCTTGGGAAGAATGGAGGTTGGTGGCTTGAGCTGATAGATGCTGTAGCTTCTCCCTGGCTCAGCACAGAGTGAGCAGACAATTACCACAGCTGCCTTCCCTCCCTGTGGAGGAAAGAGTGGGTAGAGGCTCCCAGAATCTCTGGTTAGGGTCGTTTATCAGGGTCTTCTTCAGAATGAGGTCAGTCTGTAAGACTGGAACAGTTGCCTGCTGTGTCTAATGGACAGACACCAACACAGAGAGTCAAGTAAATCAAAGAACTAGGCAAATGATACTCAAACAACAGCAAAGAAGGAACAGGGAACAAGATACATCTCCAGAAACTTACGCTAATGAAATGTAGTTATATAATTTACCTGACATAGAATTAATTTAATTAATAATAAAGATGCCCACTGAGATTGAGAGAACAATGCATTAATAAAGTGAAAATTTCAATAAAGAGATATAAAATACAAAAGAGTTCCAACAGAAATCATGGAGTTGAAGAATATAATAACTGAATGGAAAAAGTCACTAGAGCAGTTCAACCACAGACTATTTCAAACAGAATAAAGCCTCAGCAAATGCAAAGACAGATAATTGGATATTATTTAGTCAGAGGAAGAAAAGTAAAACAATGAAACAAAGTGAAACAATTTTTAAAGATTTAAAGAACATCATCTAAATGCATGCATTATGAAAGTCCTCAGAAAAA
>NW_012108630.1:709396-730425 GCF_000951045.1 Mandrillus leucophaeus
TAAAAATAAATCAGAATGCTATGAGCACAGAGCCACATATGTTTGTTCAGGACTCAATACTCAGTTTTTAGTAGAATGCTTATATAAGTTGTCAAATTAGTATTTGAGTATAATGAACAAATACACGAATCTACAAGACATCCTGAAACAACCGATGACCTATTTCATGTGTCTATTTGCTTGGTCCTGCATTTCTCCTATTTCATCATGTTGCATATGTGCCCAGTGTCCTCACATTTTTTAGATGATAATAATATGTTATTTTACATTGCTTCTTTTATTAAAAATATGATATATTTCAGGTAACAACCATCTAGATTCTAAAATGTATGCTGCTAGATGGCAGACATTTTGCATTTTATTTACTGCTATATCATCTGGTATCTAGAAAATGGTGCATTCTAGGAGTATAATGCATTTGTTACATTCATTATATTTACTGAGTATAAAGAATTTATCAATGTGTGAATTAATTATTGAACACTCCTCTTGTTGCACATCTGCGTGATTTTTATTTCATTCCTCCATTTTCTACTTTTGTGTTCTTTGTTAAAGAGCAAGATCAGTGACATATGTGGTCACGAAGCTTCCATATTTATGGAGTATAATGATGAATAAACATAAAACCAAAAATACCATAGTAAGTGCTTTGATGTACACAATGCCTATAATACAAGACATGTAACTTGGATTTTGAAGTCAGATGAGTTGTTTAAAGGAAATGACATTTGTAGCCAAAGAAAATGGAAGGATGGTTTTTGTGGAGGGGCCCAGCATAAACTGTGCACCTGTTTAGCCAATAAAATGCATATGTTAAATTAAAACCATGTAATTATAATGATTATGTCTATTAAATTTGGAAGACATATTCAGTCTTTGTATTAGTCTGTTCTCATACTGCTATAAAGACATATCCAAGACTGCGTAATTTATAAAGAACAGACGTTTAACTTACTCAAAGTTCTGCATGACTGGGGAGGGAGGCTTCAGGAAACTCACAATCATAGCAGAAAGTGAGAGAGAAACAAAGTCACATCTGACATGGAGGCAGGCAAGAGAAAGTGTGAACAAGTGAAGAGGGATGAGCCCCTTATAACATCATTGAATCACATGAGAACTCACTATCATGAGAACAGCATGGGGGAAACCATTCCCCTCATCCAATCACCTCTCACCAGGTCCTGCCCTTGATGCATGGGGATTGTGGGGATTACAACTTGAGATGAGAATTTGGTGGGGACACAGAGCCAAACCATATCATTCCATCCTTGGCCCTTCCCAAATCTCATGTCCTCACATTTGAAAGCCAATCGTGCCTCCCCAAGAGTCCCCAAAAGTCTTAAGTCATTTCAGCATTAACTCAAAAGTCCACAGTCCAAAGTCTCATCTGAGTCAAGGCAAGTCCCTTCCACCTATGAGCCTGTAAAATAAAAAACAAGTTGGTTACTTCCAAGACACAGTGGGGTACAGGCATTGGCTAAATGTTCCTATTCCAAATGGGAGAGGCCAAAACAAAGGGATTACAGGGCTCATGTTAGTCTGAAACCAGGCATGGCAGTAATTAAATCTTAAAGCTTAAATTGATCTCCTTTGACTTCATGTCTCACATCCAGGTCATGCTGATGCAAGAGGCGGGTTCACATGGTCTTAGATAGCTCTGCCCCTATGGCTTTGCAGGGCACAGTCGCCCTCCCACCCAGCTGCTTTCATGGGCTGTCATGGAATGTCTATGGCTTTCCAAGCTCACAATGCAAGCTGTCGGTGGATCTACCATTCTGGGGTCAGGAGGGAGGTGGCCCTCTTCTCACAGCTCTACTAAGCAGTGCTGCAGTGAGAACTCTGTGTGGTATCTCCAACCCCACATTTCCCTTATCCACTGTCCTAGCAGAGATTCTCCATGAGGGCTCCACTCCTGCAGAAAATTGCCTGGACATCCAGGCGTTTCCATACATCCTTAAATTTAGGCAGAAGTTCCCAAACCTCAATTCTTGTCATTTGTTTACCTGCAGGCCCAACACCACATGAAAGCTTCTGAGGTTTGGGGCTTGCACCCTCTGAAGCAATGGCCTGAGTTCTACATTCCCCCTTTTTAGTCATGGCTGGAGCTGGTGTGGCAATGGCTGGGACACAGAGAGCCAAGTTCCAAGGCTGCGCAGAGTGGCAGTGAGGCTCTGGGCCTGCTCCCAAGAAACAATTTTTCCCTCCTAGGCCTCCAGGCCTATGATGGGAGGGGCTGCTGTGATGTTCTCTGGTATGCCCTGGAGAGATTTTTTTCATGGTCTTGGCTATCAACTTTTGGTTCCTGGTTACTTAACGCAAATTTTTGCAACCAGCTTGAATTTCTCCCCAGAAAATAGGTTTTGCTTTTCTGCTGCATGGTCAGGTTGCACAATTGCCAAACTTGTATGCTTTACTTTCTCTTTAAACATAAGTTCCAATTTCAGACAATCTTTCTCAAGTTCAGAGTTCCACAGATCTCTAGGACAGCAGCAAACTACTGACAGTCTCTTTGCTAAAGCATAGCAAGGGTCACCTTTGCTGCAGTTTCCAAGGAGTTCCTCATTTCCATCTGAGGCAACCTCAGCCTAGACTTCATTGTCCATATCACTATCAACATTTTGGTCAAAACCATTCAACAAGTATCTAGGAAGTTCTAAACTCTCCCACAAGTTCTTGTCTTCTTCTGAGCCCTCCAAACTGTTCCAACCTCTACCTGTTACCCAGTTCCAAAGTCGCTTCCACATTTTCAGGTATCTTTATAGCGGCACCCCGCTCTACCAGTACCAATTTATGGCATAAGTCTCTTCTCACACTGCTATAAAGACCTACCTGAGACTGCGTAGTTAATAAAGGAAATAAATTTAACTTACTCACAGTTCCAAATGGCTGGGGAGGCCTCAGGAAACATACAATCATGGCAGAAAGAAGCAAGACGTGTCTTACATGGCAGCAGATGACAGTGAGAACAAACAAGCAAAGGGGAAGATCCCTTTATAAAACCATCACATCTCACGTGAACGATCTTGCTATCATGAGAACAGCATGAGGAAAGCTGCCCCCATAATCCAGTCACCTCTCACCAGGTCCGGCCCTGGGAATTACAATTTGAGATGAGATTTGGGTGGGCACACATAACCAAACCATATCACACCTCTTAAATACTTTTGAAGTATCAGAAGTTCCCAGGAATGTAGACTGTAAAGACCCGGAAATATGGCCTTAATTATTACTTATTAGTTAATCCAATGGTGTAATAACTATTTTTATTCAAATGAAGGTTTATGTCTTAATTTAAAAAGTGTGTAGCTTGACTGATTTTTTTCAACATTTATTTTTGGGATAAAATTTACTATTAAATGTGATAAAGATTTGACATGAAATTGGAGGTGCACATTATATACTCTTTCCTGGGAAAAATTTATGAATGTTGTATTTATGTACACTTGAATATATAAAATGTTATATTTATGCACACTTGAATATATAAAAGTCTATAATTACCTTGAGCATATTTCTGGATAAATTTGCTCAGTTAATCCAAAGTACCTGAGATTTTATTTTAGAAGCAATTATTTTATTGTTTTGATCACTCTCCCCTATTTTTGCCTTCTTTTATAGTTAATCAAGTCCTTGGTTCCAGTTAATTCCTTGGCAAATTTTATAAACTGAAATTTTCCTCCCCTTGAAAACAAAAAGAAGGAAAAAACCAAAAAAAAAAATTGGATAACCGAAGGTTACAAAGAATTACACTAACAACAAGCATACATTAGCACCTAGACTATTAAGAACAATTTTAAGGTAGCAAAAGTCTAATTTATGAATAAAAATGAGCAGAATCCAATAAATGCTACATCTTCTAGATAGTAATATTTTCCACAGAAATTATATTTCAGAAAATCTATGATACCACTCATACGTGTTAGAAAGATATAACCATTTTACTATTAGTGTTTTTATAATATAGAAAATTGTTCTCCATACTTTCTATAGTCACATAATGGTATGTTACTGATGACAATAAATAGCACTTTTGCTACTTTCCAAGGATGTTTTCTGTACATATTGTAAGAAAAGGAGTCCAAAAAAAAAAAAGGGAATTTGATCCATGTACTGTCACGATGTGTGGAAATGTAATAGAATCCTATAAATATTTTATCTCAAAGTATTTTCTAATTTTCCTAATCATGTCTTCTTTGACCCATTGACTAGGAGCATGTTGTTTAATTTCTACATATTTGTAAATTCCCAAGATTCCTTTTGTTTTCCCTTTATGATTTAATTCCTTTAGTGTTGAAGAATATACTTTGTATATTTTCAACCTTTTTAATTTTTTGTGGTTTTAATGAAGTAATATAAGAGTTTATCTTAGAGAGTATTACCTGTGTACTTTAGAAGACTGTGGATTCTTCTGTTGTGTGTAGAGTGTTCCATAAAAATCTGTTAGCTCTAGTTGGCTTATAGGTTTGTTAAATCTCCTTTAATTCCCTGTTGAAATTCTTCTTAGCTTATTTTTATTCATTATTGCAATTGAGGCTATAGAAGTGTCCCATTATTCTTGTTGACATGGCTATGTCTCCCTGTAGTATTGTCAATTTTGGCTCCATGTATTTTGGGACTCTGTTGTTAGATGCATATATGTTTATAATTGTTATGTCTTCCTGAAGGATTGACCCTTTTATCATTATAAAACATAGTTCTCTTTTTTTCTAACAATAATATTTTTCTTAAAGTCTATTCTGCTTGATATTAGTATCATCATCTCAGTTGTCTTTTGAGTGCTATTTTTATGATATAGTTTTTCCATCTTTTTAACTTTCCACCTACCTATTTTTGAATCTTGAGTGTATTTCCTACAGACAATATATAGTTGGATCATATTTCTAATTCATTCTGCCAATCTCTGCCAGTTGGAGTGTTTAGTATACTTTTGTTTAATGCAATATAGATAAGGTCGGATTTATATCTGCCATATATACACACACACACATATATATACACATATATATATACACATACACACATATATACATATATATATATATGTAGGTGCCTACTTTGGATTTATTTGGTGCCTAGTTGGATTTATATCATATATATATGCAGTTGCCTATTTTCAGGCCTCAAAAGTCACATATACGATTTTGGCCTGGAGCTGCACTCCTTATGTTCATGTGGATTTGAGTTGTTGACTAGTTTCCTTTCATTTGATTCTGAAGGACTTGCTTCAGTATTTCATGTAGTACAGGTCTATTAGTGATGTATTTCTTCTTTAATTTATTTTTTTGGTCTTGGGATATATATATGTATATAAATATATATTTAAACATATAATGTATATATAATGTTTTTTGTTCCTTCATTACTCATTACTGCCTTGTTTGTGTTAACTATATATTTGTATTGCACTATTTTAATTCGTTTTGTTACTTTTGTTATATTATTTTGCATTATTTTCTTAATGGTTGTCCTGGGCTTAAAATTTACATCTTAACTAAGACAGTGTATTTTAAATTATTGTCAATTTTAATGTCAACAATGTATTTTAAATTAATGCATACCAACTTCCAGTGGTATACAAAAATCTTACTCTAATATAGCTTTGTTCCCTTACAATTCTTCTTGCTATAGTTTTCATATGAATTACACCTTTATGCATTAAGGCCAATGAACACATATTCATGATTATTGCTTTATGCATTCACCTTTTAAATCAGGGAAAGTGTTAGAAACAAAAGATACATTTATTACATCTGTTATATTTATCTATGTAGTTACTTTTACTAGTGCTCCTTTTTTTTTTTCTTTCTTTTGAGACAGGGTCTCATTCTGTCACCCAGGCTGGAGTTCAATGGCGCAATCTCAGCTCACTGCAACCTCCACCTCCCAGGTTCAAGCAATTCTCCTGCCTTAGCCGCCCGAGCAGCTGAGACTACAGGTGCACACCACCACGCCCGACTAATTTTTATATTTTTATTAGCGATGAGGTTTCACCATATTGGCCAGGCTGGTCTTGAACTCCTGACCTCATGATCCACCTGCCTCGGCCTCTCAAAGTGCTAGGATTACAGGCATGAACCACTGCACCAGCTAGTGCTCTTTATTCTTTTGAAGAAAGTTGAGCTGCTGGGTGTTCATGCTAATTAAGACAATAAACTAAACTACAAATAATAATTGAGCTGTTTTCACTTACTGTGATAGTGTGAGTAAGAAGCTAAATAGCAAAGAGTGCTGGCGTGCTGGCTCCCTCAATGTTCCCATTTCCCCCATGGAATGGCAGTGTGTGAGGATCAAATGTAGCAATACATGTGGAGAAAATATGTAACTGCCAAGAGATACTTGAACAAAGGACTTCTGTCATTTTATGACCTGGGGCTAGGGAAAGTGGAAGGGTAAGGGCTAAAATTCAAGGAGTCGTAAGTACTGAGTCAGAGTGGAAAAATCTTTGAGGTCCCCTAATAAAAATATAGAGGTGCTTGAGGAATGTCTCAGCTGAGGCTTCCCAATAAGGAGACTTCCCAATAGAGGTCCTTTGGCTATGCATAAAAATGTACATAAGAGCATGACCAGCCAGAGAGGCCTGAGTTCTTGGCTGCACCTTTCACCAGAGACTTCAGTGCATTGTCTGTATGTCAAGTTCGGTGTGGGGAGAGTAGATTTCCCCGTGAGGCCTGCCAGGTAAAGCCTTTTCAGGTGCCTATTTCCAGGCCTGAAAAAATGTTCACGTGGATTTGAATTAGTCTAACTTCTTTTCGTTTGATTTTGCTTCAGTATTTATTGCAGTGTAGGTGTGTTAGTGACAAATTTCCTTTTATTTTTATTTTTATTTTTTTTGGCCTGGGGATATCTTAATCTCTCCTCTACTTTTGAAGGTTAGGTTTGCTGGATATTCAATTCTTGGTTGACATTCTTTTGCTTTAAGCACTTTGAATATGTTGTTTTACTGCCTTATAACCTCCATGATTTCTGTTGAAAGTAACCTGTTAATTTTAATGAGATTCCTTTGTATCTTATAAGACACTTTTTTTCTTGCTGCTTTCAATACCCTTTGTTTTCAGCTTTTGTCACTCTGATTATAATGTGTCTATATTTAGATCTCTTGAGTTAATCCTACTTGGAAGTTGTTGATCTTCTTGGATGTGTAAATTAGTGTTTTCTAAATTGAAAGTTTTTGCCTGTATTTTTTCGATTTTTTTCTATCTATTTCTACTTATGCTTTCCTCCTGAAACTCCAGTCCCAGATATCTTGTAATTTTTTTTCTGTTCCTCAGACAGGATAATCCCAATGGGCATGTTTTCAAGGTTATTGGTTCTTCTTTTGATAACTTAAATGTGCTATAAAGCCCCTGTAGTAAAAAAAAAAAAAAAATTGTCAACTTCAGAATTTCTATTGATTCTTTTTAAAAAATAATTTCTCTTTCTTTATTGATATTGGATGAGGAATTTTTCTAACCTTATTTTCATTCTTTCCACAAGATTTTCTTTAGTTATTTGGGCACATTTAGAATAGCTACTGTATGTGTCTAATAAATCCAACATCTGGGCTTCCTCAGGAAAAGTTTCTATTGACTGCTTTTTTTCTCATGTATGATAATACATTCCTGTTTCTTTGGATGTCTTATAATTACTTGTTAAAAACTGGATATTTAAAATTATATCATGTGTTAGCTTTGGTAATCGGATCTCCTCCTGCCCCTAATTTTGTTTTTGTTGTTGCTATTTGTTTGTTTCATGTTTTTCATGAAATAATTCTCTAAAGTCTGTATTCTCGGTCATGTGCAATCACTGAAGTCACTGCTCATTTAACTTAGTGATCAGCTAATGATTCATTTCCTTGGAGTTTTTGAGCCAACTAGTCCCCTAAACTCTCCTAAGGGGCTCTGTTTGTGTGTTGGGCATGTCTTTAATGCTCTGAGAGTTTACATTTGTGCTTCAGCCATTACTTCCTACTTGGATAAAGTATCAAAATTAAGTAGAAATGAGAGGTTAGAACTTTCTCAGTTCTTTTCTGAGTGTTGTACAGCCCTGTACATGTATATGGTCTTCAGCTTCCCAAGAATGTAACAGAGCTTTTCACAGTTCAGTGGACATATTGTCTCCAAGTTTTCTTGGTAAGTTTTTTGGCCAGACTCTTGTTTACCCCAAATGATATTAACACCTCAGGCAGCTGAAATAATATATAATTGCCTGTGAAATTTGATAAATGACCTGGTGAAGGGATTTTCCTCGTGAATAAGCTCTGACTTACTTCATGTAAAGATGAGCCCCCTATGAATGGTGCCAGACAGGTCAAAAAATAACAATTCTTTCAAGATCTGGTTTTTGAAGCTCCAAACCCATTCTTCCTTCAGTGGCTGTTAGACTGCTGATTCTTACAGCTACCATGGTTGTAAGGCTGCTGGTTTTCAAGGCTGTTGCCAAGGTACAGAGGAGCAGGGGTGGAAATAGGGGAAATTAGAAATACCACAAACCTCACTCTTCTTACTGAGATTTGTTTGTGGTTTTTTTTTCCATCTGCTAATTATTGCAAGTCTTTGGTTAATTTCCAGAGTTACAAAAATGTTGATTTTGAACAATTCTAGTGTTCTCTCAGCTCTTATGGAAGAATGGATTTTCAGGGTTCTTTACATTGCTGAAGTGTTTCGGCTCTTTGCGTAACAATCGCTTCTAAAAATTAGTGCCTAAGTTTCCCAATGTTTACATAAAAAGACATGAATTTTATATGCGAAAAATGATTATGTAAAAGAGTTTTGTCTGCAAGTGTTAAAGCCATAATGAAATATGTGGTAAAGCCTATGTCACAGTTGCCAGTTGGTATTAGTAAAAATTTGTTAGTAATTTGTCCTAAGCTTATTTCTTCTCTGAGTGTCACAGCAGGAGCTATACCTGCTTATTGATGCCAAAATGCCTAGAGGCACAGGATAGGAATGTACAGGAATAACAAATAGATCCATCAGAACTAAACATGCTAAGAAGGAAGATTGAGCCATTCGTAAAATTATAAATTGTAGGAACTCTCTCTTTAAAAAATACGCATCTTCCAACTCTTGATTTGTTGTTGCCTTTGAAGGCATTCACCAACTCCATCCCCAAGGATATAAAACTTACACATAGTAAACAACTCAGAAACTGCCAGAAAAGTGAATCTCCCTCAAGTCCAGATTCAGTGTCTCCTTTCTTATATGTAAACCCCTGTAATTCTGGATTATTTACTTTAGGAAAGTGCAAAATAGTTGTTAATTCCTGATGTGGACTATATGGTTCATATATTTACCATTTTCTCTCTCCTTTCTCCAATGTTTGGCATTAAATTTAAAAAATGTTGTACTATTTTAAACATTCTGGAAGATACAGAGAACAAGCAAAGTGTACTCAAACATATTTACAGAACATGTGCTAAAAATCTGTTTTAACCTCACTTCTCAGTCTTTTTCTCTTCCTTTCTTGCCAACTGTGAGCCCTGTGCTTCAGACATTCCACTAGGGAGAGAAACTTGCACTGGCTCTGTAGCACTGATATTGGAAGATGTGATTATTTCTTCTTGCTTCATTTGTTTACTTGCTTCTTTACACTTTATGACTTCCACATATTTGTTGACATCTCTTATTTAGAAACCCCTCTCATTATTTTCGTTTTTCCAGGTTTATACTCTTTTAAACTTCCACTTTGAACACATTTCTTGTTTTAGTGGGGTTTCTAAAGGAAAAGAGAGAAAGATGTACTTTCTTATTCTTTTATTTAAATAAATACAATCAGGCCATTCTACTTTATTTTAATATTAATTGCCCTTGTCATTCTGCCATTTTATTTTATGGGTTTTCCTTTCTTCATTTTCTGATTTTTGTATAAATTTTCTTCTTTTTTTTTCTTTTTAATGTTTTGGAAACTATAACCTTGGCCACAGTCCTCAACTCTTTCTCAGTTGAAATAGTACCTATTAATATTTATCTATGATCAGTGGAGCTCAAAGAGTTTATTAATCATTCATTATTAGTGAGTCACTTAATGTTCAGTACAGGAAAAAAGAGCCGCTTTAGATGCTTCAAATAGAATGAAACTTAATTCAGGGAATTAGGCACTTCAAAAATTGTAGGGATGTCTGGAAGAGCAGAAGTTCATACTACTCTTCAGGAACATGTTTCTGCTACTGTACAAAGTTGGTGACTAGAGAGTAGAGCTTGAAGTTAGAACACTGAAAACATTTGTCCAGTAATCATAGGAAGGTGACTTCCTTCTCATTATGATTTTGTGCTTGGCAGAATCTTATGTCCAAATCCATAGCTGTGAGGGAGTCTGAAAAATGTACATTTTAGCTTTCTATCTCTCTAAATGGGAATAGGGAAATATTGATGTCTGAGAACCAATCCATGGCTAGCAAGTAGATGCTAAACCAGAGTTTAGAACTTTTGATTCCTGACTCATTTCTTCTCCTAAAACTGCACTATGGCTTCTTTTACTTGATTTTCAAGGCATGAGTTATATAAGTCATAGCTTTGTTTGTTTATTTTCCCCATGACATATCTGATGGCTGCTCAATTTTTGTCAGAGCAAATAAAACTCAATCAAAAATGTAAAGCTGAAATTCACATATTACATTATAAATAAGATATCTACTTTTATGTTTTTCTTCATTTATATTAGAAGATTCATTTTTTAATACATTATACACATATATATATTTGTATGCATATATATATGCATATACATATATATGTGCATAGTCTGTTAATATTAAATAACAAAAACTAGCCAAGTTACATGAAAGGAGTTTTCACCTCCGGTTTCAAATGCAAAAATGCCTTAGGTATGCATCATATATTGCAGTTTATTCCATATACACATTTTTCTTCTTACAAGAACACTTAAAATGATTTTATTAACATTGTGCTTTTCCCTGAATAAATATTATCTCTAAATAATATAACTATAATGTGGAAGATCATACTAAACTGTGGTAACAAATAGACACGAAATGATCTAAATGCTTCAAAGGCAATGAAAGTTTATTTCTAGCCCACACAATTCAAGGTGACTCTTTTCCATGGGTGACTCAGGGTCCCAGTATTCTGGATTGGGGCTGTACCTTTCATCATATTGGCGTCCACGAGTACAAGGGGAAGTGGAATGGACAAAGGCAAACCAATTAATTACATCCTTTGCCTGGAAGTGGCTCACGTCATTTCTGTTCACCTAACTTTGTTGACAACTAATCACATGACCACATCTGAATGCAAGCAGGGTAAACAAATGCACTTCTTAACTGGGTAGCTGCTTCCCAGCTACAAGTGACTAGCAAGGTTAGTGGAGACATTGCTACTTCTACTGTCCATTTTTCTGACCGCCAAATTCACTCTTAGTTCTTTAGGTGGGAAAATTGCACCTTTCTTCCCACTTGAAAACCACACCTATCCCATCGCTAAGGGGAAAATTCCAGATTCTGATTAAGGAACTGCATCAGCTCAAAATCCATGGTCTCTGGGAGTTTTACATTTGCTTCCATGGACCAGATGTGACTTCTATGTGTCCAGTGACCTGCTAACCAAAATGACAAGTTCTTTGCCCCTGCCTTCCTCCATACCAAATATGGTGGTAGAAGGGTAGAATATATGTTAAAAATCTCATAGTAGTCACTACTCCTTTGCCATATTCTGCTGAGCAAGCATTAAAATATCCCTATAATATATTATGGATTAGGCATTCTTTTTATAGAGAAATTCTCTAGACCTTTGTTCTTCATGGCCCCGAGTATACCTCTAGATTGTTTATTCTTGTTCAATCCTTCATGACATCATTATTTGCAGTGGATGTCAGAGATTCTGCCTCTTTGAGAACTGACCAGCTTTCATAGCTGACTACTTATTCATTCAATTTTGAGAGTCTAAGTATTAAAGCTTGCCCATTCGTCTGTGGATTTTACAACCTAGACTCATGCCTTCTTTGTTGGCACAGCACTTTCAAAATTTTCAGGAATATTTGCTTCTAGTTAGTTTATTAAGACTGGAGTCATACCCTCAATTTTTTTCCTAGACTTAGTTCTTATGTCTGCCTTATAATTTTGCTGTCTTTCCCTCATGGCTATTTCTTCAAATTTAATGGCCACCAAATAAAAACCATTTAAAACAATAAACTTGTGTGAGAAAACAATGCCTTTAACTTGACCTTTATCACATGGCTAAATTCTTTTTTTTTTTTTTTAAAGTCTTAACAGTCTCTGGAGAGCAAATGCTATGTGGGCTTCAAGAGTTCTCTGTTTCCAGCCCTGCTACCAGTTGGTCAGTCATATATGAGCTAATCTTTTTCCTGAAATACTTTGCTAATCACAGTCTGTGTAGCCAACACACACTAATATTTTGGATCCTTCCAACAATTTCCCTAGAATCACAATTGTATGTCTTTGGCCTTCTAACTTATCTCCGGCAACAGTTTAGCCAAATACTTTGATACTGCATAGCATAGGTCCCCAATTTCCCAGCCTGCATCAGCTACTCCTCACTGCCTGTATTAGTCAGAGTTCTCTAGAGGGACAGAGCTGACAGGATAGATGTACATACAAAGAGGAGTTTATTAAATAAGTATTAACACACAATCACAAGGTTCCATAATAGGCTGTCTGCAAGCTGAGGAGCAAAGAAGCCAGTCCGAGTCCCAAAGCTGAAGAACTTGGAGTCCGATGTTTGAGGGCAGGAAGTATCCAGCCCTGGAGAAAGACGTAGGCTGGGAGCCCAGGCTGGTCTCTCTTTTTCACCTTTTTCTGCCTGCTGATTAGATGGTGTCCACCGAGTTAAGGGTGTGTCTGCCTTTCCCAGTCCACTGACTCAAATGTTAATCTCCTTTGGCAACACCCTCGCACACACACCCAGGACCAGCATTTTGCATCTTTCAATCCAATCAAGCTGACCCTCAGTATTAACCATCACAAGTCATCTTGAACCCATACAAATCTCCTGAGATCATACATAATCTTCAAATAAACAATAAGGTCATAATTTTATCTAACATAATACAGCTATCCTTCTTACAACTGGAAATGCACCAATCCCCAATCCAAATGCTATTACATAAAGTTAACAACACTTAAGTTCTGATATGAAGTCAATAAATCTTATGGTACATGAAAAAGGAAATGAAATGATGGTATTTTCTTAGTACAAGCGTAAACATGCTCAAACATGGTACTATATATTGGACACTGATTCAGAGAATACGCAGCCTTATGAAGAACTTTGCCCCAGCCCTGCAAAGTATTGTCACCTAGTTGACTTTGTGATTGCGACATTGAAAGGCCATTTCACCATTCTATCAATCTAGCTGCTTCAGTATGATGGGGAACATGGTAAGACCAGTGAATTTCATGAGCATGAGCCTACTGCCTACGATTATTTAGCCATAAAATGATTGCCTTGGTTAGAGGCAGTGCTATGTGGAGTACCACGATAGTGGATAAGGCATTCTGTGAGTTCATGGATGGGAGTCTTGGCAGAAGCTTTGAGTGCAGGATAGGCAAACCTATATCCGGAGTAAGTGTCTATTCCAGTGAGGACAAACCTCTGCCCTTTCCAAGATGGAAGAGGTCCGATATGAATCTGCCACCAGGTAGCTGGGTGATCATCCCGAGGAATGGTGCCATATTGAGGATTCAGTTTTGGTCTCTGCTGCTGGCAAATTGGAAACTCAGCAGTGGCTGTAGCCGGGTCACCCTTGGTGAGTGGAAGTCCATGTTGCTGAGCCCATATGTAACCTCCACCCCTGCCACCATGGCCACTTTGTTCATGGCCCCTTTGGGTGATGACAGAGGTGGCTGAGGAAAGAGGCTGAGTGGTGTCCACAGAATGGGTCATCCTATCCAGCACTAATTATTAAAATCCTCCTCTGCTGAGGTCACCCGTTGGTGAGCACTCACATAGGATACAAATATCTTCACAGTTTTTGACCACTCAGAGAGGTACATCCACATACCTCGTCCCCAAATTTCTTTGTCACCAATTTTCCAATCATGCTTCTTCCAAGTCCCTGACCATCCAGCCAAACGATTGGCTACAGCTCATATATCAGTATACAATCGCACATATGGTCATTTCTCCTTCCATGCAAAGTGCACGGCCAGGTGCACTGGTTGAAGTTCTGCCCACTGGGAAGATTTCCCTTCACCACTGTCCTTCAGGGATGTCCTTGAGAGGGGCTACAGTGCCACAGCTGTCCACTTTCGGATGGTGCCTGCGTGTTGTGCAGAACTATCTGTGAACCAGGCCCTAGTCTTCTCTTCCTCTGTCAACTGATCATAGGGAGCTCCCCATGAGGCCTCAGTGCAGGTGCAGGGAGAGAAGGCAGAGTGTCAGGAGTGGAGACCATGGGCATTTGCTCCACTTCCTTGGGTAACTTACTTTGCCTTCAGGACCTGCTCAAGCCCGATCATGTATATACCATTTCTATTTGATGATGGAATGCTGCTGTGGATGACACACTTTATGGCTGGATGGGTCAGAAAACACCCAGTTCATGATAGGCAGTTTAGGTTGCATGGTGACTTGATGATCCATAGTCAAACATTCGGTTTCCACCAAAGTCCAATAACAGACCAAAAAGCTCTCTCAAAAGGAGAGCAGTTGTCAGCAGAAGATGGCAGGGCCTTGCTCCAAAATCCTAGAGGCCTCCACTGTGATTCACCTATGGGGGCCTGCCAGAGGATCCAAACAGCATCCCTATCTGCCACTGACACCTCAAGCAACATTGGATCTGCTGGGTCATATGGCTCAAGTGGCAGAACAGCTTGTGCAGCAACCTGGACCTGTTGCAGAGCCTTTTCCTGTTCTGGACCCCAGGGAGAATTGGTCAACGTCTCTCCCAACAAAACTGTGACACAAAGCTGGAGAGTTGATATACCCCTGAGGTAGGATAATGAAAGTATGTTGCTGGCTTTGCCAGCTAAAGGCAAATTGCTTCTGGTGGGCCTTATGGATAGGAATGGAGAAAAAGGCATTTGCTAAATCAATTGCTACACACCAGGTACCAGGAGATGGTTAATTTGCTCAAGTGATGAAACCACATCTGGTACAGTAGCTGCAATTGGTGTCACTACTTGGTTAAGCTTATGATAATCCACTGTCATTCTCCAAGATCCATCTATCTTCTGCACAGGCCAAATGGGAGAGTTGAATGGGGACGTGGTGGGAATTACTATCCCTGCATCTTTCAGTTCCTTGGTGGTGGTATTAATCTCTGTGATCCCTCCAGGGATGCGATATTGTTTTTGATTTACTGTGTTTCTAGGTAGAGGCAGCTCTGTTGTCTTTCTTCCATTTGGCGTTTCCCACCATAATAGCCTTCACCCTACCAGTCAGAGAACCAGTGTGGGGGTTCTGCCAGCTGCTAAGTATATCTATGCCAATTATGCTTTCTGGCACTGGGGAAATAACCACACGATAAGTCTGGGAACACACTGGACCCACTGTAAATTGAACCTGGGCTAAAACTCCATTAATTACCTGACCCCTATAAGTCCCTACTTCAATTTGAGGACCACAATGATGTTTTGGGTTCCCTGGAATCAGTGTCAGCTCAGAGCCAGTATCTAGTAGTCCCTGAAATGTCTGATCATTTTCCTTTCATCAATGCACTTTTACCCTGGTAAAAGGCCAGAGGTATCTGTGGGAAGGGAAGGGAGAAAGGATAACTGCATAAATTGTCAGTAGTGTAGCGGGGTCCTTCCTCGAGGGGATCCAGCCCACTCTTCATTCAAGGGATTCTAGGTCTTTAAACGGGTTCAAGTCTGGAAATTGATTGAGGAGCCATAATTCTGTGTTTCTATAATTCAGATTAGTCTTTTGTCCACTAGATCTGGATGTTTTCTTATATAAATTAAGTAGGAATGGAGTAGGCTTCCTATCAGTTTCGCCTCTAGAAACATCGTGATTAATTAGCCAATGCCAGAGTTCTATACAAGTCAAACTATTCTGATTGATGCTTTGCCTCTGATGTCCGTTACAGTAGCTATGCCCACCTTGCCTTTGATGGCTGAGTGTTGCCACTTGGCCCCTGCCACCTCGGGATCCAATTATTCGCATTGTATTTACATTTCGTAGTTGAGTGACTACGGTTCTCACTGTTAGATCTGGCATACAGAGAAGAGCAGTCCCTACAGAGCTCCTCAAAGATGCAGGTGCTGCTCTCACAAATCTATTTCACAAAACATTAGTCAAGGGTATATCTTCCGGACTCTCTCCCAGATAAGATGAGTAGGTCTGAAGTGACTAATCCACTCCATCTTTCCAATCTCCCTAAGGCTTTGGATCCTTTCTTCTACATTAAACCAAGGGAGGAAATCAGGCATTTCCAGCTTGCTCACAGTGGGCCATCTTTTAATCCATATTTCAGTTAACCAAGCAAATAAACTATTAGAACTTTTTTTTTTTACCTCCCTGAGCAGCAATATTAAATGCAGAATCCCTACGTACGGGGCCCGAATCAATAAATTCAGCCTGATCCAACTCTATGTTCCTTCCACTATTATCTCACACTCTTAATATCCATTCCCATATCTGTTCTACAGATTTCTGCTTATATAAATCAGAAAACTCAAGTAGTTCTTTTTGAATGTAGTGCACCTCTTCATGGGTCACACTCTGAACCTCATCTCTAGTGGCCTGCTGGGACTTTAGTCTACTTATAGGTCTAGAAGCAAACAGGGGTGTTAAGGGTGAGTACTGAGGAGAATCAACATTACCTTGCCTGGAAACTGCCTCAGGGGAGGCCATTACTGTTGCCTCAGGAAGCACAGGGTTTATCTCCTCAGACAAAGATGGAAAGGCTGATGGCAGTTTGGGTCGGGGAGGGGATGTTGCCACTACTGGGGATGGGAAAGCTGTTTCTTCTGGCAAAAAAGGTTCATCAGAGTTTACAATCTCAGTGTCCCCAGCTTCATCAGGGTCCTCCCACTGATCCCCATTCCAAGTTGCAGGGTCTCATTTTTTGTTCCAATCAATGCCCTAACTTTAACAGTAGACACCTGGCAAGGCTGCGCGTACACCTTTTGTTGCAGGTCAGTTGCTCGCACGATAAGAGCCTCTGTCTGATTTTCCACAACTTTAGTTTTTTCTCTACAGGAGATAAGACTTACTCAGGGCAATCTTAGGACATTTGTGGCTCGGTATCTGTCTCTGTAACTGGGAGTTAGAATTCCTGAGTTCATAATTTTCTTTCATCACTTTGTCCAGTGAACTTAGAAGCAACCAACCAACTTCATAATGTCCTTTGGTTCTCCACATATGGTCAAAGGTATTTATTTTGTGGAAAGAGACAGTGAGTATGGAGGATGAATGATATTATTACCTTGATCATAAAGTGGCATACACAATTACTTATTCTGTTGATATTAACTAGTCACTAAACTCCTTGCCTCTCATGAACAGTGATTCAGGAGTGTCAAATGCATCTACACAGTTCATGTCAAGGACTATCAGTGTTCTACATACTATTAGAAGCAGAGTCCTTAACATTTTTGGGTCTAATCACATGAAGCAGCCAACTCCAGAAATCCCGAAATCAATGAAAGAACTCCATCCTTAATATTCTCTTCCTCTAGAACCACTCCTGGTACCAAAATCTGTATTAGTCAGTGCTCTCTAGAGGGACAGAATTAATAGGATAGGTGTATAAATAAATGTGAGTTTATTAAGGAGTATTAACTCACATGATCACAAGCTCCCATAAAAGGCCGTCTGCAAGCTGAGGAGCAAGGAAGCCAACTGAAGATCTTACAGTCTGATGTTCAAGGGCAGGAAGCATCCAGTACAGGAGAAAGATGTAGGCTGGGAGGTTAAGCCAGTCTAGTCTTTTCACGTTCTTCTGCCTGCTTTTTATTCTAGCCGCATTGGCAGCTGATTAGACTGTGCTCATCCAGATTAAGGGTGGGTCTGCCTTTCCCAGCACACTGACTCAAATGTTAATCTCCTTTGTCAACACCCTCACAAACACACCCAGGATCAATACTTTGCATCTTCAATCCAATCAAGTTGACATTCAGTATTAACCATCACACTGCCCAACTGTTATTCCCATGTCCTATATTTTAGTGGTTTGCTAAATAGAAACACTTCACTTTAAGGTATTGGTTTCTCTACCAGTAAGAGTATACTAAGGTTTGATAAAATATACATGCAAAATAAATAATGGGTCAACACAAGAGACTATTTTCAACATCATAGTAACAGTCCAAGGTGGTTATTCCTGATCCATGAGCAGATTTTTTTTCCATATTCATAATGCAGAAACCTAAGTTTCTCCCATCTTCTGTCATCCCATGGGGCTATAACCATTTTTATTTATTTTATGGAAAGAGACAGCGAGTATAGAGGATGAATGAATGATGTGATTACCTTGATCATAAAGTGGCATACACAATTACTTATTCTGTTGATAGTAACTAGTCACAAGGCCACAGCTAGCTGCAAGGTGGTCTTGGAAATGGACCCTAGCTCCTTTAAGGAACCACAACAGTATACAAAAAAAATGGGAAGGAGATTTTGATGGACAGCCAGCTATTCCTCCCATATTACTTATTGACATTTTTAATATATCTTTACAGATTACAAAGCAATTATATAATTGCATAATGTAAATATCTTAGCAATTCTCAAACACAAAAAGTTATCTGTAGCCAAATTAGTAATTTGCCCAAGATGCATTACTTGTAAAAGTCAAAGCCTATGTGTGAACTCAGAACTTATCTTTCCAAATCTCATGCTCTTTCTGAAAAACTGGTTAGGAAATAAATAAATAAATAAGTAAATAAATAAGTGACTTTGTTCAGCATGAGATAAACTTTGAAATGATTACCTTCAAGTGATCTCATAAATTTTTGATCAGTAACACATGGCCACAAATCTTAGACAGTTTAATATTATATTTTCCTCTCAATAATACAGTTATAGAATCTAATCCCATTAAAAATGACCAAAGAGAGTTCAAGTACAACTCTTTTTATCTTAAGTGGACAGGATAAAATTATTTTTTGTGAATGAGGACTCATAGTTCATATTTTAATAATTGATATATTTAGACATTTAAGACTTGAAAATAATTTTTTCTCATGGCATTGCACATCAGGAAGTTGTTTCTTATCAGATAGTCTTTTATTCCTCCCTTTTATTTTTTAAGAGTCATTGCAAAATGCTGCTTGGAAGGAAACTCTGTACTAACTGTTCCAGTGCTGAAAAGACATAAAAAGAAAGTTCAATGAAGACAAATTTTCCCTTTTTTGAGCTTCTGAAAAAAATCAAATAAATATATCCAGCATTATGGAGAGAATTTTATTTGTTTTATTTCTGCCTGATCTATATTCAGATTTAAATATACTAGACAGTCACAGAATCATAAAATTTAAAGTTGGAAAAGAGTTTTGAGATAATCTCACCCAATCTGTCTGTCATTAAACCTCAGTAGAACTTATTGGTATAGTTTGAGGAAATTAACTAATGGCATACAGTCTTCTTCTTTGTTTCACAGATTATGCAATTTGAGCTTTTTGCCCTGACCAAATTATTGTTGGTCTAACTTTCTAACTTTCTTGGCGGGGCAAGGAGAGTTCCAGTGGTCTGCCCCTCCATTAGACAATGTTATTGCCAATTGGCTCCTTACTTATATGGGCAAGGTCTTATTAATTCCATGGCACTTCTTAGCTTTTATTATTGCAATGATTTGAATATATCCTTTATGTGGAAACTATCTTTTTAAATTTATTAAAAACAAAACGTACTTCAAGAACTGCCTAGAGTAATCTTTTTTGGTGGCATTATCATGTCTCGATGATTGTCTGCTTTCTAAGGATGAAAAATTTAGGGCTTTTTGCACAATCTTATTGACATATGACATTTGCAGTTAGGATTATAAATTATTTTTAGAATAAACCTTGCTGTCTGGAAATCTTCAATTCCAATTAGAATTCTTCAATAAACAAGTATGACTTATCTAGACTAACATAACTTTGCTTAGGTATTGTAAGTTTGTCTAATTGAACATTCTAGACTTGGTGCATACTTAACAAATGCTGTGTAATAGTGTCAAATTAGCTTGACAATTTCCTGTACATAGCAAGATTGATTTTAGACTTTTAATATCAAATGCTTTGAATATGGCCATCTATCACAGTATATGACTATAAATATGTTCTATTTGATGAGATCTGACTTTACTAAGGATTCGTTATTCTAGTATTTTTTTGTCAATGACTTTGAGGTGAGAAATTTATTCAAGTTATGCAACCACAGAACAGCCTCTACATTGGGATTTGTGGCTCATTGTCTGAAGCACAGTCTAGACAATAGCAAATTTTTCAATTCTAAACAGGCTGCATATAATAAATTGCCAACTTGAACACTGATTTAACTAAAACATTACACTTCATATTTCAATATTGCATTCCATCTGATTGCACTAAATGTTGGACACAGCAGTAGAATTCTGGTGTCTTGATTCTGTGATCTAGCTCTGAGGCTGTGTTGCTTGGATACAACCCAGAGGACCTAAAGCCTGTCCAAAACACTGAACACCAATTTCTCCACTGCAAGCACTTGATTGTGTATGTTTCTTTCCTGTTTTCTCCTCTTAAACACCCAAGTGAAAAGCCCAGTATACAATGAGTCCAATTCTCACAGTGTATCGGTCACATCCTTGATGCTAGCTTGATCATCTTGGTAATTGAGTTAATTCTTATAATTCATTCAGAATAATTAGGACGTTATTTGTTGAAAAATGTGACTTAAAGTTACATATGTCGTTTTCAAGAAGTTTTGGCAAGGTGAAGTAATGTAATTATTTTCCTGGAAGATTAAATATAAAAATGTGATTCAATAAATGATATGTTCATTCATTCAATGAAGATGTTTATTACATTTATTGCACTATTCTCAACATTGTTGAGAATATAAAAGAGGTAGTCATATGCTATATGACTTTCCTTTAAAAATTACAATTTAATTGAGATAATAAGTTATGCACATGTTTAAATGTTGATGACAGTGCAAGACAATAGCTTCCCA
>NW_012108630.1:732280-737482 GCF_000951045.1 Mandrillus leucophaeus
AAATTTTCCCTTTTTTGAGCTTCTGAAAAAAATCAAATAAATATATCCAGCATTATGGAGAGAATTTTATTTGTTTTATTTCTGCCTGATCTATATTCAGATTTAAATATACTAGACAGTCACAGAATCATAAAATTTAAAGTTGGAAAAGAGTTTTGAGATAATCTCACCCAATCTGTCTGTCATTAAACCTCAGTAGAACTTATTGGTATAGTTTGAGGAAATTAACTAATGGCATACAGTCTTCTTCTTTGTTTCACAGATTATGCAATTTGAGCTTTTTGCCCTGACCAAATTATTGTTGGTCTAACTTTCTAACTTTCTTGGCGGGGCAAGGAGAGTTCCAGTGGTCTGCCCCTCCATTAGACAATGTTATTGCCAATTGGCTCCTTACTTATATGGGCAAGGTCTTATTAATTCCATGGCACTTCTTAGCTTTTATTATTGCAATGATTTGAATATATCCTTTATGTGGAAACTATCTTTTTAAATTTATTAAAAACAAAACGTACTTCAAGAACTGCCTAGAGTAATCTTTTTTGGTGGCATTATCATGTCTCGATGATTGTCTGCTTTCTAAGGATGAAAAATTTAGGGCTTTTTGCACAATCTTATTGACATATGACATTTGCAGTTAGGATTATAAATTATTTTTAGAATAAACCTTGCTGTCTGGAAATCTTCAATTCCAATTAGAATTCTTCAATAAACAAGTATGACTTATCTAGACTAACATAACTTTGCTTAGGTATTGTAAGTTTGTCTAATTGAACATTCTAGACTTGGTGCATACTTAACAAATGCTGTGTAATAGTGTCAAATTAGCTTGACAATTTCCTGTACATAGCAAGATTGATTTTAGACTTTTAATATCAAATGCTTTGAATATGGCCATCTATCACAGTATATGACTATAAATATGTTCTATTTGATGAGATCTGACTTTACTAAGGATTCGTTATTCTAGTATTTTTTTGTCAATGACTTTGAGGTGAGAAATTTATTCAAGTTATGCAACCACAGAACAGCCTCTACATTGGGATTTGTGGCTCATTGTCTGAAGCACAGTCTAGACAATAGCAAATTTTTCAATTCTAAACAGGCTGCATATAATAAATTGCCAACTTGAACACTGATTTAACTAAAACATTACACTTCATATTTCAATATTGCATTCCATCTGATTGCACTAAATGTTGGACACAGCAGTAGAATTCTGGTGTCTTGATTCTGTGATCTAGCTCTGAGGCTGTGTTGCTTGGATACAACCCAGAGGACCTAAAGCCTGTCCAAAACACTGAACACCAATTTCTCCACTGCAAGCACTTGATTGTGTATGTTTCTTTCCTGTTTTCTCCTCTTAAACACCCAAGTGAAAAGCCCAGTATACAATGAGTCCAATTCTCACAGTGTATCGGTCACATCCTTGATGCTAGCTTGATCATCTTGGTAATTGAGTTAATTCTTATAATTCATTCAGAATAATTAGGACGTTATTTGTTGAAAAATGTGACTTAAAGTTACATATGTCGTTTTCAAGAAGTTTTGGCAAGGTGAAGTAATGTAATTATTTTCCTGGAAGATTAAATATAAAAATGTGATTCAATAAATGATATGTTCATTCATTCAATGAAGATGTTTATTACATTTATTGCACTATTCTCAACATTGTTGAGAATATAAAAGAGGTAGTCATATGCTATATGACTTTCCTTTAAAAATTACAATTTAATTGAGATAATAAGTTATGCACATGTTTAAATGTTGATGACAGTGCAAGACAATAGCTTCCCATAAGGTTAAAAGACAGAGTATTGTCAAGTGTCAAAGCTGGGAAAAATAGGAATTTAGGGAAAAGTCCCTGGAGTTTGAACTATTGAGTGTAGGTTTTATGGGAAAGATGTGACTCTAATCCATGATGAATGAAAACTAGTCAATTGTGGAAGAAAAAATGAGAACAAAGGGAAAGAAAGAGTTGAGAAAATAAATTATTTGAGAGATAATGAACAGCTATTCTAACAGCAGCACAGCATCTGTGAGTATGAATTCCTGTTGGAATTAGTAATAAAATAATTGGCTAGATACAGTATCTGCCTTCCAGCTTTCTAGTGTGCAAGATTAACTAATAAAGGCTGATTTCAAGGCAATGTGGAGGGAAATTGATACCATAGTTATTAATGATTTAATCAATTCTTCATTCATTCAGTACTGTATTTTGTCATTCCTTTAGTCAACTTAAGATGTACCTTCATTGTGTCAGAAACTGAATTCCAAAAAAGAGTGAATAAGACATATATGGCCCCTACTCTTTTAATGTTTACAGATTATTTCTCTAATTTGCTACAAATAATAAACAAATAAATTGGGAAGGGCACTAGTAAACAAGAAAATAATGTGCTGTAAAAAATTAGAGAATCTACTTAGAGAGGTTATCCATAGTAAGTCAGAAAGTAAAGGAAGAACAAGACTCAATCTTTCCAGGTCAAGGAATCCTTTGGAAAATGCTTTAGTTAACTTTTTAACTCAAGGATAAGTAAGACATGGGAATTGCAGCAGGAGTGAATTCCAGACAGAGAAAATAGCCTATGTAAAGCATGTTTGAAAGAAAGGAAAGCATGATTCTTTATGACCGGAGAAGTGGAGCTGGGAGAAATGTAGTTAGAGAAAGACAAGCAAGGTCAGATGATGAAGTGTCCTGTGATATTGTCTGCTTATTTAATGTCAGTAACAATCTAGCATTTATATGGGCCGGGCGCGGTGGCTCATGCCTGTAATCCCAGCACTTTGGGAGGCCGAGGCGGGCGGATCACGAGGTCAGGAGATCGAGACCATCCTGGCTAACATGGTGAAACCCCGTCTCTACTAAAAATACAAAAAATTAGCGGGGTGTGGTGGTGGGCACCTGTACTTCCAGCTACTGGGGAGGCTGAGGCAGGAGAATGGCGTGAACCCGGGAGGTGGAGCTTGCAGTGAGCCGAGATTGCACCACTGCAGTCCAGCCTGGGAGACAGAGTGAGACTCTGTCTCAAAAAGAAAAAAAAATAAAAATTATTTTATACATTAGGATACTGCTTGAGAGAGAGAGGGGAAGAGATGGGGGGGGCAGAGAGAGAGAGAGAGAGAGATCTTTTCCTTTTTATAAATCTCCACAGTCCTATTAGAATAGGACCCCGCACTTATGAACTAAATAAACTTCCATCGCTTTCTAAAGACAGTGTCTCTTTGTAGAGTCATACTAGGTTTGGGCTTCAACACATTAATTAGAATGGGCCACAGTTCAGTCCTTAGCAGAAGGCTACATGTGTGACCAGTGAAGGTAACTCTTGGGATTCTATATGTGCTCATTATATGTTTTTCCCTGTCACAGCCTGATGACATGCTTTCTTTTTAGAGTTTTGAAAGGCATACATATTTTGAGTCAGTCCCCGCCTTTCATCATGAGGACTACTGAGAGGAGCACCACGCTTTTAGAAATAGAATGTGAAGTTTTGGTTTATTTGCTAAAAACAATCATAGAAATTTCACACATCTATCCCTTAGTGTTCAGTCTTTTAAAAGCACAAGAAATATTATGAGTAGAAAAAATGTTTATGGAAATTAAAGATTACAGTCATGTGGAAAGATCTGGGCATGTGAAGATCGGGAACAGGAAAGTGATATTCAGCAAAAGTCACTAACCATGACAGCCTGTTGTGGATGGCCAGGTCAGAGATTGCAGAAAAGTTCCAGAAGATGTGCATCCTTGGCCACTGAATTGGGACTTAAATAAGGCAGTGCTTGAAGAGAGGTCTGTTGAAGCTATCACCTTGCTAGAGCTTGGTGGTTGGCTTGGGGCTGCCATTGGTTGATGAAAACAGTAGAAAGATGAGCTGAAACTAGAGCCCAGGGAACACGCTGAGACTGTCTCTCACCCTGGCCTCCCACCGCAGTCCTCCAAAATAAAAAGAAAGCTTCTCTTTTACCTAACTCAAATCCAGACCACATATGGAAGGGGATTCTGGGATAAATTCAGTTGACCCCGAATAAGGTGGGGTTAGCGGCACCCCCTCACAGTAAAAAACCCACACATAACTTTCGACTCCCCTAAAACTTAACTAATAGCCCCCTGTTGACTGGAAGCTTTACCGATAATGTAGGCATATTTTGTATGTTACATATATTTACTATTTATTAATTGGAAGTGATTATCCCAAAGACCTTTGTCCCCTTTGCCTTCACATTGTGTGGGCTGAGAAGAAGGAGAAAGAGTAAGGGTTGGTCTTACAGAAATGGGGAACATATTAATAACTTGGCAAGGGCAAGCAGGATGAGACTGAACATAGATTGCTAGATATGGCAATTTTGAAGCCATTGGAGACCTTCGAAAAGGTTATTTTATTAGAGTGGTGGCAAGCAGAAAATCTGATAAGAAATGAATAAAGAAATAGAGAAAATAAAAGTGCATAAAATACATATGCACATAAACAAATGTAGGTACAAAATATTTAGAGTTATCAGTTCGTGAGCTTTACTGGCAGTAACTAGTGTCAGGAACTATGAAGGATTTGAAATTTTAACCAATCATAAGTTAGCTTGCCACAGTTGCCTGGATGCTGGAAGAAGGCAGAGTTGACTAATCTTTACTAGACTTTACTAGTCACTGGCCAGGAGGCAGAATTAAGTCCAGGTTTATATTGTTTTTTCTTGCTGCCCATTCCCCAATCCCACGGGGGTGCTGTGGAGTTGGGCTATGTGCTTCTTCCTTTGGCTGGTCCTAATCTGTATCCTAGACCTCTGATTAATGCAATTGTGAGTATAATTATTTTCAGTGAGTCCTGTAAGTCTTTCTAGTGAAATTTTGAACCCAAGATGGCTGTGGTAACCCCTGAATTTGTTACGAGCTAGTCTGAAATAAGGGTGGTCCTGGGGACATTCAAAGGCAGCTGGTACCTGAAGTGAGAATAGTATTGTGACTGTGTTTTCAGATTATGCAGTTTCCTTAAATCTGGGAAACTCAACTTTTTTAGGTATGGTTAAAAGCGTTTGTGTTTGTTCGATATGATAACGACAAAAAGTATGACTCCCACTTTTTTCTTTACTGACTTTTGTTCCAAATTTATTTAGAGTCATTCAGAAAGGTTACTATATTCCAAGAGTCATACAACTCATCATATGAGACAGACCAATATGTCAATTATCATGCAATATTTAAGATAAATGGCA
>NW_012108630.1:738637-741878 GCF_000951045.1 Mandrillus leucophaeus
AAATTAGCCGGGCGCGGTGGTGGGCGCCTGTAGTCCCAGCTACTCGGGAGGCTGAGGCAGGAGAATGGCGCGAACCCGGGAGGCGGAGCTTGCAGTAAGCTGAGATGGTGCCACTGCACACTCCAGCCTGGGCGACAGAGTGAAGACTCCGCCTCAAAAAAAAAAGAAAGAAAGAAATTACTAAAACAGATTTTATGACTATATATAATTTAAGCCAAACTTATACCCAAATCTGGTCATCAATATTTATGTAGTTCCAACAGATATAATTTGCTCATGACCAAATTAACAGAGGTGAATGTTTTTATTGCCATATATTGATATTGGATTTATGAAGTGAAGTGTAAGATACATTGTTTCTTAGAATTTGTGTCAGTTTCAGAGTAAAGAAATGAATCTGAAGAATAACATAAGTGAGCAATTCCAAATATTAAAAAATAGAAAACAAAAATGTGATTTGGACTTTACTTAATTTCCTCTTAAGTCACTACATTAGAAATTCTTCAAATTCTTCTGGATAAAGGAAAAATGAGTAAACATATTTCTTATATTTAACAGTTCTTGGACAAAATCGACAAATATTTTTGAATATCAATTCAAAACTATACGACTGCCAGCTATTGGCAATTGCATGTTGCAAAATGAGTTCAGTGGTGAAAGGAGGATTCCAAGCCTCAAAGTTGTTGTACTAAAAGTCAGGATATGTCTGCAAAGCAAAACAAACACTACCTTGGAATAACAAACTGTCTGGTATTCTTCACCATTTTAAAAACATATTGGGATATCAAAAAAATTTAATCTGGTATCAATCGTGTTGTTTAAAGTAGCTTCCAGTACATAAAACACAATGGGCGCCTATGCCAATCAAACCTCTTGTATTTGCTGTTTAATATGCCAGTGATTGAAATCTTACCACTGAGACTGGCACATAGTAAGTCTTCAAGGAATGGTAGTTATCGCACTACTATACCTAAGGACTCAGTCTCAGAGATCCTGTGGGGAAAGAGAAATGAGCAATTGTCACACGATTCTGCAGCCTTTAGAGAATCCACAGACATCTTTTTATAATTTTGCTGTAAGTTCGTAGTAAAAAAGCAGGTTGTGAGAGGTAGTTCAGAATATATTGGAGAATCAATATCATCCACATTTCTACAATTTTAAAAAATCAACTTACGTTCTATCGTATATATCTTAGAGTTAGGAATGTGTGTTTATTCTCTCTCTCTCTCTCTCTTTTTCATATGCATGCTTGAGTACACTGAAGAGACTGAAGTGACTGAAGCAGCAGGGAGATCTGATAATTGATCAGCATGTTTTTACTTTTTTTTTTTCCTAGTAACAAACTGGTCATATTATAAATTCAATTTAAAAAGTTGATCATGCAGCTATGATAAAATGCATTCTTCCTTCTACTGGGTGTTTCACTATTATATGAAATCAAATAAGTTGTTAGGAATGTTTATTCCTTAACAATAGAATAGGTAAGTTTTATGATGTGGAAAAATATATTTTATAGAGAAGAAACAGTTTTGATCTTCCTAAATCATGACATTCAGCTGGAACAGGACTACAAGGAACAGCACTTATTTCTATGCAGATTGGAACTTAACTTTCATGTTGGTAACAGTCTTATTCTTCATTTTAATAATTGAGCAAGCTATTAATTCAATATTAGTACCCCTAAATATTTTGTTTCTTGAAGCAATCAGAGCTGGAGTGTTAGTTTCCTAGGGCTACTGCAACAAAGTAGCACAAACTGGGTGACTTAAACAATAGATATTTACTGTCTCATAGTTCTGAAGGTCAGAAGTCTCAGATCAAGGTGTCGGCAGGGTTGACTCCTGAGGGTGCTTAGGGAGAATCTATTTCTTGCCTCTTTCCTAGCTTCTGGCAATGACCAGGAATCCTTTGCATTTTTTGGCTTGTATATGTATCACTCCAATCCTTTCCTCTTCTTCACACGGAGTTCTATGATGGCTAATATTGAATGTCAACTTGATTGGACTGAAGAATGCAAGGTATTGTTCCTGGATGTGTCTGTGAGGGGGTTGCCAAAGGAGATTAACACTTGAGTCAGTGGACTGGGAGAGGCAGACCCACCCTCAATTGGGTGGGCATAATCCAATCAGCTGCCAGCAGGGCCAGAACAAAAGCAGGCAGAAGAGTGTGGAAGGGCTAGACTAGCTAAGTCTTCTGGCCTCCATCTTTGTCCCATGCAGGTGCTTCCTGCCCTTGAACATCAGACTCCATGTTCTTCGGCCTTTGGACTCTTGGACATATATACCAGTGATTTGCCAGGAGCTCTCGGGTCTTCGGCCACAGACTGAAGGCTCCACCATTGGCTTCTCTACTTCTGAGGTTTTGAGACTTGGACTGGCTTCCTGGCTCCTCAGCTTGCGGCCTGTTGTGGGACTTCACCTTGTGATCATGTGAGTCAATTACCCTAATGAACTCCTCTTCATATATACGTCTATCCTATTAGTTCTGTCCCTTTAGAGAACCCTGACTAATACAGATATCGTTACCGGGTAGCGGGGTGCTGCTGTGAAGACACCCAGAAATGTGGAAGCAGCTTTGGAACTGGGTAAGAGGCAGAGGTTGGGACAGTTTGGAGGGCTCAGAAGAAGACAGTAAGATGTAAGAAAGTTTGGAACTTTCCAGGGACTTGTTGAATGGCTTTGACCAAAATGCTGATAGTGACATGGACAGTTAAGTCCAGGATGAGGCGGTTTTAGATGGAGATGAGGAACTTGTTGAGAACTGGAATAAAGGTGACTCTTGCTATGTTTTAGCAGAGACTGGTGGCATGTTGTCCCTGCCCTAGAGATTTGTGGAATTTTGAACCTGAGAAAGATGATTTAGGGTATCTGGGAGAAGAAATTTCTAAGCAACAAAGCATTCAAGAGTTGACTTGGGTGCCATTAAAAGCATTCAGTTTTATGTATTTACAAAGATATTGTTTAGAATTGGAACTTGTATTTAAAAGGGAAGCAGATCATAAAAGTTTGGAAAATTTGCAGCCTGAAGATGCAAGACAAATGAAAAATTTATTTTCTGAGGAGAAATTCACACTGGCTGCAAAAATTTGCATATGTAACTAGGAGTCAAATATTAATTGCCAAGACAGTGAGGAAAATATCTCCAGGGCATGTCAGAGATCTTCACTTCAGCCATTCCCATTACAGGCCTGGAGGCCTAGGAAGGAAAAACAGTTTCATAGGCCAGGCCCAGGGCCCCCCTG
>NW_012108630.1:743528-791124 GCF_000951045.1 Mandrillus leucophaeus
TAGGAATGTTTATTCCTTAACAATAGAATAGGTAAGTTTTATGATGTGGAAAAATATATTTTATAGAGAAGAAACAGTTTTGATCTTCCTAAATCATGACATTCAGCTGGAACAGGACTACAAGGAACAGCACTTATTTCTATGCAGATTGGAACTTAACTTTCATGTTGGTAACAGTCTTATTCTTCATTTTAATAATTGAGCAAGCTATTAATTCAATATTAGTACCCCTAAATATTTTGTTTCTTGAAGCAATCAGAGCTGGAGTGTTAGTTTCCTAGGGCTACTGCAACAAAGTAGCACAAACTGGGTGACTTAAACAATAGATATTTACTGTCTCATAGTTCTGAAGGTCAGAAGTCTCAGATCAAGGTGTCGGCAGGGTTGACTCCTGAGGGTGCTTAGGGAGAATCTATTTCTTGCCTCTTTCCTAGCTTCTGGCAATGACCAGGAATCCTTTGCATTTTTTGGCTTGTATATGTATCACTCCAATCCTTTCCTCTTCTTCACACGGAGTTCTATGATGGCTAATATTGAATGTCAACTTGATTGGACTGAAGAATGCAAGGTATTGTTCCTGGATGTGTCTGTGAGGGGGTTGCCAAAGGAGATTAACACTTGAGTCAGTGGACTGGGAGAGGCAGACCCACCCTCAATTGGGTGGGCATAATCCAATCAGCTGCCAGCAGGGCCAGAACAAAAGCAGGCAGAAGAGTGTGGAAGGGCTAGACTAGCTAAGTCTTCTGGCCTCCATCTTTGTCCCATGCAGGTGCTTCCTGCCCTTGAACATCAGACTCCATGTTCTTCGGCCTTTGGACTCTTGGACATATATACCAGTGATTTGCCAGGAGCTCTCGGGTCTTCGGCCACAGACTGAAGGCTCCACCATTGGCTTCTCTACTTCTGAGGTTTTGAGACTTGGACTGGCTTCCTGGCTCCTCAGCTTGCGGCCTGTTGTGGGACTTCACCTTGTGATCATGTGAGTCAATTACCCTAATGAACTCCTCTTCATATATACGTCTATCCTATTAGTTCTGTCCCTTTAGAGAACCCTGACTAATACAGATATCGTTACCGGGTAGCGGGGTGCTGCTGTGAAGACACCCAGAAATGTGGAAGCAGCTTTGGAACTGGGTAAGAGGCAGAGGTTGGGACAGTTTGGAGGGCTCAGAAGAAGACAGTAAGATGTAAGAAAGTTTGGAACTTTCCAGGGACTTGTTGAATGGCTTTGACCAAAATGCTGATAGTGACATGGACAGTTAAGTCCAGGATGAGGCGGTTTTAGATGGAGATGAGGAACTTGTTGAGAACTGGAATAAAGGTGACTCTTGCTATGTTTTAGCAGAGACTGGTGGCATGTTGTCCCTGCCCTAGAGATTTGTGGAATTTTGAACCTGAGAAAGATGATTTAGGGTATCTGGGAGAAGAAATTTCTAAGCAACAAAGCATTCAAGAGTTGACTTGGGTGCCATTAAAAGCATTCAGTTTTATGTATTTACAAAGATATTGTTTAGAATTGGAACTTGTATTTAAAAGGGAAGCAGATCATAAAAGTTTGGAAAATTTGCAGCCTGAAGATGCAAGACAAATGAAAAATTTATTTTCTGAGGAGAAATTCACACTGGCTGCAAAAATTTGCATATGTAACTAGGAGTCAAATATTAATTGCCAAGACAGTGAGGAAAATATCTCCAGGGCATGTCAGAGATCTTCACTTCAGCCATTCCCATTACAGGCCTGGAGGCCTAGGAAGGAAAAACAGTTTCATAGGCCAGGCCCAGGGCCCCCCTGCTGTGTGCAGCCTAGGGACTTGGTGCCCAGTGTCCCAGCCACTACAGCTGTGTCTAAAAGGGGTGAAGGTTCAGTCGACCCATGGCTTCAGAAGGTGCAAGCCCCAAGCCTTGGCAGCTTTCATGTGATGTTGAGCCTGTGTGTGCACAGAAGTCACAAATTGAGGTTTGGAAACCTCTGCCTAGATTTCAGAGGATGTGTAGAAATGCTTGGATGTCCAGCAGACGTTTGCTGCAGGGAAAGAGCCCTCATAGAGAGCCTCTGTTAGGTAAGTGTGGAAGGGAAATGTGGGGTCTAAGCACAAACACAGAGTCCCCACTGGGACACTGCCTTGTGGAGCTGTGAGAAGAGGGCCATCATCCTCCTGACCTCAGAATGGTAGATCCACCAACAGCTTCCACTCTGTGCTTGGAAAAGTCACAGATACTTAATGATAGCCCATGAAAGCAGTTGAGTGGGAGGGGGACTGTGACCTGCAAAGCCACAGGGCCAGAGCTACCCAAAGCTGTGGGAACCCACTTCTTGCATCGACATGACCTGGATGTGAGACATGGAGTCAAAGGAGATCATTTTGAAGCTTTGAGATATGACTGCTACTGTGGATTTCAGTCTTGCAAGGGGCCTATAGCCCATTCATTTTGGCCTATTTATTCCACTTGCAGTGGGTGTATTTACCCAATTCCTGTACCCTCATTGTATCTAGGAAGTAACAAACTTGCTTTAGATTTTACAGTCTCATAGGCAGAAGGGACTTGCCTTGCCTCAGATGAGACTTTGGACTGTGGACTTTTGAATTAATGCTGAAATGAGTTAAGACTTTGGGGGACTGCTAGGAAGGCATAATTTGTTTTGAAATGTGAGGACATGAGATTTGGGAGTGGGAGGAGCCAGGGATGAAATGATACGGTTTGGCTCCATGTCCCTACCCAAATCTCACCTTGAATTGTAACAACTCCCTTGTGTTATGGGAGGGACGAGGTAGGAGGTAACTGAATCATGGGGGCGAGTTTTTCTCATGCTGGTCTTGTGACAGTGAATACGTCTCACAAAATCTGCTGGTTTTATAAGGGACACTTCCTCTGCACATGCTCTCTCTTGCCTGCTACCATGTAAGATGTGCCTTTTTCCTCCTTTGCCTTCTGCCATGATTGTGAAACCTCCCCAGCCATGTAAAACTGTGAATCCTTATGAATTACCCAGTCTTGGTTATATCTTTATTAGCAGGGTGAAAATGAACTAACGTAAGTTCTCTCTGTGTTTATGTGTCTTCACGTTGTTGTCTTTTTATGAGGACATCAGTTATATTGTATTAAGAACCTATCCTGGCCAGGCACTGAGGCTTACTCCTGTAATTCCAGCATTTTGGGAGGCCAAGGTGGGTGGATCACCTGGGGTCAGGAGTATGAGACTAGTCTGGCCCACATGGTGAAAAGCCATCTCTACTAAAAATACAAAAACTTAGCTGGGCGTGGTGGTGGGCACCTGTAATGCCAGCAACTTGGGAGGCCGAGGCAGGAGAATCACTTGGACCCAGGAGGCAGAGGTTGTGGTGAGCCAAGATTACATCATTGCACTCTAACCTGGGAAACAAGAGCATGCCTTCCATGCTTCCAAGAGCAAACTCCATCTCAAAAAAAAAAAAGAACCCATCCTACTCAAGTATGACTTTATCTTAACTAATAACCTTTGCAACGACCCTATTTCCAAATGAGGTCACACTCTGCATTCTGAGGTACTAGGAATTTGGTTTCTAATATATATAATCTTTAATATATATATAGAATATATTTATATATACACACATTAAATATATACATATATGTGTATTTGTGTGTGTATTTTTTTTTTGCCAGTGGTGAATGGAAGGGCACAATTTAACTTCTAACATCTGGTGACCTGATTGTAATCTTACTTTTATTTTTGCTTCTTCGTTTTCATCTGTATTCTTATTTTATGGAAAATAAAGGGGTGGATTTTATTCCTATAAATGATTAAGTTCTACAGCTTAATCAGCTAGATTAAGAAGAAATAGGAAGCATAGTTTACTACTTATTCCAGGATATGTCTTCCTGGATTAGGTATCAGAGTAAACAGAGTTGGGACTCAGTATGGCATGAATAATTCCTAGAAAGAAATGAAGAGAGTGCAACAGAGGCTTTGTGGGAAATTGCATTGTCTGTGTTAACCTAGAAACCAGAGTGGACATGGGAGGCATAATTAAATGTTTAAGAAAGAAGGCAGAAAAGCCTCATGATAATGAGCTAGGTTTGAAAGAGTATCTTTTTCTAAATGCTGAAGTTGGAGGAAGAAAATCCGTGAGTAATTGCATTCAGTGCCTATTGAACAAATTATTGGGTTAAACTACACTGGCAAGTGAAAATTAGAGTTTAGAAAAATTCTGTAACAGGCAGGTGCATGGGTCCTAGAAAAAAAAAAAACAGAGAAGATTAAAAAAAAAACTGCATAAAAGTCAGAAGATTGCAAGAACTTATGTGAGAGAGAAACAACTTGGACAAGCTATGCAGTCGCTGGGGAAGAAGATGTGGGCAAAAGGAATTCAGACACCAGACTAGATAAGAGCCAAAGGTGAGCAACAGGGGGACATAGATTATGGAAACCTATTGCCATTCCAGGCATGAAGTTAGAAAGGCAAGACTGTTTCCGTCCTGGAACCAGAAGAGGAGAGCTAGCCCAGTGGGTTCATCTGTTAGAAAGGGGAGCTTGATTGATACTTGAGGGTTTGCTGGAGGTGGAGGCAGGAAAGTGAAAGAAGGTATGGAACCCATGCTGGTATTATAATTTTCATTCTAGACAACTCATCACAGTCAGTGTGAATTTGGGGATTCTAGTTTGAATGAGTCCATGAGGATTCTCAAAGAGAGTAAAAACAGCCTCTCTTTTTTTCCAAAAGGGGAAAAAAAGAAAACATTCTCTCTTTTTTTCTTTCCCTCTCTCTTTAACAGTTCTCACAGTCCTTGGGCAAGCAAAACAACAATCTATTTACAATCTTCCTTCTCTCATTTATGGGACTTTGATCTTAAGGTTCTAACAGGCAGAAGTGGACTAAAATTAGTAGCTACATTTTCTATGCAGAATGTGACAGTGGCCCTCCTTCCTCTTGATTACAGTCTTAGGTTTAATGAGAGAATAGAGTGAACCCCAAGGATGTCTAGGGTAGCTGACCTGCAGGCTCCCACTTGGTACTGCAATCTCCAGCTAACAGCTTTCCAGAATTCCCCAACATCCCATTGATCTCCATCTACCTGGACATAGTCTTAACTCAGAGGGCATAAAACATGTGCGATGCCTTTTGGACAAGAACACTTAAAGATTGAGGATATCCAGATATCTGAATTATATTTGGTAAGTGAAAAATGCCACATACTGCCCTCTGGTTAATGGAGCATTTGAAAATTACTGAAGAACCATACAGGTAAGAAGATACACTGCCAACAGAAAAAGAATATTGTACTGTGTCCAAATATGGACACCATAATTGTCCATATTTTGGGGGTAAGGTGTGGTATTTCAATACATATATACTATATGTTATGATAAAATTGGGGTAATAGCATATCCATCACCTCAAATATTTATTATTTCTTCATGCCAGAAACATTCAAAATCCTCTCCTCTATTTGAAATTATACAATAAATTATTGTTAGCTATAGTCACCCTACAATGCTATTAGTCTCTATAACTTATTCCTCCTATCTTGTTGTGTTTTTTTTTAATCTGTTAGCCAACTTCTTCCTATCCTTCCTTTACCCTTCCTAATCACTGGTAACCACTATTCTATTCTTTTCTTCTTTGAGATCAACATTTGTAACTCCAGCATATGAGAGAGAACATGCAGTATTCATTCTTATGTGTCTGATTTACGTAACATAAGGTCTTCTAGTTCCATCCATGTTGCCACAAATGACAGCATTTCCTACTTTTTTGGCTGAATAGTATTCTATTGTATAAACATACCACATTTAAAAAATTAATTTATCCACTGACGGAGGTTGATTGTGTATCTTGGCTATTGTCAATAGTGCTGTAATAAGCATGGGTGTACAGATTTTTTTTGACATACTGACTTATTTTCCTTTGTATATATACTCAGTAGTGGGATTGCTGAATTATATGGTAGTTATATTTTAAATATTTTTGGAAACCATACTGTTTTTCATAGTGGTTGTACTAATTTACAGATATTTAATACAGTGTGGCTTTCCTCCACAATAGCAACAATTCATCCATCTCATCTTACTTCTGTGGCTGATCCCTGAGTTTGGATATGTGAATAAAAGACACACAAAAAGACCAAATGAAAAGAAAGTACCTATGTTCCAAAGGACAAATTCCTGCCGAATGTTTGGTTTATGTAATAACTGCACTGGAATCTCGTGTGCCCCACAATGTAGAAGAATACGCCAACATGACAAACCAAAAAGGAAGATAAAGATTTTCTATTCATCCTTCCAGAATTCATGCTCATCCCCCATTTTTGCCTGCTCACATATTTTTGAAATTAATTCATTGATTCGTTTTGTCACTTTCACCTTTTTTCTTCAATCTTAGCTCCAATTTCCATAGACTTCCTTTGTAATGTGTTTAATATGCATCATGTTTTGCATTAGTACTTTTGCAAAATGTGCATGCTTGGTGCACGTGAAATTTTAATCTATATAAATGTATTGTGTTCATATATACTTCTATTATTTTCATGCTTTTTTCACTAAAAACTATATTTTAAAATTCAATCATAGTGTTTTGAGTAATGAATCCATTGTTCGTAACTACTGATTGACATTGCATGGTGTCCATTCATCACGTTTTACCTGGTCATTCTCCCAGGTTTAGACTGCCAGGTTGCTTCCTAATTCTAGCACTGCAATAAACACCTTACAAGTATCCCCTGTGAACCCATGTGAGACTATCTTTGAGCCATGTATCCAGCAGGAGAATTGCAGAGCAGTACAGGCTATAACCTTTGTATCCTGCATATCTAGAGAGAAATAGATTTGCTCTCAAAAATAGCATTTTTCACTAACAGTGCTTGAGGGCTCCTATGTCCTTGAATTTCCACCAATACATGACATTCTAGCTTCTTAATCTTTGTTTAAAAGGTGCAAAGTAACACCTTGTTTTAATTGACATTTCTCTCATTACTAACGATCTGGTGATTTTGAGTGTGTCTTTATGTGCTGTTAACTTTTCTTCTTTTTCATGATTTTTGCTTTTTTTCTTCAGTAGCATCTTTATTCTTGTTGATTTATAGACTTGTATAATCTTTCTTTTCGTTTCTTTTTTGAATTAAATATCTTCTGCCATTTTTCCGTCTGTTTCTTAACTTTTGTCTATGTTATGATTCATAGACTATAAATCTGCATTTTGGCATATTGAAACTTACGTTTTTTTGTCTTATATTTATGTTTTTGGTATTTTTGTTTAAGATAACATTCTAAGATCCTGCTACAAAGATATTCTATTACATTTTATCTAGAAATTTTATGGTTTTTAATTGACATAGTGTACACGTGTGTGTGTGTGTGTAGGTGTGTATCATGTTATGTAGAAATCTAGGTTTTTCCTATTTATAGTACAAACCCTTCAGAATTCAAAGTTGATTACAATTATGTATAGGTAGAAAAGGATTTCAACAATATCAACACAAATATGGCACTGTCACTGAAAATCTTCAGTCAACATAAGTACACAAAAAGGAAAGAGAAATACTTGGAAGATCCAAACAAATTTATACCCTGCCAAAATATATCTAAGTAACACTTTTCCATTTGATATTTCTAGAATTACAGACTACTAGGAAAACCTGAGACAGCTAGCAGCAGCTAGTGGCACAGGTGAGATTTCTTTCAAATCTCAGTGGCTTTCATGTGGAGGTTGACTGACGGAAGAAGAAAAACCTCTTTTCGATAAAGTTCAAACAATTGCTTCAAGCACTCTGACTTCACCTTGACCTGTTTCCAAGTGATTAATTTCATCATATAAACAGCTATAATACAACACTGACAGGGCTTCGGCTTAGACAACCCTTCACCCCTGGCCCTCAGGCCTCAATTCCTTTACTATTTATATCTTTAGGAGCTGGCACCACTTTTTCTTGTAACAATGCAACAATGACTACTAAATCTAGATCTTTTATGTTCTGCCCAACCTCCCCCCAAATGCTGATGTTCAGAGTATTGTACAGTAGACAGACAATCCATCATGTCAAATGTGCTGGCAGACTGGCTGACTTCTGCCTTTATGGAATTCAATGCCTTGCCAAGTAAATAAATATAGTAAAAAACACATCCAAAATTAGATATGCCCTTAAATAAGTTATTATAGGAAATTTGCCAAGAGCTTTTTCTTTCCTGTCTCCCAGACTGCCTGTGTGTAAGGTCAAAAGGTCAGAGTAGATTATGCCTCGCCAGTCCTAACATCACACCGTCACGAAGTTCCACTCTGCTTCATGAACCTTCCTGCTAATCAAAGCAAGCCTGGGGAGTCTGTTCGAAGTTTCTGAAGGATTATTTAGCAATCCTGCCAGAGTTCCTCGCCTATTGTTCACAACCAGGAGTGTTATCTCATCTTTGGGCCAGAGCACAGTTTATCTTTCTTCAGAAAGACAGATATGAAAGCGCTTAAGGAGCACACACTCTCTCTCTAGCCAATCATGAAAAATCACATCCAAAAGCTATTTTGCAACTTCTCAGCTACTGGGTCAATTTGTCCGATATCTAAATAGTTCCTCCTTTTGTTAAAGAAATTTCCTGCTTTGAAGAAAACATCAGAGATGAAAGGTTACAAAAACTTGGTGGAGTGAGAAGAACCTTGCACTGGACATAACTCATAATGAGATGCATTCCCTTTAAAATCAAACAAGAAGGAAGCTTTTGTTGCAGTTAAACTGGTCCAATTTCCATTATGTTTAAAATGATTTTTGTTCAGAAGTGTACAAACCGAAAGTGTTTGCTAAAAACTTTACCACTTAGGGTATTATTTTTTAAAAGATAAATAAACATACCTCTTCTAAATATTTAAAACTTGAAATGTTTCACTCAAATGCAAATTGATTTTTGACGCTGATGATCAATTAGGGGTCTTGAATGCCGCACACTGAAGTGTAACTGCCTTTCCATGCAGGCATGACCAGAACATAGTTAATATTCCACATATTTGAGGCACAGAGATCTAAAGATCTCTGTGTAGCACTGCCAGGAGCTTGAAATCGAGGAGCGAAAAGTATTTGAATAGCCAAAATTAACATTGCAAAGCCCTGACTTGAAAGCCAATGTAAATCCTACAAGTGAATCCCATGCCATAACTCATCTGATTAACTTGATTTTTACATTTACTTTACCCATGTTAAGCACAGAAAAGGGCAGAGAGCAGGCTGGGTCCGTATTACTTTCACTCTCATGCTTGTGAAGAGATCACCAAACACGCTTTGCGTGAGCAGTAAAAGCTTTTAATCACCTGGGTGCAGGCGGGCTGAGTCCGAAAAGAGAGTCAGGGAAGGGAGATAGGGATGGGGCCGTTTTATAGGGTTTGGGTAGGTAAAGGAAAATTACAGTCAAAGGGGGTTGTTCTCTGGCGGGCGGGGTCACAAGGTGCTCAGCGGGGGAGCTTTTGAGCCAGGATGAGCAAGGAGAAGGCATTTCACAAAGTAATGTCATCAGTTAAGGCAGGAACAGGCCATTTTCACTTCTTTTGTGGTGGAATGTCATCTGCTAAGGCAGGAACCGGCCATCTGGATGTGTACGTGCAGGTCACAGGGGATATGATGGCTTAGCTTGGACTCAGAGGCCTGCCAATTACTATACTTGCTTTACAGATGAGAAAACCCCAGACTTAGTTAGGTTAACTATGTTGCCCAAGTCCAAACATTAAATATTTTAGATTTTAGGGAATATGATCATAACTTGTTTAATAAAGAAGATAAATTCAGAGATCCTTCACTATCAGAAACCTCTTTCTCAGTATGTAAAGCGGAGGCATATAAGTGTCTTTGCAGGTTGGGATCTGTCTAAGTGAGAGCTGGCTTTCTCTGGCCCTTCAGCTGCCAGCTCTGTCTGCCAGTGTTGCTCGGTCTTGGAGGTGTTTTACCAACTTGTGATAAGCTATTGAATAAGATCAGAATAGCACTAAAGAAAGTCTATACCAGGGAAGTGGTAGCAGGATTAAAATGAGAGACTGATTTGAAAGATGTTTTAGAAACAATATTTGAGACTGATCGAAAGGTAAGCATCCATCATCTATTCTATTCCTTTTTGGGAAGTACCTCATGGACGGATGATATATGATTGACAGGTATAATTTCCTATGATTTATATTCATATGACTCATAACTTTGTTTTTCATAAATAGCTTCCATTCATATTTAAACTATATGATTTTATAATAAATATTGAATTGCTCTCTAAATATATAGCTTTTATGACCAAACTATACTATGACTGGATTTCTGCTTTAGACAAACTGAATATTAGATTAGGCTACACATCACCTGATGTGTCTTGATGATACCACTCTTAGTGAACACAGCCCTTACGAAAATGACTAACATCACAGATAATGCCATTGTACTAGTCCAGCCATCAGCTATTTCTCTTTATTAGATCTCCCCTGAAGGAACCAATGACTTTCATAAGTTATTCCCTTATAAAGTGACCATACAATTGTAACACATGCAAATACAGGCTACTGAGATTAGTCTTGTGTGATATTGATCTTGTAGTCTTTATGGAAATCAGAGACATGTGAAGAGGTCACAGTCTCTTCATCTGTACTCTTACTGGCAGTATCTTCTTCCTGAATTCAAAAAGAGTCTCTTGCACACAGTGTTATCAGTATACAGTTAATCTTCATTATTCCTGAATTTGCCTACTTGTTAAAATGTATTTGAAACCCCCCAAATCAACACTTGCAGTGCTTTCATAGGCATTTGTGGACATACACAGAGAGAAAAATTAAGTCACTCCATGTGCAGATTCCCAGCTGATGTTGAAAAAGGTGATGCTCTGCTACCTCTTTGCAGCCCTGCTTTTAGTAAATGAGTGTCTTTTTCCTGATCTTTTTAGTGTCATGTTTTTCACGTTTTTGTGCTTTTTGTCGGTAATTTCTCTGTGTAAATTGGCCCCTCAAATGTAATGCCGAACTGCTATCTAGTGTTTCTAAGTGCAAAAGGTGTGCCTTCTGGAGAATATATGTATGTTAAAAAGGCTTCTTTCAGGCATGTGTTATAGTACTCTTGGCTGTCAGTTCAGTGTTAATGAATCAGCAGCATGGTGTATCCAGAAAAAGGAAGAGAAAAGTTACTATCTCTATGAGAGGTTATCCTGGAAAGAGTTAAAGTTAACATTTGTAGTTCATAATGAAGCCATAGAAAAGATGGAAAACTGGCTAAATTTGTGGACTCATGAGATGACAACCAGTAAAAATGTGTAGGGGACAGTTTTGTTGCGAGGCTGAAAGTAAAAAAAACCAGGGTCAGGACAATGTTAAGCTCTTTGTGGCTCATGCTGAGAAGCTTACATATTTTGAAAGGCAATGTATCATGAATATGTTAAATTTTCAGGTGAGGCAGGTTCTGCAGCTTAGGATGCTGTGAAGAATTTTAAGAATACCTGCTAAGTGGGATACAGAAGTAGGATTAGGTGGCAGAGCAGGTTACAAGACTGACTAATTTTAGGAGGATGTTGACAAACAAATACGTGTACTACAAATGGTGTTTAGGTTGAGGAAAATGTCTTGAGCAGAGGCTTGTGGGAAAATAACTCTGGAATTACCCTAGGAACAATAGTTTAGTATTTTCTAATTTAGTGTTCATGGTAGCTTTATAGAACCCGTTACAGCAAATAGTAAGAATTGACTGTATTTGTCTTAGATATGAAAGAAATACTCTCTATTCTCCAAAACAGATTTCCCAAACTGTATCATGGAATATTAATAAGTGCTATTAAAATGCTTAGTTCTTCAATCAAACAAATAATAACTAATAACAAAAATCTGAAATCCCATAATTTTGTAAAAACACTGGCTAAAGTAAAATAATTATTTTTTCTTTCTTTCTTCTGGATTTTTATTTTTAGAAACAGGGTTTTGCTGCCATCCCAGCTGGAGTGCAGTGGTGCGATCATAATTCACTGCAGCCTCGATTCCTGGGCTCAAGCGATCTTCCTATCTCAACCTCCAGAGTAGCTGGACTACAGGCATGCAACATCACACCAAGCTAATATATTTATTTTCTTGTAGAGATGGGGTCTTGCTGTGTTGCAGACTGGTCTTAAACTGCTAGCCTCAAGCTCTCCGCTCCTGTGGCCTCTCAAAGTGCGGGTATTACACCTACCTATTTCTTTTTTTTTTCCTTTTGTTTTTAAATGGACAAATAATAATAATTGTGCATATTCATGGCAGGTACCTAGCATTGTTTCAATACATAACAATGTTTAGTAATCAGATTAGGGTAATTAGCATAACTATTATCTCAAACATTTATCATTTCTTTGTGTTGGGAATGTTCAATGCATTCCTTATTTTAGCCATTTCACACTATATAATATATAGTAATATATTATTGTCAACTATAGTCACCTTACAGTGGTATAGAATACTGGAATGTATTCCTCCTATCTAACTGTAATTTTGTACCCTTTAACAAATCTCTTCCTTTCCCTCTATCTTTCCCAGCCTCTGGTATTCTTTGTTCTACTTTTTACTTCTATGAAGTCAACTTTTTTTTTTTTTTTTTTTTTTAACTTCCACGTATGGCAGAGCATGTGGTATTTAACTTTCTGTTCCTGGCTTAATTCACTTAATAGAACATTCTCCAGTTCCATTCATGTTGACACAATGACAGTATATTATTCTTTTTTATGGCTCAGTAGTACTTTTTTATCCATTTTCTTTATCCACTCATCTGCTGTTGAGCACCTAGTTTGATTCTGTATCTCAGCCATTGTGAATAGTACCACAATAAACACGGAAAACAAATTTTCCCCACTAAATTTCTCCAAGCCGTTGCAATAATAATCTGTAAAGAGAAACCACATGTAGCTTTGCCTGAACTCTTTTCAACATCTGTGTTATGTGGAATAGTAAAAAACGCTTCTTTAGCACTTTTTTTGTGACAGTCTTCTAGACACTTTTCTCTATTAACACATTTAATCTTCACAGTCACTCTATTAGGATAAGATCTATATATGATCCCATTTTCAAGATGAGGAAATGAAGGCAAAGAACCAAGCAAGCTGACTTTCCTCCCTGTACTCTTAAGTTCTATATTGTGCTAAACATTTTTGAGAAAATAATGTTTTAAACATAGAAGAATCAAATACTGATCACAGAGTGCAATGTTCAGGCTTTTCTGTGATCTGACCTCAACCCATCTGTGCAATCACAGGTCCCTTTCCCCTTATACACTGCATTTACTAAAACCTGTCACCCACTGACCAAGCTGCGTGCCTTATACCATTGCCCATATTCCATATTCAGGGACTCAACATCCTCCTCTTCAACATTTCAGCTCCCACTTTTGCATTGAAGCCTTAAGCTGACTCTTCCAAAAAAGATATGGAAGAAAAACAGAACTGGAATCTGACTTGTTATGATTGCAGTTTGGAGAATGGTTTAAAGAGAGGGTGCAGTACATTTAGGATGTTTTGGATTCAGGGATTTGTTTATGAATTGTATTTCGACCATATATTCTGATTTCCTAACCAAACGCCTTGAAAGCAAGGGCTATGGATTGGATTCTTCACTCACTCCAAGCTCCAGTAAAATCTGGGAAAGTGTCTCAGATATTGTATATCTTAATTGTATATTGTACATTTTAATATCTCTGATATTATATACATTAGTAAGTCAAAATAAGGCAAATGTTTTTATTAATAAAATGCTTATATGTACAAATATATTTTTGTTAAACATTTATCTCTGTAAATATTTTATTTAACTCAAATAGATTATATTGAGGACTTAAAAAATTTATTTTAGGTTCAGGAGCTATGTGTGCTTGTTTCTTACATGGGTATTACATGGGTACTTGCGGGGAACATGCTTCTAGTGCGCCCATCACCCAAGTATTAAACATTGTGCCAAACAGGCAATTTTTCAATCCTCACTCCCCTCTTGTCGTCCACACTTTTGGAGTTCCCAGTGTCTATTATTTCCATCTTGATGTTCATGTCTGCCCATTGCTAAGCTTCTACTTATAAGGGAGAATACATGATATTTGATCTTCTGCTTCTGAGTTAGTTCACTCAGGATAATGGCCTCTAGCTCCATTCATGCTGCTGCAAAGGATATGATCTTAATGTTTATTATGGCTGTATGATATTCCATTATCCAAGGAACCATTGATGGGTACTTAGGTTGGTTCCGTGACTTCTCTATTGTGAATAGTGCTGCAGTAAGCATCCAAATGGAGGTGTCTTTTTAAATATAATGCTTTCTTTTTCTTTGGGGAGATGCCAAGTAGTGTAATTGCTGGGTGGAATAGTAGTTCTATTTTTGGTGCTCTGAGATTTCTCTATACTGTGTTTCATAGGGGTTGAACTAATTTGCATTCCTACCAACATTTTTAAAACTGGAATTTGGCAATAAAAATAAAACAATGATTATTAAACAACATTTAGTAGAAAAAATAATTCTTACATTGGTGTAAATTTGAGGCTAACCATGAGGTAACAGAATTTGAGTAAGCTTTCAGAGTTTTGTGTACATACGAAAAGATATATTGTGCTATAAGTCTTACAGAATTAGAAAACTAATTTTTATCTGTTTAGGAGGTAAGCCAACCATAGAGAAGACATTGAAAAAGACTTGAATAGTGATCAAACTTGAGTCCACAGTAAATGGATGTGTCTGGTGAGAATTTAAGCTTAACAAAATTGGGTGAACAGTTTTTCTCTCTGTATTTAGAAACAGGTAGCAGGTTTTCATTCATATAGATGTATCTGCTCATTTTTTTTCACCATTATTGGCAGCATGTTGAAAATGCCTAATTCCTGTTGAGTAGGTTGAGACACTTCCATTTTACAAGTGTGGATTTATCTATTTTCTGAGTGACTTTCCCGCTACTAAGATGAGAGAAATGACAAAACTCAGTATCGGAGATGCCTGGGTTTCAGCTGACCCTCACTAAGAAAATGAGGTCATTGAAAAAATTCCTTAATCCTTCTGTATTAAGGAATTCGTTTCCTATTGTTGCTGTAACAAATCACTATAAACTTTGAAATATAAAACAATACAAATTCATTATATTATATTTCTGGAGATCAGAGCCCTAAAATCCAAGTATTGTCAGGGCGGCATTGCTTTTGAAGGCACCAGGGCAGCATCTGTTCCCTTGCCTTTTCCAGCTTGTAGAGGCCACCTACATTCCTTGGCTCACAGCCCCACTCTCTGTCTTCAAGGGCAGCAGCGTAGCAACTTTAACTCTCTCTTACTCTTTCTCTCTGAACTCTGCTTCTCTGATCACATCTTCTTCCTCTCTTTGCCTTACAAGGGATTTTGTGATAACATTGGATGATTCAAGATAACTTTTCTATCTCAAGACCCTTAACTTAAGTCATGCCTGCGATATCCATTTTGCCATGTAAAGTAATGTATTCACGAGTTCTGCGGATCAGGACAGGCATATATTTGAGAAAACATTATTCCGTGTACTATACCCTCTAAGTCTCATTTTCATCATGTATAAAATGGGAGCCATAATTAGTGCTCACTCTAGCATTGAAATACGCTCTTAACGTATAAACTGGCATATAGAGGGTATTCAGTTCCACATAATTATTTTGTAAGTCTGTGTGGTGATACTTTATTTGTTTCGCATCGTCTCAGAATATTTTATTTATTGCTTTCTTCTTATATGTCTCACCATGGTGAATCATCGTATTTCAGACTTTTATTTATTCAGCAAATAATTATTGACCAAATCAAATGATTGAATGTTTGTATCTCCCTCCTACCCCGAATTCATATATTGAAACCCTAATCCCAATGTGATGATATTTAGAGGTGGGGCCTTTGAGAAGTAATTAGGTCTTGAGGGTGCAGCCCTCATGAATGGGTTAGTGCCATTATAAGTAGTGCAGAGAGCTAGCTCTCTTTCTGTTGTAGGAGGATGCAATGAGAAGTGGGTGATCTGCAGTCTGAAAGAGGGCCCTAATCAAAACTCAACCATGCAGACATTCTGATCTCAGGCTTTCAGCCTCCAGGACTATAATAAATAAATTTATATTGTTCACAGGCCATCCAGTCTATGGTGGTCTTTTGTTACAACAAAGTCTGAGCTCAGGTATCCAGTTAGTGCCAGTGCTGGATTAGAAGCTAGTGCCTTATGCTGCATCCCTTAGGTTTTCCAAAGCCAAGTTATTTCAGATTGAGCCTTTCATCTTGAGATTTATCATGTCCTTCACTGGCCTCCCATTTTCAAAACTCTCTTTTCTAGAGTCTGGTCCCTCACTGCTTACATCTATATACCTTGCTTGGCCTGGAGGAATGTAAGCCTTTCCCATGCCTCAGATGACTCTTTGACTAAGAGTGACTTCAGGCTTAATTTGGATAGCAGGATGTTGGAGCCCTCTCCTAGCATTACCAGCTCAGCACTCATCAGGAGTCCCTGCCTCATCCCTCATTGTCTGGGGCTAGAGTCTTGTTTTGATATATACAAAAAGATAAGTCAACAATTAAAAACACTGGTGATTTGGTAATGCAGTCTAAGAGGTGAAAACATTGGAAAGAAAAATTAGGGAGGAAGAAGTATCCAGCATAGGCAGCAACGAATGAAGGAGCCCAAAGAGGGAACACAGTGGTGTGCTGAGGGACATACAGGTGTTGCATTTGACGCCGTGAACCGGGTGAGGTGAAAACAACAGGCTTGTGCAATTTCTTGAGCAATTTCATGTGCTGTGTGTGGTGGCAGAGATTGGAGTAATGCAGCCAAAAGCCCAGGAATATCTGGAGCCACCAAAGGCTGGAAGAAACAAGAAACAGAAGCTCCCTTTGAGCAGCCTCTGGAGGAAATATTCCAGGCTTCTGTCCTCTAGAGCTGTGAGAGAATTCATTTCGTGTTTTAAGCTAGCAAATGTGTGCTAATTTGTTATAGCAACTTCAGGGAACCAACACAAATGCCTAGGATGACATTTCAAGGTGAGAAGGCAAGAGGGACTAGGTTCTTGAGAAACTTCAACATATCAAGCCCTCTATGGGAGATTGAATTGATGAAGAAACAAGATATAAACAGAGAAGGAGGAGAAACGTGGTGTCACAGAAGCCAAGGGAAGGAAGTGCTTCAGAAAGGAGAAAGTGGACAGCTGTATCAAAAGCTGAGGAACTATGAAGTAATGGGGCTCTAAGTAGTGATTCACAAGTTTAGCTGTATGCATCATATTAAAGCTCCTCTAGATATAAGACAGAAGAGTTTAACAGAAGTTAAGGTGTAGCAAAGTACCTCTCTGATTACTATTCCCTTCTTCTTGTAATGTCAGGCTTATGACTTGCTTATAACAAATAAAAGTGGTAGAAGGAATGCTGTGTGAGTTTTGTGGTTAGTTCAAAAAAGGTTACTTTCACTTTAGTTGCTGGAATCCTTGTGCAAGAGCCTTGAACTGTCATGCTGTGAGGAAGCCCCAAATAGCTCACATAGAGAGACCATATGAAGATGGCTTGAGAAAACATAGAAAGAAAGAGATTTCTAGGCCTGCTGCTCCAGGCTCAGCTACTATCTGACTGAACATCGTGAGAAACTCCAAGCCAGAAGTGCTCAGCTGCAGCCTTTCCTCTGACCCACAAAATAAAATCCTTGAGAACTGATATTAATAAAATAAGTGTTATGTTTTAAGCCATTAGAGTATTTCATACAGGAAAAATAATCAGTACATGAGGTAAGCTGTTCTCATGTAACATATTGAAAAATATGTTAAATGAAAAATAACGTATTGCCATTATATAAATCCATTCTCTATAAGAACACAAAAGGGAATTTCAGAGCCAAATTATCACTTGAAAAACTTTTCCCATAAAGGTTTTGGTAACACTGCATTCAGGGAAACTTCAGAAAATTGCTTTATTTTCTCATAAAGTTAACAGTAGATCAAATATAAATGCATAACTTAATAATTTACCTTCTAATTTTCAGCACACACATAGCATTATTCCTGAGGTAAGGTCGTCAAAAAGTTATGGAAAAATTAAACCTTCTGACAAAATGTCAAATCTGAATGGATGCTTATGCTGAATCTACAAACCTTTGTCAAAAATCCCTTAAAACTAAACATGATTCAGAATTCAAATTTTTAAAAAATTACATAACACCTGTAACAGTCTGAGACAGTACCCCATAATATAAAACAATAGATACATTTAGCAAAATGTATTGCGTGTACTCTAATTTAAATAAATATAGACTCTACATGAGTTCTTATCAGAAAATTGGTTTGCAGCCAAAATAATTTGGAAAAAAATGGTCTTCAGGAAATTTTGGAGTTTGGAATCATGGATAAGAAATTGTGAACCTACTTCTGCCCCATTTTTCTTCCCTCACTTATTTTCATAAGAAACTGAGTGCCGATGGAGAAAGCTGCAACCACAGGGCAAATGGTTTCATTATATATCAATAATCACAATGCTCAGAAGAGACCTTGAAACCACCTGGAATTTCTATCAAGTTTCTCTTGTGTCTCATCAAAATTCAACCAACTTTTTCTATTCATTTTTGGTAGATGAATTCATGTTGTCATTTATACTGAAAATAAAAGCCATTCGGTAGAGAATATCTCATTTTTCTGATATCAAACCTGACTCTCTTACTATAATAAAAGGATTTCCCATATACCTAATGTTTGAGGCCACTTGTACCCTGTGCTTGAGGTCCTAGCCCCTGCTACCTTCCCAGAACCCCCACACTATGTAGTGGCTCTTTCTTGTATTGAAGAGTGTAACTCTTAATTTTCTGTTTTTCTTTATTGGATGGGTGATGATGATTTAGCTAGCATTGGAAGATAAAATAATAAGATCAAGCTTGTTTATGTGTTTGTGAGATATTAAGTAATTGTTGTATAGATAAATTATTTCACACATAAGTTATCTGTGAAACTTATTATTGAAGCTTTGAACATGGGTGAAATTAACACTGTTGAGAGTGTAGAGTAGAAAGGAAAGAGGGCTTAGATTGGGGCCATGAGTTCAGTGACAGGAAGAGTAGATGCTTTTAAAAGAGACAGAAAAAATAGCCAGCTAGGGTGAAATCCAAGACACCATAATTCATGCAGAAATTAGACAAAGCTTTCCAGAAATTTGATGTAAAGGGAAAAATTAAAGCTGTAAAACTGTAACTGGAGAGAAATGAGGGGAATATGTAGACATTGTTTTTCTTAATCCTTTTCATGTGGGAGCACACTGTATCATACAATTATAAGTGAGTTTCTTCCAGGGGACTAATGCACTCCTAATTATGGCTTCCTTCATTCAACCAATAAACTTTTTGAGTCCTAGGTTCTCAGTTAGGCTGGGAAACTGAAGCTGAATAAGATATACTTGATGATGTCAAAATGCACAGAGTCAAATGCAGAGCTTGACATCTGGTAATTTTTGTTGTAGGATCTTGTTACCATATCTGTATGATTGTGGGGGAGTAAAGATTGAAGACATCTTTAAAAAGTGAAGAACAATATAGCTTTATAAAACAATTTGTTGTGTGATTTATGATAAAGTCTAAGGCACCTTTGAAATTAGAGAATGAGTGGGGGAAGTAGTATAAAGACAGCAAATCACTGTAGTTATCTAAAAATGGTCACTGAATGGACAGACTGCAAACCCTGAAATTTTCGCTTTTAGACTTACGTAGTTCAAGGTATCTGACATGGTTTGGCTGTGCCCCAATCCAGATCTCATTTGAATTGTAGCTCCCATAATTCCCACATGTTGTGGGAGGAACCTGGTAGGAGATAATTAAATCATGAGGGCAATTTCCCCCATACTGTTCTCGTGGTAGTGAGTAAGTCTCACAAGATCTGATGGTTGTGTAAGGGGAAACCCCTTTCACTTGGTTCTGATTCTCTCTCTTGCCTGCTGCCATGTAAGACATGCCTTTCGCCTTCCGCCATGATTGTGAGGCCTCCGCAGCCACTTGAAACTGTGAGTTCATTAAATCTAATTTCTTTATATATTACCCAGTCTTGGGTATGCCTTTATCAGCAGGCTGAAAACGGGCTAATGTAACATCTTTCTTCTAATATATTATTTTTGGCAAATAGTGGGCTCATCAATAAGTGTTTTCTCCATATTTTCACCATAAAAATCACATTTTGAGCTAAAATATCACATTATAATCAGAGGAATCAATATCATGACACAGACAAAGCACTTCTAATGTGCTGTATATTCTGACATTCTCCAGTGAATCTGTGGGATAGTCTAACAAATGAAAAATATTATTTATCTTCCCTCACATTGGGCTCATTTAATATTGTGCTACGAACAAAGACAATTTCAGGAGAGTTATTGTATGTGAGTTTATCTCTGGTTTCTTGAGTGTTCAACATTTATGTTCTAATTTATTTCTCAGTGGAACAAATTTTGCTCATCTTTTGGATTTGAAGCTTTTTGAAGTAAGTGACATCAGAAAATGAGTTTCCTTTTCTGTTATCTTTAAGGAAGGATAATTATCATGTAATATATGATGTGTTTATGGTTTTCTGTGAATGTTATCTAACCTAAAAAGTGAGTGATCAGCAAGAAGGAAAGCAGATGGTAAAGTATCTGGTTTGTGTCTGAGAGCAAGGATATCAGAGGGCTATAAAGTCTTGAAGTGTGGGCCACTTGTCATGCTCACTGGCATTTGGAAAAGAGGCCCTTCAAACCTGAAATCATTAACAGGCATTTATTTGGGAAGTTTGACAGTAGAAAATATATGACAAAAATATTATCTTTCTCATGCCTTTCATTTGGATTGTTTTGCATTTAATATAGGCACACACATACACACTTAGATAAAAATACAGAGACTGCAATGAATTGATTATACCAAATTTAAAATATAGGACATTTAAACTTTAGTTACCATGAATTACAAGTTTTATAGAAATTAATGTTGAATTTTGTTTTTAAAGTTGATATGGACTTCACTTTGTGGTCACATTTTTAAGTTCTTTGGACTGGAACTGTGTTTTATAGACTTTGGCGTAGAACTCTCCATGAGCACGTAACTCTGACCCAATTTCAACATTGAATTATAATGATATTTGTGTGTCTGCTCTCTCACTATGAACCCTTTTGAGTTTAATCTCTGTCTCATTGTTGTTCCCTGACGCCTTATGCATGCCATGGTACATAATGTCTTCAATATGCATTCTAATTGAAAAATAGGTATTTGTACAATTATTTTAAATAAATGCATACTAAACAAATATATCAATGGTTACCTTCTAACGTACAAGATATTTTTCATTTCTTATAGTATCTGGAATGAGAATATGTAGCCTACATTTTATTTAACTGCCCTTTTTGCAGTGCTTTTATCATATCAAATTCTAAAATAAACCTGAAATCCGTTGTTTAATAGTTACATTAAGCTTTATATATGTTTACATATGTTACCAAGTCAGTGGGCATTTATAGAGCTATCAATTCATTAAAAAACACGTTTACGATTTTATTTTTAATAAAAATATATTGTAAATATGAACTTTCTTCAGTACATTTCTTATGATGAGTGAGTAAATTGAATCTTGCCACAACTTCGTATTTAAAGTCAAGCTATGTTAAAACTACGATATCGCTAAATATAGTAACAGGAAACATCATTACCACCTGTGTGGCCTTTAACTGAAGATACTATGAATTCAAACTGTGGAGCTGAACTTACATCTGATGAAAATGTTTATGTTCTGTCTCAAAATGCCTTCCCAGATGACACGCCCAAATGATCTGCAGTATCTTCAAAGAGTTATTTGCTAATTGAGGTATCTTATGTGCATTTACGTGCCCAAATATTTAACAAACTGCCTGATTATTTTTTATATGTGTATACACTCATGTAATCACCACCCAGAGCAAGGCATAGAATATTTTAAATACCTTCGAGGGCTCCCATGTGTTCCTTCCTACTCAGTACTCCTCTCCAGACTAGTTACTTCCTGACTAACATGGTGAAACCCTGTCTCTACTAAAAATACAAAAATTAACTGGGCATGGTGGCAGGCCTGTAGTCCCAACTACTTGGGAGGCTGAGGCAGGAGAATCACTTGAACCTGGAAGGCGAAGGTTGCAGTGAGCCGAGATCGCGCCAGTGCACTCCAGCCTGGTGACAGAGTGAGACTCCTTCTCCAAAAAAAAAAAAAAAAAGAATTATTCCATTCTGCTGTATGCAGCAATAATTCATTCTCTCCTGTTTTCTGCTTAACATTTCATTCTATACTACCAACGTGTGCCACAATACATTATCATATTATTCATGGATATTTGGGATGTTTCCAGTTTTGTACACAATGAATAAGCTCTATTATGAACATTACTGTGCATATATTTTGTTGAACGTTAAGTACTCATTTTGTTTAGGGACATACTCAAAAGTGAAATAGCCAGGACATAGGAAATAATTTTTTTTTTTTCCAAAGTGATTGTATCAGTTTATCCTCTCGAGCGCTGTGAGAATTCTAGTTGTTTCATATCGTTGTTGACACTTGATATTGCTAGTTTTATTTTAGTCTTTTTTGTGGATGTATCTTATCTTAGTATCTCACTGTGGTTGTAGTTTGCATTTTTCCGATGACTCATTATGTTGATTACCTTTTGCCTGCTTTCTGGTTTTATGATATCTCATTTTGTGCAGTGTTTGTTCAAATTTTCCATCTCTTAACTGGATTTTTTTTTCTTATTTACTTATAAGAGCCCTCTATGTATTCTAGATACTATTTCTTTGTTGAATTTATGCATTGCAAATACTTTCTCCCAGTCTGTCATTTTTCTTTTCACTTTTTAAATGGTGATTTTCAGTGATCAGAATTTAATCGTAATTAAGACCAGTTACTGATAATTGTAATGAGGGCCAATTTATGAATCTTTTAAAAAATGTATGTATGTCATATGTAGAAATCTTTGTCTATTCATATATATGGATGTTTTAAAAAATACAGTAATACCCGGCCGGGCACAGTGGCCCACGATTGTAATCCCAGCACTTTGGGAGGCCGAGGCAGGTGAATCACCTAGGATCAGGAGTTCAGGACCAGATTAGCCAACATGGTGAAACCCTGTCTTTATTGCAAAAACAAATAAACAAACAAACAAAAAACCCCACAAAAATTAGTGGACGAGGTGGGCCTGTAGTTTCACCTATTTGGAGGCTGAGGCAGGAGAATTACTTGAACCCGGGAGGCAGAGGTTGCAATCAGCCTAGATCGTGCCACTGCACTCCAGCTTGGGGACACAGCAAGACTCTGTCTCAAAAACAAAACAGAACAAACCCAAAAACCAAAACAAACAAAGAAATGCAGGAATATACAATTGGCCCTGTACAATTTTTGCATATATGCCACATAAAGAAATAAAATATTAATATATGCAACAACATAAATGAGTTTATAAAGAATTATACTAAATTAAAGGAGGCAGCATAAAAGACTACACACTGAATGATTTCATTTCTTTGTAATTCTAGAAAGGGAAAAACCAGAACTTTAAAATACAGAGCAGTGCTTTTCAGGGACCAAAGCATGAGAGAGGAGGGATTGCAAAGGGCCATGTAAGAACTTTTTGGAGTGATAAGGATATGCTGTGTCATGTTGTGGTATAGCTGCCTGACTGTATACATTAGTTAAGACTTTGAACTATGCATTTAAAATTGGTGCATTTTACTTTCAAGCAGCAATACTGGCTAAAGAACAGTCCAGGGCATGTTACTTTATTATATTTTCTAATCTTTGAGTATTTTTTTAACATCCAATTTAAACTGGAGTGAGTATCAAATAAAGAATAAATATCACTATTGCCAACAATTAAGCTAAGGAATGAGAAAGTTAAGGTTGTCTAGGATCACACAGCTAATATGTGGAAAAATGTGAATTTGAACCTGGATATATCTTATGCAAAGGACTCAAGTCATGGATTACTAGGTGATTTTTGCAAATAGGTTTTGTACCTTGATGGATACATTTTTCACATCATTCTATTTGCAAAAACAAAGTATTATTCATATAGTATAGAAAAATGACTTAGTTCCCTCGTATCAGACAGTAAATATTGTGGAATTTTAACTGGGCAAAGAACAAGAATGTTGGGGATTAAATATCTACTTTTTTGGATCAGTGAAATTTGTTGTTCAGATGGACTATTTTGATTTGTGTGTTAAATAAACTTAAGCCTCTTTAATGTGGATTTATCTAATTTAAACAACAGTTGATTTTTTGAAAGTCATCAGCATTTTTCAATTCAAAATAGCTATACTAGTAAAAGTTATAATGTCCATATAATAATGTATTTATCTCCAAAACCTCTTAATGTCTACAAAAATATACTCAACCTGTAATTACAGCAAGACTATCTCTGGTCAGTTGTAAACTCATCAGTAGTGTTGCTGTAGGACTAAGAATGAATATATCTTTTGAAAATTATAAATCACACATTTGAAATTGGCATAAAACATTTTTTTGTTCTGTTTCTAAAAGCCTCATACTATGTTAAAGATGTGTGAATTGTGAGGTAGTTTTCTATTTTTTATTTTTTCCTTTCCCTGACTTACATGCAATATTTCTGTTTTTATTATATAAGTTTTATTTATATATATTGATTTTATTATATATATATTTTATTATTATACTTTAAGTTCTAGGGTACATGTGCACAACTGCAGGTTTGTTACATATGTATACATGTGCCATGTTGGTGTGCTGTACCCATTAACTCGTCATTTACATTAGGTATATCTCCTAATGCTATCCCTCCCCACTCTCTCCACCCCACGACAGACCCCGGTGTGAGATGTTCCCCATCCTGTGTCCAAGTGTTCTCATCGTTATTATATTTTAGAGACAGGGTCTTGCTCTGGCACAAAGGCTGGAGTGCAGCAGCACTACTATAGCTCACTGTGACCTGAACAACTGAGCTCAGTCTTGCTTTCTTAGCCTCCTGAGTATCTAGGACTACAGGAAATCACTGCCAAATCCAGCTAAAGAAATATATATATATATATTTTTTTGGTAGAGATGTGATCTTTCTATGTTGCCCAGATTGGTTCTGAACTCCTGGCCCTACGTGATCCTCCCCTCTAGGCCTCCCAAAGCAGTTTTTGTTTGCTTTTTTTTTTTTTTTTTTTAACTGAAAAGGAACTGTGTAAGTTTCTTCCAAGTTTCAAGGGAACATTTTATTGCTGCATAACAAACACTTCAAGTATTAGCCTGTAACTATTTCTGTTTGTTTGTTTGTTTGTTTTCTGAGATAGAATCTTGCTTTGTCATCCAGGCTGGAGCGCAGTGGCACAATCTCTGCTCACTGCAACCTCTCCCTCCTGGTTCAAGTGATTCTCCTGCCTCAGCCTCCCAAGTAGCTGGGATTAAAGGCACCTGCCACCATGCCTGTCTGTAGAACTATTGTTTTAATGGCTTAGTTACATAAACTGTTTTTAAATAGTTGTAACCTAAGTTTTCATTTTATTTTATTTTTATAGGAAAAAAGCTAGTGCATTGTATCTGGATTTTATTTATTTGCTAAATAAATTAAAGAGTAATGTTAGAATTATGTATTTTAAATATTTATTAGAAAACATTTACTGAGTGCTTATGACACTTTTTCAAAAACACATTGTCATGGTTAATTTTAAGTGTCAACCTGGCCAGGTTATGTTGCCCAGTTGTTTGGTTAAGCACCAGTCTAGTTATTGCTGTGAGGATATTTTTTAGATATGATTAACATTTAAATTAGTAGACTTTGAGTAAAGCAGATTCCCCTACATAATGTGGATGGGTCTCCTATAATTATATGAAGGCCCTAAGAGTAAAAACAGGATTCCTGAATAAGGAATTCTTCGGAATGAAATAATACAAACTCTCCTTGTGTTTTAGTCTGCTGCCCTTTGGAATTTACACTCAAGGTTGCCACATCAACTCTTACCTGAAGTTTTAGCTTTCTGACCTGCTCTACAGATGACAGGCTTGCCAGCCCCTACAATCACATGAGCCAATTTCTTAAAATAAATCAGTCTTCAGGTCGGGTGCAGTGGCTCATGCCTGTAATCCCAGCACTTTGGGAGGCCGAGGCAGGCAGATCACCTGAGGTCGAGAGTTCGAGACCAGCCTGACCAACATGGAGAAAACCTATCTCTGCTAAAAATAAAAAAAATTAGCCAGGCATGGTGGCACATGCCTGTAATTCCAGCTACTTAGGAGGCTGAGGCAGGAGAATCACGACCCCAGGAGGCGGAGCTTACAGTAAGCTGAGATCACGCCACCGCACTCCAGCCTGGGCAACAGAGCGAGACTCTCTCGCTGTCTCAAACAAACAAACAAACAAAAAGTTAGTGAGGGATAGCTTAGACCAGCTGCTGTAGCTGAAGTGAAGAATTTCTTTCCAAGTTTCTACGGGTGATTTTTCTGGAGTTCATGTTTTGGAGTCTCCATATATTATATGTATGTAAATATGAGGTTGTGGCCTCATATTTACATACGTCTAAACACCAAAGATGTTTATAGGATAACAATGAATCCAGAGGAGCAAAACAAGATTCTTGGAAGTCATTGGTGGCACGACTCACCATTTTCAAGGGATTTTAGGACCAAACCATATTGGTATGAGCCACGTGAATTTGTCTGAATGTCCTTCTACATCTCTCTTGGAAAGCTTCAGCAATGATGGGTGTTGAATTGGAGATTCGTGGCTATACCACTGTTTTTCTACCAGAGACATGACTAAAGTCAAAAATAAAAAAATACACCTTATTTAGTTACTTGCAAGAAATCAAAACTTGGACTCATACAGAATTCTTCTTGAATTTAATGTGATCTTAAATGTCATCTTTTTGCTGTCATAAAACTACAGCAATGCCATTTTGACAGTTCTCACAGGAACTCACTAGTTATCCATCTTCCAATTGCCACACACAGAAAAGGAGATCTCCGCTGGAAATGAATCTAATCATCTGGTCACTTCTTTATTAAAAAAACATGAAACAACTGTTAAACAAAAACCTTCAGCTGAATTACATGTAAAGGAGTTTAATTGAGCAATGAATGATTCGCGAATGGCGCAACCCCCAGAATCACAGCAGATTCAGAGAGACTCCAGGGATGACTCGTGATCAGAGCAAATTTGTAAACAAGGAAAGGGAAGTGATGCACAGAAATCCACAGTAAGGTACAGAAACAGTGGGATTGGTTACAGGTTGGCGTTTGCCTTATTTGAACACAGTTTGAACACTCAGCAGTCTATGAGTGATTGAAGTATGGCTGCTGGGATGGGCTAAGATGCAGCTGTTGTTATAGGCACAACCGCCTAAGTTAGGTTTTCAATCTTTTCTGCCTATTAAGCTAGGTTACAGTTTGTCCACAAGAACTCAAATATAGAAGTACGGACTCCTCCTCAGGGCATATTAGTTTGCTTTAACACAACAAAACCAAAACAATACTAAATAACAGCAACAAATGTAGATGTTCTTAACATTTCCAAAGCTGCTGATATAATTAAATCATCTTTTGAAATTATTTAAATTATTGACTGAGATTGTTAGGTTTTCAAAGTAAATGTATCAGCTTAGTGGATTCTTATTTCTCTGAAAAAGCAATAGTTTGGGGCATTATGTTTTCTAAAATGAAACCTGACTCTCTAAGTTGGAGTTTTTAAAAAAACTGGATTTTGTGTTCCTTGTCATACTTCAGGGTTTATTTTGATTTTTAAATAAATATACCATCTGGAAGTTGATGGAGTCAAATGAAAAAGTTTAATGACTAAAGGCAAAACAAATATATCCATCAGATATTATGATATGGCTATCCTATATGATAAACTATAGGAAAAAGTTTATAATATATATTTAGTTTTATTTCAACTGGGAAAAGAGTGACTGACTATGCTTCTAGATTACTTAATACTATAAAGTTTCATAGAAAAAAATAGCTATTTAAATCAGCATGACTCAAATCCAATTTCTTTTAGTCAACTCTAATAATGCGTTTCAAAAAATAAGTAAACTATTGACCAGTTCTTGGGAAATTAATGAGTCTGTTGACAACAATTGATTTCAAAACAATCCCAATTCACTCATCAGCCAAATGACAGGAACTAATTCAAGTACCTTGGTATTTGAGGATTTGAGAAAGGTTGGGAACATTTGATTGAACTTTCTATTTCCTTTACCCTTTTCTTATTCTTTAAAGCACTGAAAATTTTTGTTAGATGCCAAATTCTTGGGGAAAAATCCACTTTTTATTACACATGCACGTAATTTCTAATCAACTTGAACCCTTTAGGGATTGCTATGTTTATAAATAAAAATGAAACCATCGTTGCAGCTCACTCTTCTTTTCCATGATGTGTAACTTTTTGTTTTTTGGCTACAATTAGTAACAATTCACTCAGGCTTCTCTTATGTAACTGTAATTTTATTGAACTGATGACTCAGAAAGTTTTCTCTTTATGTGGTGAGGTTTAATTCTGCTTGATTAGTTCCTTTGCAAAGATTCCTTTGAAGTTTTGAATGTTCTCCCATAAATCATAATCTTAAGAAAGCTCTGCTGATCAATCATAAAACAGAAATCTAGATCATCAGTAGACTATTGAAATGATAAGATTTAATTTTATTAGACTCTAATGATCTTACTGTATATTTTGGTGATCAGAGATATAAAATTAAATAAGGTCTCTTGGGAATGAAAATTTATTTTTTAAGAGAATGATCCATTTCTTTTGCAAATAACTTCTCCAGGACAAAGTGAATATATGGATTTATATTTATTAGGGATTTTAGGAATATTAATAGTTATAATCATTGGCTTCATTGTTTACCAGCTTCCTATAAACAAAATTGATTCTGTAGAAGCCAACATATGGAAATAAAGTCATTTCATATAGTTAAGAACATGGGTTCAAGAGTTATAATCCTGAGGCCTAATTCTGTCTTCGTCACTTACCAGCTATGTGACTTTAGGTACTTTAACTTCCTTGTGCTTCCATTGTTTTTATTCTGCAAAATGATCTGTTTCTTAGAGATAGATTTGATGATTAAATGAGACAATACAGGTGCCTGGAGTATGACAAACCTCAACTCTATGATGTGTATTATTATTACATAAAAAAACTGAAATTGTTAATATTTTCATTAGGTGAGATAACAACTTTTTAGCTTTGCCAACATAAGCGTAATATATTCATGTGGATAGCAATTGATTTAATTTTTATTTAACCTTCATAATTCTAAGTCATAATAAATGTTATCCATTAGACTCCTAACATCTTAGTGCATCATACAATGATTTTATGTCAAGAATATTAGAAATTTGAATCACTGACAAGCTATAGATATTCACTGAGCATTGCATATAAGATACCATGTTTTAACAAGGTACTTTAATATTGGTTAGTTATTTGAGCACATCCTTTTGTAAAAGCCATAGTACAGAACATGTATTTTTTTTTAATGTCTCTAAAAGTATTGAAGAATAGATTAGCCAGTGAAGAGCAACTGGGACAAAATTGTAGGGGAAGCAGGTATCCAGATATGTGAGCAGGCACATAGAGATAAACCCACTTTTGTCCCAAAGACATTGAACGATCTAAGTAGATTTGAGCTTCATATTTGTGGCCTTGAAGAATCAAGGTCTTAAACCCACAAGGTGGAAAATGTAGTAAAGACCCTCCCGTCATTAAGCTGGGTCATTAGAGTTACATGCTTAGGGCATATATGAGCTTAGGAGACAAAGGTAAAAAAACAGTCCCTGAAGTTTTGCATTCTCATCCTGAGATGAGTGCTTTCAGTATCCTCAAACTAGGAACTTGAATTGAGAATTCTCAGACTGTTAGTGTACCCAGAAGCAAAGCCAAATCATCTTGAGGAGGGGAACCTCATCTAGTCCTTAAGGAGTCCCATAAATATTCTTTTTGTAAAATGGGCGTATCCTTCTAAGACAACTCAGTACACAATAAAACAAAATATCATGAGCCAGAAACAGCAGGAAAAAAAAAGAAACAGAAGAAACAGGTCTGCATATATTTCAAATGTAGTGATTACAGATAATAAAAATTCACTATTCTTACTCTTTTAAAGAAATAAAACGCTAGCTTTAAAATCTGGAAGAAACAGGAAATATGAAAGGAAGCATAGTAGATTTAGGGAAAAAATCAAATTGGGGGCTGGGCACAGTGGTTCACCACTGTAATCCCAGCACTTTGGGAGGCCGAGGCAGATGAATCACGAGGTCAGGAGTTTGAGACCAGCCTGGCTAGCATGGTAAAACCCCGTCTCTACTAAAAATACAAAAAATTAGCTGGCATTCTCCTGTAGTCCCAGCTACTTGGGAGGCTGAGGCAGGAGAATTGCTTGAACCCAGCAAGCGGAGGTTGCAGTGAGCCGAGATTGCGCCTCTGTGCTCCAGCCTAGCCTGGGTGATACAGCAAGACGCCATCTTAGAAAAAAAAAAAAAAATTGAATTTCTGGAAATAAAAAATCAAATAACTAACAGAAAAAATCTCAGTGGTTTGGTTGAACATCAGAATAGCACAATTAAAGAGATAGTTGATAATCTAAGAGCTATATCCCGAATGGTGTGCAAGGAACCAAAAAAGATGGAAAATATGAAAAAGAGGTTATGAGACATGGAGTTTGTGAATATGCTTCAACATGTTTAATTGGTCTTTAAGAAGAGTAGAGAGAGGAGAAACAGTGGCAAAATGTGAAGAAGTAATAGTTAATAATTTTCCAGATGTGATTAAATATACTTGTTCACAAATTCAAAAAGCTCAGTGAACTCCAACCAGGAAAAATAATAAGAAATCTACACTGTGATACATCATAGTGCACATCAGTACATCAAATACCTGAAGGAAGAGCTGCATCACAGTCAGAGATAAAAGGGAAGGTTTCTTTCAAATGAGTGAGTACTAAGTTGCCAGCTTATTTGTCCATAGTTGACATGTAACCCAAAGAAAACTTCCACTCTATAATTTCACACTTTGCAAAGTAAATTCCAAGGATAAAGATAAAGTTAAAAGGAAAGAAAGAAAGAGAGAGAGAGAGAGAGAGAAGACAACAGCAAAAACTGAGTTTGTTAAGCATATACCCTTGATTCCGGTAGAGGGACAGTGAGCTGAGACGTAAAGTATGGGAAGCAAGAAAAGTGAAATGCAAAGAAAGTGGCAAATATGGCTAAATTGAAACCAGAGTTTCTCAAGATCAGTATGATTGACATTTTGAGCCAGGAACTCTCTGCTGTAGGGAGGTGATATGGTTTGGCTCTGTGTCCCCATGCAAATCTCATCTCTAACTGTAATCCCCATGTATCTAACGAGAGACCTGGTGGGAGGTGATTGGGTTGTGATGGCAGTTTCCCCCTTGCTGTTCTTGTGATAGTGAGTTTTCATGACAGCTGATGGTTTTATAAATGGTAACTTCCCCTGCTCACTCTGTTCCTGTCCTGCTGCTGTGTAAGATGTGCCTGCTTCCTCTTCCACCATGATTGTTAGTTTCCTGAGGCATCCCCATGCATGAGAAACTGTGAGTCAATTAAACCTCTTTTCTTTATAAATTTCCCAGTCTCCAGCAGTTCTTTTTAGAAGTGTGAAAATAGACTAATACAGGAGCTGTCCTGTTTATTGCAAGACATTTAGCAGTATCCTTTTCCTCTCCCACTAGATTCCAGTGTCACCTCTTACTCTTAGCTCCCAATTGTGGCAACCAATAATGTCACTATGCTTTGCCAAATGTTCCTTGGGATCAGTTTTGAGAATTCCTTATCTAAATTTGAGAATCACTAATCAAAACAGATATTCATTTATAAAACGGTAATGAAATGTCATATAGTTTAAAAGATTGAATTAAAATTTATGACAACAGTAATACAGAAATAAGGAGCAAGAAAGAGATCCAGTAGAAGAGGATAAAAAAATAAAAATTACCCAAAGGAAAGGAAAAAGGAGAGAAAGATAAACAAAACCAGCTGGAGACAGAGAAGTCACCAATTAGGATCAGGGACCCAAGCCTGAGTAGAAGAGTATAACATTAAAGGAAAACATAATAAAAACTCCTGTTAAAGACAACGATTTGTAGACTAGGCTAGCAAATAGAATAAAACTGTAACTTTGTCCTGCTAATGACAAACAGATCTAAAACCAAAGGAAGTAGATAATTTGAAGGTAAAGAAAGAAAGAAAAGATACCTCTTGGAAAAAAAAAAAAAGGAAGCAAAGAAGCCTGGTGTAAATATTATTATCAGAAAAAATAGTTTTGAAGCATCGTGGATTAATCATTTGTCTTGACTGTTTCAAATCTGTGATGCAATGGAAAGAGTTAGCCTTTTATTGTCCTTTCCTGACATGTTTGTACAGTTTGTTTTGTGCATGTAAAGCCAGAAAAGAAGCACAGCAGAGGAAGAACGGGATTTTACTTTAGCCAGGAGCAAAACTGATAACATTGATGGCCACAACACTTCCGGCAAGTCCAACACCAAAATGGACTGGCTTTCCTCTTAATGACAGAAATAAAAACGTTTTGGAAAATATACATCAAAACTTATTGAATGAGAAAGCAGGACCCCTTCTTTGTATTGAAAACATTTCTTAATTAAAAAGTCACTTATAAAACTGTGCTAAGTAACTTTTAATGACTATAATTATGGTCTGTCTTTCTAACTCACTCTCTTAGCTTTGCCTTTCTCTCTCACACACAATAATAAATAGGAACCAGCATACGGAGACATTTATTTTGTACTCTGTTCAGAGGAAATCTGAACCTGTTTAAAAAATTGTTTAGCATAACCCCACAGAATCATCTTCTTAATTTTATTTATTTTGGCAAAGATGCTGTCACAGATGTTCATTATTAAAAAAAGAAAACACGTTAGTAGAAGAAGGCTTAAAGTGGAGTAGAGGAGCGACACGTGAAGCAAAGAATCCACATAAATTTTATAAGCAAGTTTATTTGTGACCTGGTCATGGGTTAGCAAGTGTATATTAGCAACTTGTAGGAGTCTGGTTTCCTTTTAGAAGGCTGAGGTAAATTCACTTTACCCTAATAGAAGCTGTTGAGATAACTGAGTAATCTTTAATGGAAGGGGGACAAAATTGCACCTAGGTAAAAAAGCCTTCAAAGAGATGTTCCAGAGGATCTGGGGAAGATAAAAAGCCCAGCCTGCTCTGTTATCACTTTCTCATGCCAGTGTACCTCCAACACAACCTAGGGAATTTGGACCTTGAGGTTATAGTCTCTCTTCACACTAAAATTCTGCATGACCTTGTCAACTCGGAGCAATATGATAAACAGCCCAGAACTCCTAGGAAAGACCATGTTTTAAAAATGCTATAAATAGACTCTCTGGTTAATTATTAAGTTCTCAAGTCTGTCTAGTTAATGAGCAATGAAACTAATAACCTGAAAAGCTCATTCCTATGCAGTTCCAAAGCCTCTGAAATTTGGATTAACTTTCTTCCTCATACTCATTATTAACAGAGCTTCTCGGTTTCTATCCTGTGTTACTGAAAGTGCATGCTTCTTTATATATCTTCATACTCTTTGCATTGCTAATAAGAGCTCTGTGTATATGGGCAGCTTCAAATTTGATGAAAGCATCAAAATTACTTCCTCACATATAAATATAATTTTAATAAGGATCTAGTGTTGAACATTTCATATAGACCCACACTGTTTTAAAAATTTGTTCAGGATTGCTAAAGTGTACAGTTTCAGTTCTATATTATATTACATTATATTATATTATATTTTTTTAATCTAGTTTTACCACCAAATATCTTTTTTGTTACAAACATTAGCCTTTTAGTCCCTAAAGGAAGTTATTTCCACTGTTATGAGCGCCTTGGACCTTCATTCTCTTCAAACCTCAACTCCCCAAATCTCAACTCAATATTTTTTAAAAGCCTATGTAAGAGTAGATTATATTATATTCAGATACACCAATCCAAGAATGATAATATTAAACAACGTCTTTGTTTTAGAGACCTGTTCCTCCATAGCAGGACTGGTGAATGCATTTGTTAGGCAGAACTTTTCATTGAATAAAGTTCACAGCAACTGGATCAGGCAACCACTGTTGCCATAGGCTACTTTCCAGGACATATTACACTTGTTATATGGAACCAGCCGTGACAATGGTTTTTATGTAGTTGAATTCTGCTTCTGGGTCCAAAAATATGCTTAGGCTCACAAAAATATCCACTCTCTTCCTGATATGAATAGGTTCTGCACATTGTTACCACACGATTTTTATCTTTTCTCTAGTCAATATCCATACTTATCCTAGCTCTAAAATGATGTCCTCTTTCATAAAAGATGATTAATTTTTCACTTATTTGTTCTGAGTTATCTTTCCAGGAATGGTGATTACTACTAAGCTAATTCTGCTGTTACCATATTATGTGAAAGATATGCTTATATCTTACATTAAAGAAGCACTCTAAGTGTTGTGTTAGGTGTTAAGCAGCCCTGATACCTTGCCTCTATTTGTCTCACCTTGACACATACATATTGTGTTGTCTAATATTCTTGCAGAATGAAACAACTACTATATATATATAACTATATATATATATACACACACACAGGCATTTTAGTGATCAACTTTTTAGGCATTTTAGTGATCAACTTTTTATAGGTATGATGTGTAAGATCCAAACAGAATAGTATGGGCGTGGTGGCGCATGCCTGTAATCCCAACTATCATGCCACTGCACTCCAGCCTGGGCAACAGAGCAAGACTCTGTCTCGAAAAGTAAATAAATAAATAAAGAGGCATAGTATTCACATATAACCTATGCATATTTTCTCATATGCTTTAAATCATCTCTAGATTACTTGTAATAACTAATACAATGTAAGTGCTATATAAGTAGCTGTTATGGGGCTATGAGTTTAGCCCCGTTGAAGGTAGGATTTAGCATTTATCTGAATTGCATGATTTCTAAAGCGCTTTAACATGCATTTTGGTTAACACTAAGTCACTATATGCTCTGGATGACATATACCTTAAATGAACAGATGAAATTTTAACCTTATTATTGCCATTTAAAAATCAAAGCTAATAAAACAATGTCATATTTTTTTTTTCACAGTGTAACACCAAATGTAGACTTGAAAATTAGTCATGAAATGCCACCAGTGGCACATCTGCATAGCGTGCTGAAGGGAGGAGGCAAAAGAGGCTCAAAATACACCCTGAAATATGTCAGGGTGTCCACAGCACAATACTCCACTAAATGAAAACATTCCAGAAAGTGGTAATTCTGTCCCATATCCATAATAAGGGTGAAACAAACATGCAAGGCAAAGGGGATAATTTAAAGTTTTAATTTAAAAAAAAATTCTTTTCCTTGCTGTCTTCTCCTCTGGGAAAATAAGAAGTTCAGTCCATTATGGGCAAAGTCAAAATCATAATAAGGAGCCATTATATGGTTTAAAAAAAAAAAAGTATGCATCATAAGTACAGAGTATTGTTTCAAGCATTTGAATTATGCTTTTAATGTAGAGGTAATAGATTGAGAACAGTGTACGCTACAAAAATAAAATCTGAAATAGAAAAATGCATCCTCCTCATGTATTTCTATGTGAAGTTTTACATAAAACTTTCAAAGATGCATTAGAAACGCCTGTAGGTTCAGAAGTAAAAATGACTCTTAATTGCTAAGTGAGCTACAACTCCATTGATAGTGTGTGAATAATCATTTTCTGGCTGTACACTTGCTTTCAACAATATCTCATGCAGTGGCTGGAATGACTGGAATGACTGCTCATCAATGAGTCATGTCTCAATTAGTTACACTCAAGAATGTTCTGAAGTTGTGAAAAATATCACTATGTACTGTGTATGTTGAATTAATTCAATGACAAGTTTATATAATTAAGTTCCATTCCCATCTCTCTTCTTTTTCACACATGGAGTTAACACGTTTTTCCCCCTTTTTCTCAGTCTGATCTTGAGATGAAAAACATGGTTTATGTCTCCCTAAGACATTTGAGAGGTCATCCATTTGCCACTTATAAGACACACTGAGATGATTTGACAGAAAAAGACACTATGAAACCCATTGTTTTTTTTTTTTCTAAACATCTTTAGCTTTACATTAATATTATTAAAAAAAGGAATGCATTTTAAACATGTTTACAATGCATGAGAACAGTGGAACCAGTCACAATACTCCACTAACTAGACTTTCTTCCCCAGAATACAGAGCCAGTAAATGTTTCATGATGTTGTCAGTTTCAATGAAGTTTATGGGCACAGTCTGAATACTGACTTGAATAAGATTACCAGACTTAATGCTAGTTAAATTGGGATTTAAGATTAGTAATGACTAATTTTTCAGTAAAAAGTTCCAAGTACTGACTGGTATCCTGAGTATCGCATGAGACATACTGAAAAAGTATTATTGTTTAACTCATATACAAATTTAACTAGATTTTTTTTTTTTTTAATCTGGCAACTCTGGAACTGAAATACACAATGAAATAAGCTATTTTCAACAATATTGATCAGAATGTCCCTCTGGAAAAGGAAGAAAAATGCCACATGTGAGAGGCTTCGATGTATGGTTGGGCCAGGACTATGGCAAATTAATTGAGACAAAGCTTAGTTTTCCAGAAAAGGCTTACTTAGCTCAGTATGTATCATTTGCTATTGTGAAAGTCTACATGCAACATTCCCCAATGAGTATATATTGTTTGCTAGTAAAAATTCATTGCATTGAACAAATATTTATTGAGTGTCTACTTTTGCCAACTCTTGTAAAAACAGTCTGTGGAGTTTCTTATGAAAAAAAGAAAAAAAAAACAAATTTAGAATTGAGACGTGTTCATGTCACCATAAACTGACGATGTGGTGATGTTCACACATATCTCCTCATAACTAAACACATTGCCTTCTTTCCTCTTTATTTCTAATTTTAATTTGCTCATTACCCTATGATTTAGCTTCCCGTCTACATGAAAATGGATGATGTCATAATACTTCCACGTTTCACTATGGTTATTTTCACTATCGGAATTTTATTTTATAATCATGTATCTTAGATGATTTTGATCAGATGGTTGTACATGTAAGGTCTTGCCACACAAATAAATTACAAGTTTCTGGATTACTTTTCTTTACTTTAGTAACTTGTGGTATCTGCTTTACTGAATGTAGAATAAACTGTGAGATAGATTTTAATTTGCTTGAAATTTTACTCAGAAATGTTCAGGGTAATTGACAAGTCAGTTAACATCAGCTTTATTTTTAGAAGAGAAAATGTAACCACGGATAGCCAAGAGAGATTTTCCTCATGTTATTTCTTTAATTTTTGTATTCAGATGAAATCACACACCTTCCTTATAGTTGACCTTGTAGACCAGCCTGGAACCTAGAAAGTAGATGAAAATTACATTTCATTCATTAAATAGGAATTGTCTTGATATATAATGATAACTCATTTTGATTGTTTTTAATTTTTGTGACTTCAGCAGTGACATAAATGCCCAGTGGAAACTTCAATTTTACCAATATGAAGAGTTGTCTAATAACCACAGCCATAATGTACTGCAACTGGAATAAGTAGTGTGGAAGCCTTTCATTCAGATTCCTCGTTGCATTTACAGTTGGTGACTTTCCTATAAAATTGGCAAATGCACATATACTTCTTTTTTCCATTTGGTTCTTATCACCATACCTTTACTTGTTTATTTTGTCATGCTTCTAATAAACTGTTGGATTTTCTTTAAAAGGTAGTTCATTTTTTGTTCTTTCTTGAAGCTCAATTGCATTATATGCATTGCCCTTTTACCCACATTATTCTTTAATGATAGGATTATCAATAAACTTAGTGACTTTACATTTAATAAATCATTAATTAATGTACTTTAAATTATTCTTTTGTGAAAGGACCAGAGAGTCTCATATGTTGATTAAGACTGAGTAAAATAAAGAGTAACCTGAAACTTGAAACAATTTTTAGTAGCTTTTGACCCCAAACACCAACCCAAAAGGAGATAAATCCTTTGCTGTGGTTTTAAACAGTGTGGTGCCTAAACAACATGATAAATGTACTGACATTTACAGAGGCCCCAATTAGAGCCAAGATATCTTAATGCACTCTTTGGCGTCTCAGAGCACACATACTCTATGTGGGTGCGAATGTAGCCTACCATATGGGCCACAGCCCTTTCCTGTTTAGCACTTTCTTCCAGCATCTCTTCGGACATCCTCTTTTGTTTTGATCTTTCTTAACTATACGTAGACTTCGTATTTTTTTCAACAGTCTTTTATCTATTTTTTTCTTATTCTAATCTTCCAATATCCATTTGAAATAAAGCAGGAAAGGCATTATGTCCATCTCACTATTCATAACAGTAGTTCTTACGTGTAACTAACCTGCCTACAATATTTTCCCCAATAGCACTGAATATATCTACTTAGTCTAAGTTTATTTTCAGGGAGAGTGGATCGGGGATATGAACAAAAGGAGGTATATTCATTTTTTCTTAATGTTGATCTAGATAACACGTACTGTGGAGTGATTTTCACTTTGGGAAATACCACTTAAAGAAGTATAAAAATTAAATCATACAGAACAAATAACTTTCTGAGAATCATGAATATGTGTGGTAACTGTTTTGTTTTAGAGGTATTCTCAAAAACAAAACCCAGAGATTCTTTCTGAATTGAGTGTTTAGAATTTGATGTGACCACCAATCATAGTGCATGGCAATCTTTATCAAACAGTTAAGGTGTTAAAATGCCATGAATGGTGGCAAGTCAATTATTTTGATAATGGATGTATTTAAATGTTTTTTGAAAGTTTCAACTGTTCTTAAACTGTTGAAAATCATGCTGAATTCGAGTTAATTTTCCTTAAAACTGTCACTGACATGTTGAACTCATGTGGATTGGATATCTCTTTTAAATCCAAATGGTCAAGTGTTTACAGTTAAATTTAATACATTTTGAAATGCTTTTTGATGTATAAATTTACAAGACTCCTTTCATGATATTTTGTGATTTCCCAAAATTACCTGGGTAGGAATTCTTTTTAGTATTTATTAAGTTGTAAAACTTATGATGGATTTGGAAGTAAAATGTAAAATCAAATTTGTGAAATAGATATAATTAGCATTGTGTAAATCAGTCATGTTTGGTATATTTAAATTTGTTTTTTTAATTGAGTTGAATTTCATCACATCATATTAATTTCATATCCATTTCACTACAATTACATACATTTCCTATGAAACTAAAATTTATGTTTGTGATATGAACAAAAATTAGTGCTTTAAAGTAAGCACACTTCCAGAAAAAAATAGGAAGCTGATTACAAACATATAGAATACCAAGTATAAAAAAATAAGTTTAAGGGAGCTGATTCCACATATAGAATACCAAGTATTTGAATACAATTCTGGTTATTTTAGGTCACATATTTAATGTATATTTAAAATATGTTATCTTCACTGTAGTAATATTTATGTCCATTGAAGACATTGATTGACATTTTTTAAAAGTAGAATAAGAATTCAGGAATATTAACACGCAATTTAAGCACAGAATTTTTCTAGGTTTTTTCTCTAACTTTTGCACTTGTCTTCTTTCCACATCTAAAATTAAAATCAATTCTTTTAGAAATTCATTTTTATTTTGTTTTCCCAAAGTATTTAATCTTTTTTCCATTGAAATGAAAAATTTTCATAATTATATTTAATCTGTTCATGTGTAAATTAATGTATATGATTATGATAACAGCTTTGGAGAGAATATCAAATGTAGGGAAAATAATTGACTTGGGAGCTACGACTCAAATGAGGAGGGGAGCAGTCTGCAAGCAAACCAGCAGAGGAAGTGTGATGGGGGAATTGAGAGGAGTGGGCAAATGGTTAAACAGAATTCCATTAAGAGAATTCCTATTCAACTGAAAAAATGTGAAGGGAAAATAAAAATGTAATTTTTCAAAAATAAATACTGGATAGTTTTGATATTCCTTTTCAGATGTATATGAGCTATAGTTAGGTGATATTTCTTGTGTTTATCCTGTGAACTGGTGGCTAAATACTTTATCTTATTTAAATCTCAAGAAGACAGAATATACTTCAAGAATGCCTGTTTGAAATCAAATCAAATATTAGCAAAAGCTGTAGCTGAATAATATTTATTCTCTAGAATTAGTACTCAAGTTATAGATGGCGGCAATGTTTTCAGATCAGAATATTTCTTAACCCTCATAACTTCAAAACAAAATTATCAAACTTAGAGTAACTAGATCAAAGATAAAACCTTTTCATGTATTATTATAATCATATATTGAGGTCATAAGATTATATCCAAAGTTTATTAGCATTATAAGAAAAAATTGATAAGGATTTCAATTAATGTGAGCTAGTTAATAAAACTAAGTATTTTTTGCAGAAAGCTGAAAACCTATAGAAAAGCATAAAAAGAAAAAAGAGGTTCCGTATAATCCCACTATACAGTTATAATAGTGATTACTATTTTGGTCTTAATCTGTTTTTCTACATGTGTATGTATGTATGTATGCATGTAGGTGCATTTAATTTTTTTTAGTAGAACATACTGCTATGCAGATGGTTTTGCTACATCACAGTTACCACTGTGTTTGTGTGGCTTGAGAACATATCTCAATAATACATGGTGTTTTAAAGCTTCAATTCTGAATTCTGACTGCCCAAGATGGAGTGCTGGTTCATCTTTCGCTAGTTGTGTGGCCTTGACAAGGGTCTTTTAACCCTCAGATTCTTATTTGCTAATGTGAGAATATAAGAATAATATAATACCTAGCTTATAGATTTCAATGAGAAGATGCATAAGAAATATTTGGTTTAGGAAATATTAAATTGCTCTTTTTAATGGCAACTTAGTGAGCCAAGATTATCACATGCTTTAGGTACACAAATACCTTGTCTTTTCACAGAAAATTCTTTATAAGTTAGAAGACAAATATATACATGATGATACACTAATTTTCAAAAGACTGATCATTCCATTTTTATTCTAGTCATTTATATAAAGCAGCTAAACCATGAAAGAATAAACTTTACAGTAAACAAAAAAAAAACAACCAACTAAATTAAGAAATAGTTTCTTTAGAAAATTAAACATAAATTCTCTGTTATTTATGTGGACTTGTATTTTTCTATGTTATATTTACTCTTTTTAAGGAATACATGTTGCCTGTTATGACAAAGGAGACTATATCTTTAGTATTCGTAATCTGAATTTCCAGAATGTGATCATGGTTTTCAACTGGTTACTAAGCCTATGTTGATAGAAAATTTAACTGACTAACGAAGCATAAAACATTGTTGAAAATTGTCATTCCCAGTCTAACACAGTGGTTAATATTTTACTGACTTACATGTTTTTCCTGTTCATGCTTACTGAGTCCTTTAAATCCCACAATTCAAAGAAATTAATTGACTGAAAGTGTAACTATTTACAAGCATGTCACTTCTGGGAATTTTTGTGTCCACAGTAAAATCTATGTTATTTTTTGCATCAACTAATATTATTGGAAAAGATTGAGTCATACAATTTCCCTTAATTTTTAAACGCCTCAATAATCTATTACAGAACCAGTAACTTCAGGTATTCCTAAAGATAACATGGTGAAATCCCCATGGTGAGTTACCAGCTGAGTTTTCAAGTATCACAACAAACAATTATTTTAATTTCTTCTTCCTCTATTAGATCATAGCTGAGCATGTAACTTACAAGAACATCTTTCTGTTTCCATCTGCATATTCTTCTGACTTTCTTCAGTCCTGTGGGCCCATTGCCTCTTCTCAGTGTGCCTATTCACAAGTGTTATATGGAATAAGAAAGATCTGGAAGTGATATTATAAAGCATTGAAAACTTCAATAATCTCAACCATAGTGATTCATGTTGAAGGATTCAAACAATATTTTTTCCTTTGTGTAAAACATCTCTGGGCTGTAGGGATTCTCATGGAATTATCTGGAAAGCTAATGTGGGGATACCATGATCAAAGGGTCAAAAATCTCTAAGGCAGTAATGAGCAGGGATGACAGCTTAATGATAAAGAAGTTTATTTTAAGCGTGCATCTATCTTGGATCAGTAATCTACTAATTTATATGCTTCTTGAAGGCTGAGATGTTTTATTTTTCTTTGTGTTATGAATATATTGTCTGGCCTGTAACATCAGCACAATTAATATTTGTTGAATAGTTAAATGAGTAAAAATTAATGTTTGAATCCAACTTTTCCCTTGATAAGGAATGCTTTCAATATCCTGACAAATGGTTATTCAAATTAAATTTAAATTTAGTATCAGCATGGACATAAATATGGGACCAATAGACACTGTGGACTATTAGAGGGTGTAGGGAGGGGGTGTGGGCTAAGAAATTATCTATTGGGTATTATGCTCACTGTCGTGGTGATGGATTCCATATTTCAAACTTCAGCATCACACAATGCTCCCATGTAACAAATACGCACATGTAGCTGCTGTATCTAAAAGAGAAGTTGAAAATGTAGAAAAAAAATTAGCGTTGTGAATTTTAACATTAAACAATGAGCCCATTTTGTCTTTGGACACTGGACCCCATTCCCTTCACTATTATCTGGAAGGCCTTGGGCAGGAAATTTAAATGTCTAGAGCATCAGTTTCATTGTCTGTATGTTTACTATCACATCGTAAATATTTACTTCAAGACTATTATGAGAATTAAGTTATTTAACATGTAGAAAACATTCTAGTATTGTTTTGGGCTCACAATTTGTGCTAAGTTCATTCGATGGCAAATGAATTATTTTTTCTTTTTAATTCAGTTGCTCCGAACAAAATTTCTTCATATTTCTTTTTCAGTTTTTAATTTTTGTGGACACATAATAGGCATATATATATTTATGGGATATGTGAGATATTTTGATACAGTTACGTAATACATAATAATTACATCAGGGTAAATTAGGTCTCCATCACTTCAAACATTCATCTTTTGTGTTTCAAACAATCCAATTATGCTCTTTTAGTTATTTTAAAATGTATAATTACATTTTTTTTTACTGTAGTCACTCTGTTGTGCTAGCAAATACTAGGTCTTACTCATTTTTCCTATTTGTGTGTGTGTGTGTGCACATTAACCATCCCCACTTCTCCCTACCTTTCTGCTAACTTTCCCAGTCTCTGGTAACCATCCTTCTACTCTCTATCTCCATGAGTTCACTTGTTTAAATTCTAGCTTCAGTAAATAAGTGAGAACAGGTGAAGTTTGTTTTTCTGTGCGTGGATTATTTCACTTAACATAATGACCTTCAGTTCTGTCCATGTTGGCGCAAATGACAGGATCTCATTCTCTTTATGGCTGAATAGTACTTGATTGTGTATATGTACCACATTTTCTTTATCCACTCATCTGTTGATGGACACTTCCAAGGTTGCTTCCAAATCTTGGCTCTTGTGAATGATGTTGCAATAAACATGAGTGCAGATATCTCTCGGATATATTGATTTTCTTTATTTGACTACACACCTAGCAGTGGGATAGGTTTTTGGTGGATTCTTTAGGTGTTTTCATATATAAGATCACATCATCTGCAAACAGGGAAAATTTGACTTCTTCGTTTTCTGTTTGGATGCCCTTTATTTCCTTCTCTTGTCTGACTGCTCTAGCTACAACTTGCAGAACTATGTTGATAACAATAGTGACGTTGGGCATCCTTGTCTTGTTCCAGATCTTAGCTAAAGGCTTTCAGTTTTCCCCCCATTCTATATGATACTAGTTATCAGTCTGTTGTATATGGCATTTATTATGTGAGACATATTTTTTCTATACCCACTTTCTAAAGAGTTTTTATCATAAAAATATGTAGAATTTTATCAAATGCTTTTTCAGCATCAATTGAAATGATCGTATGGCTTTTGTCGTTCATTCTGTCAGTGTGATGTATCACATAGATTGATTTGTGTATATTCAACCATCCTTGCATCCCAGGGATCTATCTCACTTGGTCATGATGAATGGCCTTTTTAGTATGTTGTTGAATTTGCCTTGCTAGTATGTTCTTGAGGATATTTGCATCAATATTCACCAGAGATATTGGCCTGTAATTTTCTTTTTTTGATGTGTCTTTTCTGGTTTAGGTATCAGGAGAATCCTGGCTTCATATAGTGTATTTGGAAGTATTCCTTCCTCCTCTATTTTTCAGAATAATTTGAATAAAGTTTCTTTATATTTGGACTCTGCCATTCTTGAACAATTGATTTTTTTTTTACTTGGATCTTTTATTTGCCTTTATTGTTTAAGAAGTTATGTATATATATCTTTAAATTATCATTAAGAGGTGACTTAATCAAACAATTTAGGGAATGAGACCTATTTCTTCCTGAAAAATTTTTGGTGCTATATTACCTACTGTTCAAATCGCCTTGTGATTTCTTTTCACATTACTCTTCACTTGGATCATTTTCTCATTGTCCAATTTCTTTTTTGTTTACCTAGATTATGTGTATGTGAGTGTGTGTGTGTGTATATATATATGTGTGTGTGTGTGTATATATATATTCAGAAGATACTTGTGGACACTAGAGCTTTGCAGCCTAAAATATTTTCTTTTTAAGTTTTTAAAAATTTAATCTAGAATTCTAGATTAAATCTGTTTTTTGTTTTTCCTGACATGCAATGGTACTAATGAAAACTCTGATGTCAATCTGATTCTCTTTTCTCTGTGTTTTTTTTTTCTCTTGCAATATATTTTATTATTTTCTTTTGGTGTTTGAAATTCTGAAACTTCAGAATTATCTCTCTGGCTTTCATTTTTTCTCATAATCCATGGTGTCCTTCAATTTAAATATTCTTCTTATAGACTTGTTTTCTATTATTTCTGTAATTATTTATACTCACCAGTTGTCTCTTTTCTTTCTTCTGGTTCTCCAGTAGGTATATGTTATACTTTCTTATCATTGGCATTTAATTTCCTAATATTTTCAATATCTAAGTGTTTTAAATTTTCTATTCTGGAATATTTCCTTGTCTTTATCATCCAAATTATTAATCAAGGACCACCTATTTTATTAAGTGTTCTTTTTGATTCTTTTAAAATTAATGTTGGCACTCATACTTTTCATTTCTAATAGTTCTTTTATGTTCTTTTATTGTTCTTTTATATGTCAGTCTGTTTTTATTTTAGAGACGCAATACATGCTTTAAATCTGAGTTTACTACCATGGATTAAACACATTATTCCGATTTTTTCATTATTTCTGTTGACATTTTATAACTGTTGAAGCTCAATGTGTCACTCACATCTGTAAATTAGCTTCTATGCTGATTGATCCCTTTGCCAGCAGGGTTTGCTTTGCAGTTTTGTAGGTCTGTTGCCCTAAAGGCCCCCTCCTGTGAGGTCAGAAGCCTGATTGTGAGCCAGTCCACTTGTCAGGCAAGCTTCCCTTTAGATTATGAGGCTGTAGGGCATTCAGGCTAGAAATACCATAGGGTGGAGGACTTAGTTCAGGGTGGTGTACTTTGATTAATTTTGTTTCAGGTAGAGCTGCTTTTCCCTTTCTCTCCTCAATAACTAGCTCCATTAAGGAGATTCAGAGCCATCTTCTTCTGTTTTCTCCTCCTCTCACCGACTGCAGCTGCCACTGTAAGACATTCAGGAAAATCTTCCGCTCAGATTAAAGGTGAGCTCTTCAGCTGGAGAAGCATCTATGCTCAGCTGCCCTGCACATGCTGAGGAGGGGGTAGAGACTGAATGACTGAGAAGCTTTGTAAATGAACCTTTACTTAAGTTCTATCACAGTTGTCTCAAGCTCTTTCCTGATCTCTGTAACTAAAAACTCCACATTTAAAACCATTATTTTATTTTATTATTTTATTTATTTTTTATTTTTATCACTGAGAAAAGTTTCAATCACCTGCAACCCTCATCCATGCATATGTTAAGATGTGATTCCTTTGATCTAGGTTATCCTTCCGTACAACTATACCCTTACTATTTTCTAAAGTGAACATTTCTTACCTTCTCATGGCATAAACTCTTTTCAACTTTTAGCACTTCCATGAATCTATTTACTTTTTTTTTGTAATATGCCTTTCTACTCATTTTAATAGTATATTGAAAAAAGATTGTTTTGTATGATATATTATAAAAGGAAAAGAAATATTTGATACATGTAATTTAATTATGGACACAATTTGCAGATGTTGACATCTGTGTATCAGACAGGTTGTTTTTTTGTTTTTGTTTTTTTTTTTTTGTTTGTTTTGTGGCAGAAAGAGATGGTAATTGAAGAAAGTTTAACACATGGTGATTACTTCCAAACCTTTGGACCAAGTACGGGGAAATCAATGTAAGATAGAGTAATCCCATTAGGCCTGGTAAAAATAGGGAGGTATTATGCCCCAAGGCCTTAAGAGGCATTAAAGTGATAAGAAAGAATGGTTATTAGAAACCAACAGATAATGGATGAAAAGTTTGTCTTGTAGGAGCTGTGGCCTTTGGTAGGTGCATGAAATCAACCCACAGGAAGGAAAAGGGGAAATAAATATTTATCCCACTCTTTTCCCTTCCTCGGATCTTCTAATGACTCCCATTAACTGAACCCCACTGGGAGCCAAAGGGCAAGAGAGCTCACTGATGTCTTTTACACTGGTCATCCTGTAGGAACACAGGGCAGGGTAGAGGAAAATGAAGAGCAGATCTGGAGGGTCAAATGGGAAGTATGAAGCAGAGCTCACCTTCTGTACTAACTCTTGTATTTTGTCCAGATGGAGTGATACGTGCCGAACATACATTCCCAGCAGCTGTGTTGCTAGCAATGCAATGATCTGTTCATCTGAAACTTAAAACAAAGGCAGCACCAGTGTTCTCAGATGAAACTTAAAACAGAAGCTAGCACCAGCGTTCTCAGATAAGGTCGGAAAGTGAGGAAAAGGGAAAGTAAAAAATACTTACAATAACATTGTCCCACTGCGGTCACATTTCTGATGATAGTTATGAGGGCTACGTTTGATAATTATAGCTTCCTTTCTCCACTACTCAGTCTTTGTTCTTTTACCTCTGCCAGCAGCTCAGATGAATGGAACTCTTTACTTGCTGAGTGATCCTAAATGATCTGGTTCCATGGTAGTCCCTATCTTTACTGTATTTCTATAGCTGACCAGGACCGTTAGGCAAGAAAGTACTGAGAAGTACCCCAGTACATCTGGGCTCCAGGCATAGGCCTTTTTGTCCCAATTGTGTAGCAGAAACCCAAGTTCATCTTGGGAATTGGAATCAGTCACTTCAGCCAATGAGTGACTTCATTCTCTTTTTGTGGGTTCAATCATATGGGTAGCCCTGAATGGCCAAGAAGTCTTAGCTTGAAAATAAACAGACTGACTGTGTTCTCTGATGGAAGTATTTCTTTCTTAAGGAATATGACGCCAAACCCATTCAACCAAATGTTTTGGGGACTGGAAGTAAATTTTTTTTTTTTTTTAAAGGAAAATGTGTAGCTTTTTTTTTTTTCTTTTTTAAATTTATTTATTATTATTATACTGTAAGTTGTAGGGTACATGTGCATAACGTGCAGATTTGTTACATATGTATACTTGTGCCTTGTTGGTGTGCTGCACCCATCAACTCGTCATTTACATCAGGTATAAC
>NW_012108630.1:796640-853617 GCF_000951045.1 Mandrillus leucophaeus
TTGTGTGTCTCAGTTCCCCTGGCTAGGAAAAGGGATTCCCTACCCCCTTGCGCTTCCCAGGTGAGGCAATGCCTCGCCCTGCTTCAGCTCTCCCTGGTCGGGCTGCAGCAGCTGACCAGCACCGATGGTCCGGCACTCCTCAGTGAGATGAACCCAGTACCTCAGTTGAAAATGCCGAAATCACCGGTCTTCTGTGTCGCTGGCACTGGGAGTTGGAGACTGGAGCTGCTCCTATTCGGCCATCTTGCTCCGCCAGTAAATATTTTTTTTTCAGTGAGTTATTTTGGTGATGGTAGAATGGCTCTCAGACTCTTATTTTGGTTCCTTTTCCTATAAATTCTGGTAATGGGAGTGACGGCTCCAAATACTAAGAGCTAGTTTAAGTCATATAACATCCTATAGGACAAAATTTCAACCAGATTGCTCTCCATTTCTTGAGAATTTTAGTTTAGTTCTTAGTTGGCCATAACATTGTTATATCAAGCCAGCACCTTTTGGGTTTTGGTGCAACCCAATTTAAGACCAGTAATATTTATGGCTATAAACCCATTGTTATTTCCTTCACTTTAGAATAAGTCTCCTTTTAAGGGATGTTATTTGAGTTGGTGATGGACAAACTTCATAATGGAGACCCTTTCGGGGACAGAGCAGAGCAAAGTAGAGACTGCATGTGTAAGGGTAAATGGAATGTATTCTAGCACACAAGGAAGCTTTACTGGTTAGAAAGAGAAAGAAGAACAAGGAGGAAGAAGAGGAGGGAAAAGAAGAGGAGGAAGAAATATATTGGACTAAGGGTTGATCAGAAAATATCATTTTGTTAGGGGAAAGAGCAGATAGGTTAGCAGTAAGACAAATTCTTTTGACTTTTTTTTTTTTTAACAATTAGAAAAAAAGACAATATGGGTTCCAGTTAAGAAGCAAACCTTAATGGAAAAAAATAATAATAGGTCAACTCTCCTGAACTTCTAAGACAACATGATAGTAACGTATCTAACATGAGAGCAATATGGTTGTTGTCCTAAAAATAGTTCTGTCAGATTGTTGTTGTCCAAGAAAGTAGTCCAAGAAATTTCCTTCAACTGTTGGAAGAATCTTCCATTCAGTCAACTGAGTACCTATCATGTGGCATATACTGCCCAATGCTCCTGGTATACAGGAATGAAATGCCCTTGTCCTCAAGAAGCCAACAGTCTGGTAGGTAAACAGACATGCAAACCAACATACATAATACAAAGTGTTCATTACTATGTCCAAGTTGTGGTGTGACCAAAGAGGGAAAAAATTAGCTCAAGGTGCTGGGATGGGAAGGGAGAAAGGTCATGTGGTGAGTTCAGGACAAGTTGTATATAATATTTGACTATTGGGGGCAAAAAGGTATTATATAAACAATAAAGAGAGAAAAAAATTACAAGCCAAGATAAAAGCAACTGGAGTCAGAGAGATATGAAATATTCAGGCCAGCAGTTCAGTATGACCAACATAGATAATGAGAGAAAGAAAAAAAGGGAACAGGCTGTGAAGGAGGGAGAAGGCAGGAGGCTCATATAAATTGTCCTTGTTACTTCCTTCACTATTATGTACAAATGACTGGGATCTGAATGTTCTTAAAATCAATATCTATGACAATCAGAAAAGCCAGATATATATCTTCCCTCTCATTATGTGTTATAGTGAAAATAACATTCTGGTTCTTGCAATAGTTATTATGTTTATACTCAGGGACCTATTGTTTAAAATAATGTGTCGTAAGGCCCCTAAAAATTATTAGTTGAGTCATTCGGTTTGCTAAAAGCTCAATCATATTATATTCTTAAAAGCATAAATTTGTCTGTTATATTAATCACTGATAAAAGTTATTACATTGTTTTTCAAATTGATTACAAATATTTCAGATATATAGCAAATATGAAATTACCTAATATTTGACTGGGCTATTTGTTAGTAATAGCATGAATCTAAAATAACATGTAGAATACCTAAAAGATTTGAGGCAGAGAAAATCTGGAAAATGGTGTGAGAGTTTGAATCTAGTCAAAGACTTTAAGAACATGTAAGTATTGCTGTGAAATTATGAGGGTATTTCTATATTAGGAATGTTTAATGTAATTCACTTCTTACCATGTTTTTAAATTTTTATTTCATGTAAGATTTTAAAAAGCAAAGCCAAAATGCTTTTGTGACTAGAATGTTACTGACTATGTGAAAAATAACTAAGCAGTTAATATTAAAAAGGTACATGAAGTTCTTAGAATTTACATTTATCTCTGGCTTATTTAACCTAGTCAATATGACTTGCCTATTGTGAATTTTAGCTTTGATTAATGCATTACTAAGTTTAGTGATGCTTTCTGACTTCTATTTATAAAATTGCAATATATGGCAAAGATGAACACACAATTTACACAAAGCACTTTATTAAGTTTTGAAGAATTCCATTATATTGTTGCAAGATTTCCACCAACTACTATCTATCTTCTATGTCAAATACTTTGGATCACTGAAGACAAAACTAAGACGTGTCATTTTTGGAGAGACATGTGAAGACTGTTCATAATTTTTTCATGTTTTCATTATAAGAGTGTGAGCAGAGTCCCCAGGGCCTGAGGCTAGGACGTTTGGCCATGCTTACATTCTCCAAGAGAGCTTGAGAACAAACAGTTCAAGTGCAGACATGACATATTCCTAAACTTTATTTGGCAAGGTTGCAGAAATGTTTTTAGCAACTGCCATATTATTTAGTTTTTATTTTTTTCTGACACCATTGTTGGCAAAATATGCCTACATAACTGTTCCTATTTTCCTGTTGTAATGTCTTACATGTGAAAATATATTTTGTACAGACACAGAGCATATTTTAATCTATAAGGAAAAGCTGTAAACATGACTCTAGACTAAAGTTGTGGATTGAGTTTTCTTTTCTTCTGACACTCTAGTGCCTGAACTAACAGAGTTCAAAACATTGTAACATACAGCATTTGTGTACATATTTATGCACACATACATACACACACTCTGTCTCTCTCTCACACACACATACACAGACAAGAATTCACATATTTGCATACACAGTTAATGAACTTCACTTTCAAATGTCTGCATCAAATCAAAAGAGGGAACAAAGCTTGACTGTGAAATTATGAACATCAGGGGTAATTCTCATGAAATAGAATGCTTTTCTAAGCCAGTTGTCCATTCAGCACCTTCCAAATTTAGATATTCTGTATAAGCAGTTTATGTTTTCCTTTTCCTTGTAATGTCTGCTCTTCGTTTCCTTTAGTGATTTTAAAGACGGAGCCAATGTGACATTAGCTTCTTTTTATGAGTTTCTCTTCAGCCATTCCTTTTCACTCTGTACCATGCACGCCACTTGATCTGGATGGGTTTTTTTTATTTTTTATTTTTTTTCTGGAAGAAGTTGAAGTATTTATTCTTTTTTTAAAAAGTAGAAATAAGAGTTTTCTCCAAAAATATTTGATCATCAGCTGTACCCTGGGAAAAGGCACTATATAACCATTTAGAACATCCTCATCTGATATATGACAACATAATGCTGGCAGAGGATTAATTCTCTATCCATAAAGTTTTGTCTAAGAATACTTGTGTATTCCAATAATATGCAAAATTATAACCCCTCAAATTGTACTAAAATATTATTTTAAATAAAATCTACGAATTGTATTCTTTTTCTGATTAAAATTTCAAGCCTTAGATCTACTTCTTTTCTAATTAAAAATATTATGACATATTATCAGTATAATGAAACCTCAAATAACCAATATTAAATAACCATACACATTAGCTGACACAAAAGTGATTTTTAGAAGTACATGTGGGAGAGTTACGTATAACAACAAATTAACACGTTTCTATTTAAAATTATTTTAACATCTGGACACTACAGCAATGTCAAGGTAAAACTCCAATATATTTCAGTATCTTTAACAGCGCTGTAATATAATGGAGTACAAGTAATTTCAATGCTACTAATAGGAATTTAATATAATGACAGCCATGATTGGTGAAGAAAAGAGACCTAAGAAATGACATTTCTGTATTTCTTCTGGGACCACTAGAGTATTGACTCACAAGTCTGTCCATTTGCTGCCGGGGTGGAATTTGTGAATTCAATATCGGCTTTATAAATGCTTTCAACAGAGACACTAGTAGAGATGGGTGTGTGTGTGAGTGTCTGTGTGTGGTATCACCTCTTTGTAGGTGCCCCACATTAAAGCAGGAGCATAGTATAAGGAGAGCTACTCTCTCTGACTCCCATGTCGCTGCCTTCTGGCTGAGTTGGAGGGCTGGTGGCAATGAAGAGCATCTGGATGTGCTTCATTGACTTCTGGAATATTCAGCCTCAGTCCTCTCAGTGTCACAGTTCCAAGAGTGAAGCAAGGACTTTGAAGGATGTCTGGCAGGACTTTGGATAAGTTATATAATGCAGTATGGGTTGTTTTTGTCTTTCAAGCAAAAACGTTTAGTGAGATTTTTGTCAATTATTTGTTATCTGTGCAAACTTGAGCTTTTGCCCCACTCCTGACTGCTGATTTGGTCCTATGAATTGTCCTAACCATGCCATGGGGCACTGAGCATTCATTTATGTTCAGTATCTGGACCTACTCTATAAAACTTTGTCTCTCTCAGGGGCCAGAGAAATATGTTTGCTCCTAGCCCAGCACCTAGGAAAACACTTTACTTAATTGGATATGTGCTGGAGTCTGGCTCCATCAGCGATCATTTGGGCATTTATTTTTAAGGGTCAACTTTTAAAACAGACACAAAGATTACATAAATGTGGAGTTTATGATAACTGAAAAGTAGTACTTCCACTAAAGAGTGATTAGATAATCATGTATGTTGTGTTCATACATTTTACATATTTCACATACTGTAATTAATTAAGAGACTGGACAAAGCCATTTTTTATTCTTTTTTTTTTTTTTTTTTGAGACAGGGTTTCATTCTGTTGCCCATGGGGTGATCATAGCTCACTGCAGCCTCAACCTCTTGGGCTAGGGAGGTAGTGATCTGGCAGTGATCCTCCCACCAGATTACCTCCTCGTTCCTGATTACCTGGGACTAAAGACGCACAACCACCATGCCCAGCTAATTTTTGTAGAGACTGGGCTTCCCTGTATTGATCAGGCTGGTCTCAAATTCCCTGGCTTAAGCTGTCTATCTACCTCAGCCTCCCAAAGTGCTGGGATTACAGGCATGAGCCACTATGCCTGGCCCATTCTCTATAGCAATCAATCCAACATTGGAAGAATGCTATTTCTTGCTTGAAACAATCCTGATTATCTATATCTATAATCTAGACAGATACATTTTTGTATCTTAAAATTTTTGATATTGAAAAATTAACTTTTATAAATTATATTTAATATGTCTAAATATGACTTTAAATGTACAAATAAGACAAGTAATAACAACATATAAAACTTGCTATGTTTTATATGTATGTACTACTTACTTAAAATCTACTACTTACTAGATGTTTTTGAGTCAATTTTACTTATACTAATTTGTTTAATCCTCACAACAACCATATGACATAGGCACCATTGTTATCTATGCTTTACTATTGAGTATTTGAGGTATAGAAAGATTATGTGAACTTCCCAAATTGCACAATTAATGAGCTATAGAGCAAAAGTTCCGAACCAGGTTGTTTAGTACCAGTGTTGATGTTTTTAATGACTGTGCTACAATGTCTCACCACAGAATGAGCGCTAACATAAAACAGAAAATTCAGTACTTGGTAAAAAATAAATAAAATAGATAAAGTCATTAATATTGGTTCTGTCCAAGTTTGACCTTTGAATGAGTTGAGCTATGTCACTGTCTCTCTCTCATACACACAGATGTAATGTGGTTCTTAATTATGCAAACAACCTCAAGCATTGCTAATTATATAGGAAAATAAATTTAGAAAGTAAGACATACTTTGAAATATAAAGTACTTGATATTTGAAAAAGGTGATTGACAATGTTATAAAAGGTAAAAGTAAATAATATATAGTTTTTACTTATTGGTTAATTAATGACTAAAGCAATCTAATTCCTATGCACATACTACTGTAGTTAGTTGAATACTTTCAAAGTTGTTCAAACATAGTGGCAAGTGTCCAAAATGTTCATCATCTTTTAAACTTGATTCACATGTTGCTGCTTATAGAAGAATACATGTTTCTTAAGAAGTCTGAAGTAAGTTGGTATTCTTTATTGTGTCAAGTTTAATTTTCTGCATCAAACATAGCTTGAAAATTTTAAAAGCACCTCATATTAGAAATTAAGACCTAAACACTAGAAGATATTAAATTCAATACTCTGTGGTGTTTCATTTATTTGTAATAGACATCAGGCCATTTTTATGTCTTCAGAGTATCACCTTAGCCCAATGTTCCTTTTTAAAGAAGAAACTTCCCCTTTGTTATTGCAAGGATAAGCAGTTTCTGAGATACGTTCTTGGCTGACATACATCTAGGAATAATAGAGGTACACTTCTGGAAACAAATACAGTACTCAGACTTTATGCTATTTTGATATTATTTTGCATTTCATAGATAAAAATTATTTTACAAACTCATGAAATATATGTATACAAGATAATATGTACATGAAATTAAGGAAGAAGAATAAAATGAATTTTATTTCCAATTCAGAACTAAAATTGCAAATTTATTGTGTTAGTTTTTGTGTTGTCAACTTTACTTATACCCAGTATATTCTGTGATTTCTATCTTGGCTCAATATTCACCATTTTAAAATTCAGTCATTTTTGCATATGAATGAACTTCATTTACTTTTACTGGTAAGTGGTACTTGTGTGGTTATGCCACAGCTGATTTTGTTGAAATATAATGCAGTGTTTATAGTTACTGGATTTTATTAAATAAAATCTGTGACAAATGTTCTTATCCTTACCTCTGAATACAAATGTATAAGAATTTGTTTTGGATGTGTCTTTGTACCCATGAGTGAACTGCTTAGCATGGCAAATAACCCAATGTAGTAATACATATTACTTTTTCAAAATAGTGTTAATAATTTATATTTACATTAACTGTGGGCAAGAGTTCTTGTTGCTCCACACCCTGGTCAAAATTTGGTATTAGAAGATGTCTTTTAAAAAAATTTGTTAAACTGTACACTAGTTTCTCTTTGAGATTACAACTTTGTTTACCTGATTAGTAGTGACTTTAATTATTTTTCGTGTGCTTCTTGGTAAGATTTATTCACCTGTTCCAATCAAAGGTTTCCCGTGAAAGATTGACCCAGTGGTCAAAGGTTACTCCAGGGTACTGGGTTAGGTCCTGTGAGATCTTCAACATGGAAGTCCCAAACCACCAATAAAATGTTCATAGCAGGTGCTATGAAGTTGCCCCTGCACAAAGGCAATCAGAGCCAGCATCATGTAGGCAGCTTCAATCCTGGAGAATAATGAAAGTTGAAGCCGAAGGTGTCTGAAGTGGTGAATAAAGGATGTCTAACTCTATGACATCTTTTCTGTGTGCTGGAGGAACAGATCTGTGAATAATGTCCCAACTGGATCACATTAGAGGTTGCTTAAAGATCTCCCAATACATCCCACCTCCCATGGCATCACATGGATCGCACTGGATTTTATTTCAACTGCTGCTGCCTTGGCATTAATGCCACTTCTGAATTGGAAATAAAAAATGTGTAACCACTGCTTCCTCCAAGCATTATGCATGTTCTGCCTTTTGTGTTTTTGCCAAATGCAAGCTCAGCACGGTTTCCTTATCACCCTACTCCAAATTAAAATCTCATATGGCTACATTTAACTAAAGGTGAGGATCCTCTGAGTTCTAGGGACAGGATGGCTGGGAACTTGTGTTTTCCATTCTTTACTGGGGAGGTGGAACTCCCCACATACAGAATGGTTATCCAAAAGTGATATGCAAACACGGGTGTAAGACATGACCAGCACAAAGCTGCTGAGAGAATTCTTCTTCATTCCTGAGACTAAGATCCTGGAGGCCTCTGTCTTTCCTTCCAGACTTGAATATGGGACAGTGTAATCTCAATGGCTGTTGGTGGCCAGCTTGCAAATATGAGAAGAATGATTTTAGGTGAAACTGCCAGTTTGATCAACAGAAAGCAGCATGGATGTGATGATCTAGCCCCTGGGTTAACAAAATCTGAGGCCCACATTGACCTGGATATCCAGGCATGAGAACCAAGATATTTTCTCACTGTTTACAAAACTTTGAGTTGCTTTTCATCCTCTTCACTGATGAAATAATCCTAAATTATATAGCTCCCAGCTATTTTATTTATTTTTATGTGAAAAATTACCTCAGCCTTTAAGATTATAGGAAAAAAATCTTTAACTTAGGATTTAATTTAGCATTTAATTTAATTTAAAGTATTTTCATAAAATTTTATATTCTATCAATTATTTCTTTTTCTCAATGTTTATTTGGATAATAATCTAACTGTAAAAACAGTATCAACAACTTCCTTAATTCTTTTTAAAGTTAATTCAGTTACTAATTGACGCTATGCCCATCACAACTGACTGATGTATTAAGTTATGTTTTACTTTACTCATTTTGTTTATTTATTTTTAATTTTGTGGGTACATAGTAGATGTACTTATATATGGGGTACATGAGATATTTTGATACAGACATGCAATATGTAATCATCACATTATAGAGAATGGTTATCCATCCACTTAAGCACTTATCATTTGTGCTGCAAACAATCCAGTTACACTTCTAGTTATTTTAAAATGTGTAATTAATTTATTAACTTATTATTGACTCTAATAATCTTGTTGTGCTATCAAATAGTAGGTCTTATTCTCTTTTTTTGTGTGTACTCATTAGCAGTCCCCACCTCCCCCACAAGCCTGGTTATCCTTGTCAGCCTCTGATAACCATCTGTCTATGCCATATGTCCATCAGTTCAATTGTTGTGATTTTTGGATCCCAAAAATAGGTGAGAACCTAAGATGTTTGTTTTTCTGTGCCTGGCTTATTTCCTTTAACATAATGATCTCCAGTTCCGTTCATGTATTTGCAAATGACAAGATCTCATTCTTTTTCATGGCTGAATAGGACTCTATTGTGTATATGTACCCCATTGCTTCCAAATCTTAGCTGTTGTGAACTGTGCTGCAAAAAACATAGGAGAGCAGATATCTCTTCGATATGCTGATTTTGTTTCTTTTGGGTATATACCCAGCAATGGGATTGCTGGATCATATGGTAGCTCTAGTCTCAGTTTTTTGAGGACACTCCAAGCTGTTCTCTATAGTAGTCGTACTAATTTACATTGCCACCAACAGTGTACAAAGGTTCTTTTTTTCTCCACATCCTCGCCAGCATTTGTTATTGCATGTCTTTTGGATATAAGCTATTTTAACTGGGGTAAGTTGATATCTCATTGTAGTCTTATTTGCATTTCTCTGATGACCAGTGATGTTGAGCATGTTTTCATATGCCTGTTTGCCACTTGCATGTCTTTTTTAGAGGAATGTCTAAGCAAATATTTTGCCTATTTTTTGATTGGATAATTAGATTTTTTTAATATAGAGTTGTTTGAGTTCCTTATATATTGTTGTTATTAACCCATTGTCAGATAGGTGGTCTGCAAATATTTTCTCCCATTTTGTGGCTTGTCTCTTCACTTTGTTGATCTGTTGTACAGAAGCTTTTTAACTTGATGTGATCCCATTTGGCCATTTTGGCTTTGGTTCCCTGTGCTTGTGGGGTATTACTCAAGAAATTTTTGCCCAGACCAGTGTCCAGGAGAATTCCCCCCACTCTTTTTTTTTTTTTTTGTAAGAGTTTCGCAGTTTGAGGTCTTAGATTTAAGTCTTTCATCTATTTTGGTTTAATTTTTGTATGTAATGAGACATAAGGGTCTACTTTCATTCTTCAGGGGATATCCAGTTTTCTCAGCACCATTTATTGAAGAAGCTGCTTTTCCCCAGTGTACGTTCTTGGCACCTTTGTAAAATATAAGTTCACTGTAGGTATGTGGATTTGTTTCTAGGTTCTCAATTCTGTTCCATTGGTCTATGTGTCTGTTTTTATACCAGCACAGTGCTGTTTTGGTTATTATAGCTGTGGAGTAGGATTTGAAGTCCGATCATGTAATTTCTCCAGTTTGGTTCTTTTTTCTTAGAATAACTTTGGCTATTTTTGGTCTTTTGTGGTTCCATATAAATTTTAGAATTGTTTTTTTCTTTTTTTTCAAGAATGTTCTTAGAATTTTGGTAGGGATTGCATTGAATTTGTGGATTGCTTAGGTAGCATGGACATTTTAACAATATTGATCCTTTCAATCTGTAAACATGAAATATTTTTCCATTTGTTGGTGTCCTCTTCAATTTCTTTCATCAGTGTTTTATAGTTTTTATTATAGAGATCTTTCACTTTCTTGGTTAAATTAATTCCTAGATATTTCATTTGTGACTATTGTAAATGGAATTTTGAAAAAATACCTTCTTTAGGTTTTTTTGCTGTTGGCATATAGAAATGCTACTGATGTTGTATGTTGATTTTGTATCCTTCAAGTTTACTGAATGTGTTTATCAGTTCTAGTAGTTCTTCGATGGAGTCTTTAGGTTTTGCCAAATATAAAATCATACAATCTGCTAACAGGTGTAATTTAACTTCTTAAAATTATTCCTTGGTATCCATTTCGATTACCTTTCTTTCTTTCTCTTTTTGATTGCTCTAGCTAGAACTTCTAGTACTATGTTGAATAACAGTGGTGAACATGTGCACCTTTGTCTTGGTCCAGATCTCAGAGAAAAGGCTTTCATCTTTTCCGCATCTGATGTAATACTAACTGTGATTCTGTCATATACAGCTTTTATTATGTTAATGTACCTTCCTTCTGTATCCATTTTTGAAGGTTTTTATCATGAATGGATGTTGAATTTTATCAAATGCTTTTCAGCATCAGTTGAAATAATCATACAATTTTTATCCTTCATTCTATTGATATGATGTATCATCATACAGACTGACTTCTGTATGTTGAACCCTACTTACATCCCAGGGATAAACCCCACTTGGTCATGATAAAGGACCTTTCTAATGTATTGTTGAATTTGATTTGCTAGTAATTTGTTGAGTATTTTTGCATCAATAGTCATCAGAGATATTGGCCTGCAGTTTTTTTTATATACATGTTACTGTTTGATTTTGGTGTCAGAGAAATACTAACCTGATGGAATAAATTTTTAAGTATTCCCTCCTCATCTACCTTTTAGAATAGTTTGTGTAGGATTGGTATTAGTTCTTCTTTAAATGTTTGGGAGAATTCAGCAGTGAAGACATTGGGTGTTGAATTTTCTGTACTAGGAGACATTTCATTATGTCTTAATTAGATCTCATTACTTTTTATTGGACTCTTCAGACTCTTCTGCTTAATGGCAATAAATATGGAAACTGGTTAGGAAAAAATGTATATTTTCAAATAACCTGTCTTTAAACTCAATAATTCTTTCTTCTGCTTTATCCATTCTGCTATTAAAAAACTCTGATGCATTTTTCAGTATGCCAATGGCATTTTTCAGCTCCAGAATATCTGCTGACTCTTTTTAATTGTTTCAATCTCTTGGTTAAATTTATCTGACAGAATTCTGAATTCCTTCTCTGTGTTATCTTGAATTTCTTTGAGTTTCCTCAACACCGCTATTCTGAATTCTCTGTATGAAAGGTCACGTAATTCTGTTTCTCCAGGATTTGTCCCTGGTGTCTTGTTTAGTTCATCTGGTGAGGTCATGTTTTTCTGGATGCTGTTGGTGTTAATAGATGTTCTTTGGTGTCTAGGCATTGAGGAGTTTGATATTTATTGTAGTCTTCACTGTCTGGGTATATCTGTAGCTGTCCTTCTTGGCAAGACTTTCCAGATATTTGAAAGGACTTGGATGTTGTGATCTAGGCTGTATCTGCTTTAGAGGGCACCCCAAACCCAAGAATGCTGTGGTTCTTGCAGACTCATAGAGGTACCGACTTGATGGACAAGATCTTGGGGAATCCTCTGGTTTACCAGGCAGAGACTCTTATCATATTTCCTTAGTTTCTCCCAAACAAATGTAGTCTCTCTCTAGGTTCTGAGTCACTTAAATCTGGGAGTGGAGTAACACAAGCACCCCTGTGACTACCACCATTCTGACTGCACTGGATCATACCTGAAGGCAGCATAGCACTGGGTCTCACCCAAGGCCTGCTGTAACAGTTTCCTGGCTAATGCCTATGTTCACTCAAGACCCTGGGGCTCTACAATCAGCACATGGCAAAGCCAGACAGGCCTGTGTTCTTCCCTTCAGGGCGGCAAGGTCTCCCAGGCCCTGGGTGGGTCTAGAAGTCCAGTCTAGGAGTCAGGGACTAGAGTAAAAAACCTTAGAAGTTTACCTTGTGGCTGAGCTGGCATTCATATCACAAAACACAGCCCTTCTCACTCTTCCTTCCCCTTTCCAAAGGCAGAGGAACCTCACCCCATAGCCACCATCCCCCAGGCCACAAAGAGTACTGACAGACTACCACCTATGTTCCCTTAAGGACCAAGGTTTTAAAAATCAGCTTGTGGTGAATGCTGCCAGGCCTGGGACTCACCCTAGATGGCAGTGGACTCCCTTCTGGCCCAGGGCAGGTCCATAAATGCCATCCAAGAATCAAGTCCTGGAATCAGGGAACCCAAGTGGCTGCTTGGTGCTCTACATCCCTGTGGCCATCCTGGAACCTAAGGTGCAAGACAAAGTTCCCTTTACTTTTCCCTCTGCTTTTTGCAAGCAGAAGGAGTTTTGCCCCACAGCTACCACAGCTGTAATGTGCTAAGTCTCACCTGAAGCCAGCAACTCTCAGTGGCTCACCCAAGATCTTTGATGTAGTACCTGGGTATCACTGCTGGTTATTAAGGACCCAAGGGCTCTTCAGTTAGAAGGTGATGAATGCTGCCAGGACTGTGTTCCTCCTCAAGATAGTAGGGTCCCTTTTGACCCAGGGCATGTCTAGAAATGTTGTCCAGGAGCTAGGGCCTGGAATGGGAGCCTCATAACTCTGACTAGTGCCCTATCCTTTTGTGGCTGAGCTGGTATCCAAAATGTAAGACAAAGTCCTCCCCATTCTTCCCTTTACTCTCCTTAAGTAGAAGGAAAGAGTCTCTTGGAGCTGCAAGCTGTGCGGCCTGGGGTTAGGGAAGGGGTGATGCCAACACTTCCTTAATGATCGCAGTTGGTGTCTCAGTATGTTACCTGCCTCCTCTCCTCCAGTCCTCTGTCTTTGGGTCAGCTTCGGCACTAGGACTCACCTAAGAGTTGCAGTCCTTATAGCTTAGACTACCTTTCAAGCTTATTTGATCACAGAGCTCTTTAGCCCATGGTGATGAGGTTTGTGGGAATTCAAGTTTCAACACCTGGGATCTGTGATTCCCCTCTGGCTCGGGCTGGGTTAAATGCTACCTTGCTGGGCATGCATCAGCTGAGTTTGGTTCGGTTTTCTTTTCTACTCTGCGGTGTTTGTGGGAATTCAAGTTTCAACACCTGAGATATGTGATTCCTCTCTGGCTGGGGCTGGTTTAAATGCTGGCTTGCTGGGCATGCATCAGCTGAGTTTGGTTCGGTTTTCTTTTCTACTCTACGGTGTTTGTGGGAATTCAAGTTTCAACACCTGGGATATGTGATTCCTCCCTGGCTAGGGCTGGTTTAAATGCTACCTTGCTGGGCATGCATCAGCTGAGTTTGGTTCGGTTTTCTTTTCTACTCTAACAGGACAGTACTGAGTTCAATGCCTCACAATTGCTGTGTTCTCCCTCTTCCAGCACACAGAGATGCTCTGCACACCAAGCCATTGCTGCTTGGGGTTCAGGAGGGGTGATGGCAGGAATTCAGGACAATTTTTTCTATCTTTTCAGTGCCTCTTTCAGTGATATGGATTTAAAACCAGGTACCATGAGGACTCACCTGATTTTTTTTTTTTTTTTTGGTTATTATAAAGGTGGTTGTTTTCTGTGTAGATAGTTGTTACATTGGTGTCATTGTGAGGGGGACGATTGATTGAGCTCTCTCTTCTGCCATCTTGCTCTGCCTCCAGTTCACTTTACTCACTTTAGACCTAGAAAACTGTAGCTTAGAAAAATTATTTTGTGTTTCTGAGCTAGTAGAGTTAACAAGTGAATGAATTGCTTTGAGAAGCTACATCTTCTGAGATCTAGTCAAGCAAGCAATTTATTGGAAAACATTTATATATATATCTATAAACTAATAAATTACATATTCATTAACAAACTACATTGAAGCTATTAAATGTTGTATACAAAGGAAATGTAACTGGTTTGGGAGATATGTAATACGTTTCTTGTGAATTGAGGAGGTCCATGCTTATGTTATATTATGGGCATTATATGACTCTTAAAATGCAAAATGACTTAGTTTGACTCCAACCTTTTGTCTTACATTCTATACTCTTATACTATGTATATCAATAAATGTCAATCATTTTATTGAAGACTTTATTTCTTGTAATTTCTAGATTCGAATTGCTCTTTTCCCTAGATATTATAGGAAAGAATCAGAAACATCAGCAACACAGTTTTTATTTTTGTTTTTATTTATTTTATTTTATTATTATACTTTAAGTTCTGGGATACGTGTGCAGAACATGCAGGTTTGTTACATAGGTATACATGTGCCATAGGGGTTTGCCGCACCCATCAACCTGTCATCTAGGTTTTAAGCCCCACATGCATTAGGTATTTGTCCTAATGTTATCCATCCCCCTTGCCCCCAACCCTCTGACAGGCCCTGGTGTGTGATGTTCCCCTCCCTGTGTCCAGGTGTTCGCATTGTTCAGCTCCCACCTATGAGTGAGAACATGCAGTGTTTGGTTTTGTGTTCCTGTGTTAGTTTGCTGAGAATGATGGTTTCCAGCTTCATCCATGTCCCTGAAAAAGACATGAACTCGTTCTTTTTAAAGGCTGCATAATATTCCATGGTGTATATGTGCCACATTTTCTTTATCCAGTCTATCACTGTTGGGCATTTGGGTTGGTTCCAAGTTTTTACTATTGTGAATAGTGCCACAATAAACATACACATGCATGTATCTTTGTAGTAGAATGATTTGCAATTTTTTGGATATGTTACTCAGTAATCAGATTGCTGGGTCAAATGGTATTTCTGGTTCTAGATCCTAGAAGAATCGCCACACTGTCTTCCACAATGGTTGAACTAATTTACACTCCCACCAACAGTGTTAAAGTCTCCCACTATCATTGTGTGGGAGTCTAAGTCTCTTTGTAGGTCTCTAAGAACTGGCTTTATGAATCTGGGTGCTCCTGTATTGGGTGCATATATATTTAGGATAGTTAGCCCTTCTTGTTGCCCTGATTTCTTTAACATTATACAATGCCCTTCTTTTTTTTTTTTTTTTTTCTTTTCATTTGCTTGGTAAAGATTCCCCCATCCTTTTATTCTGAGCCTATGTGTGTCTTTGCACATTAGATGGGTCTCCTGACTACAGCACACCAATGGGTCTTTACCCATACATTTAAGGTTAATATTGTTATGTGTAAATTTGATCCTGTCATCATGATGCTAACTGGTTATTTTGCACATTTGTTGATGCAGTTTTTTCATAGTGTCATTGGTCTTTATATTTTGGTATGTTTTGCAGTGACTGGTACCAGTTTTACTTTCCTATATTTAGTGCTTCCTTCAGGAGCTCTTGTAAGACAGGCCTGGTGGTGACAAAATCCCTCAGCATTTCCTTGTCTGTAAAGAATGTTATTTCTCCTTCACTTATGAAGCTTAGTTTGGCTGGATATGAAATTCTGGGTTGAAAATTCTTTAAGAATGTTGAATGTTGGCCCTCACTCTCTTTTGGCTTGCAGGGTTTCTGCAGAGACATTCACTGTTAGTCTGATGGGCTTCCCTTTGGAGGTAACCTGACCTTCCTATCTGGCTGCCCTTAATATTTTTTCCTTTGTTTCAACCTCAGAGAATCTGATGATTATGTGTCTTGGGGTTGCTATTCTTGAGGAGTATCTTAGTGGTGTTCTCTTTATTTCCTAAATTTGAATGTTGGTCTGTCTTGCTAGGTTGGAGAAGTTCTCCTGGATAATGTCTAGAAGTGTGTTTTCCAACTTGGTTCCATTTTCCCCGTCACTTTCAGGTACACCAATCAATCATAGATTTGGTCTTTTCACTTAGTCCAATATTTCTTGGAGGCCTTATTCATTCCTTTTCATTCTTCTTAATCTAATATTGTCTTCACACTTTATTTCATTAAGTTGATCTTCAATCTCTGACATTCTTTCTTCCACTTGATCAATTCTGCTATTGATACTTGTGTATGCTACACGAAGTTCTCATGCTGTGTTTTTCAGCTCCATCAGGTCATTTATGTTCTTCTCTAAATTGATTATTCTAGTTAGCAGTTCCTGTAACCTTTTATCAAGGTTCTTAGTTTCCTTGCACTGGATTAGAACATATTCCTTTAGCTCAGAGGAGTTTGTTATTACCCAGCTTCTAAAGCCTACTTCTGTTAATTCATCAAACTCATTCTCCATCCAGTTTTGTGCCCTTGCTGGAGAGGAGTTACAGTCATTTGGAGGAGAAGAGGCGTTCCAGTTTTTGGAATTTTCAGCATTTTTGCACTGTTTTTTCATCATCTTCATGGATTTATATACCTTTGATTTTTGATGCTATTGACCTTTGGATGGGATTTTTGGGCGGGCGTCCTTTTTATTGATGTTGATGTTATTGTTTCTGTTTGTTAGTTTTCTTTCTAACAGTCAGGCCGCTCTTCTGCAGGTTTGCTGGAGTTTCCTGGAGGTCCACTCCAGACCTTGTTTGTTTGGGTATCACCAGTGGAGGCTGCAGAACAGCAAAGATTGCTTTCCTCTGGAAGCTTCATCCCAGAGGGGCTCGCACCTGATGACAGCAAGAGGTCTCCTATATGAGGTGTCTGTCTACTCCTGTTGGGAGGTGTCTCCTAGTCAGGAAGCATGGCCATCAGAGACCCACTTGAGGCAGTCTGTCCCTTAGCAAAGCTTGAGCACTGTGCTGGGAGATCCGCTGTTCTCTTCAGAGCTGACAGGCAGGAACATTTAAGTCTGCTGAAGCTGCACTCACAGCCGCTCCTTCCCCCAGGTGCTCTGTCCCAGGGAGATGGGAGTCTTATCTATAAGCCCCTGACTGGGGCTGCTCCCTTTCTTTCAGAGATGCCCTGCCCAGGGAGGAGAAACCTAGAGAGGCAGTCTGGCTATAGCAGCTTTGTCAAGCTGCAGTGAGCTCCACCCAGTTCAAACTTCCCAGTGGCTTTGTTTACACCATGAGGGGAAAACCACCTACTCAAGCCTCAGTAGTGGTGGATGCTCCTCTCCCCACTAAGCTCGGTCATCCCAGGTTGACTTCAGACTGCTGTGCTGGCAGCGAGAGTTTCAAGCTAGTGGATCTTAGCTTGCCGGGCTCTGTGGGAGTAGGACCTGCTGAGTGAGACCACTTGGCTCCCTGACTTCAGCTCCCTTTCCAAGGGAGTGAATGATTCTGTCTCACTGGAGTTCCATACACCACTGGGGTATGAAAAAAAAAACAACAAAAAACCAACTCCTGCAACTAGCTCCATGTCTGCCCAAACAGCTGCCCAGTTTTCCACTTGAAACCTAGGACCCTAGTGATATAGACACACGAGGGAATCTCCTGGTCTGTGGGTTGCAAAAACTGTGGGAAAAGTATGATATCTGGGCCAGATAGCACAGTCCCTCACAGCTTCCCTTGGCTAGGGGAGGGAGTTCCCTGGTCCCTTGCACTTCCCAGGTGAGGTGACGCCCCACTCTGCTTCTGCTTGCCCTCTGTGGGCTGCACCCACTTTCTAACCATTCCCAATTAGATGAATCAGATACCACAGTTGAAAATGCAGAAATCACCCATCTTCTGTGTTGGTCTCACTGGAAACTGCAGACAGGAGCTGTTCTTATTCGGCCATCTTGCCAGATCCCAACACAATTTTTAAATTATGAAACATTTTCAAGCAAATCTACAAACATTACTTCTGACACTTTCTCATGCAAAAGGCTTATTCATTCATGATTTCAATGAACCAATCAACACATTTATTTGTCATTTATTATATGCCATGTGTCAGACAATCTGGAGATTCTGGTGAATAAAATTGCTAAGCTTTGTGCCTTCATACAAAATTCTTTTGATGGATATAAACAACTAACTGTACAATTACAATACAGTCCATTAGGAATTGTGCTTTGTAACATGGGAACATACACACAGAGTCTAGACTGGCTGGGAGGAACTGTGGGTAGAATTATCCTGTGAAGGAGGCTCTGGGAACAAGGAGAGTTTTCCAGACACTTTAAAGAATAGAGAAAAAAGGCATATTTGAAAATCCAAAGAGCAAGTCCCTTAATGCAATGGTGAGAATTAGGGTTTTGGATTTAGACTTGTCTGAGTTCAAATCTGAGCCTCATCATTTCCTAACTGATAATGGCATTGTGTGACATGACAAACACGGCAAAGGTTCCTTTTCTTTTCAAATGCTCAATTTGTGAAAAGAAAAGAAAATTCATTCTAGCTGGAACATCTTTAACAGGGATTAAAGGTGATTTGTTCCATAATGCATTAGGGACAGAATCTGTTAAATACCAAGCTCTTGATGAGTTGTGGCTAAGCTGGAGAGAGCTAGTATGAAGAACTCAGAGAGGGCCGACTGGAGAGCTCGGCTGACAGTGGTCTTGTGAGTCATGTCCAGAATTTCGATGTAATCTTAAGAGTCATGTGAAGAATCCGAAGGACTTTAAGCCAAGATGTTACACAATCAGATTACTATTTTGGAAAAATTTGATATTCTGATGTCACATGGCAACATAAAAATGAAAAATATTTTATTTTGTAAGAAATTATGAAGATAAAACTGAATAAAAACCAATAGGTAAATGTCAGCAAAAAGAATTAATACTGTTTAGAAATTTATACATTATATATTATTTTCCTATAAATAGAAAAGTCTTGGCAGCCAAATAGTATCTTTAGAGACCCACACATGTTAGAGGATGTCTTTGGACCACCAAACTATTACATAACTTGTTTGTAATTCTAAGAAAAGCATATTACGATTTCAGTTGTTGACATATCCACATATGCAGAAAAATAAAAGTCACATACCCAGAAGATGATCAGAAATCTTGCTTGCAGTATTGTAACATTTGCAATTTTTACATATTAATAGTTATTTTCTTACTTATATTCTGTGGTTGTTTAAACAAGTATTTATTGAACCAAGGTTTACATGAAAAAAATTTACTTTTATTTCTACTGTCACATCTTATTTATTTTATTTTTATGTGTTGTCTTACCACATAATATAAAAGTATATATTCCCTGTTGGATTGTTTGTTCTTTTCTGTTTCACTGTGTAGGATACATATTAAATATTGTTGACATTGCACTTCTGATGTGTCCACACCATAGTTCTCTGGGTTGAAATTAGTACATATTGTTTTCCTTCCATAATATATAACTTCCAGTGTTTTTCAAAAGTATGGTTCAAGGATCAATCATGTACAAAAAGCCTAGGGAAGTGGAGTCCCTATTGTAAATGGAGATTCATTATTAACCCCACAGGTTTACTGAATCAACGTATTTTGGGCATGGAGTCCTGAGACCTGCATTTAGAAATTACATAAGAATCCACTAGAACTAGTTTACTGGATTCTCACCAGCTGTCTAAGGCTTGTTTAGTGGATTCTTATGCAAATTCAAGTTAGCAAACTACTTCAGAATATGTGTGCACCTCTCTTCTATTAAATAGACCTGGACTATCTCATTGTTGTTATGTCTGTAAGTCTTACTTAACTGGTAAAACAATAACCATGATAGAGTATCTTGGTTTCTAATAAGTTCATCAGAAATACAATCTCATAAATCATTGGTGGATAAGCTGATAATATATAGACTGATTAAATAATGTTTGCAAGGACAGAGAGATGAAAATTTCAACATTATCAGCTTGAAAAGCATCCTCAGATGGTACTATGGACTAAATGTTTATGTTCCCCCTAAATTCATATCCTGAAGCCCTAATCCATAATGTGATAATATTTTGAAGTGAGTCTTTTGGGAGTGATTAGGTCATGAGGGTACAGCCCTCATAAATGGCATTAGTGCCTTCATAGGAAGAGAGAGGAGAAAGATAACCTGTTTGTCTACTACATGAGGATATAGCAAGAAGGTGTCTGTCTGCAAACCAAGAAGACAGTACTCACCAGAAACCAAATGTGGCAGCACCTGGATCTTCAGAAGTGTGAGAATAAGTCTATAATTTCATCCACTCAGTCTATGGTATTTTGGTATAGCAGTCTAAACTGGCTAAGACAGATGATATGCATTTGGCGTCATCTAATTTATTTGTGTGCATGTGTGTTATTTTATTTAAATAAATCACATGTAGTATTTTCATATTGCCCAAAGCTAGAAGGGATAGCTAATTTGTTAGAATATTTAAAAGGATATCCATAGGCTGAAACAAAAATGACTATATGAAAATTAAACTTCAAATGTGAAATCCCATACTATTTTGAAGACATTAGCTATATAAATCCAGGACGTGTAAAGAGGTGGACTAAGGACAGTTTATTTGCAAAAGACAGATAGATGTCTTTTGATCGATTTCAAACTGCATATGAATTAATAATATGAAGTAGTTACCAGATGTAGAGAAATTGTTTTAACTTTAATTATAATGTTTGTGCAACAGTAGGGATAAAATTATAATGCCATCAACATTGCATAATTCTAATTGTTGCATATTCTCTTCCAAACCCTGGCAACACAAGTACATAAGTCAAATAGTTTAATCATAATGTATACATAATTGTTTAAATGTAGCTATGTCCATTTAATATCATATAATTAATGTGATTTTAAGCTTCATTTTTTCTAATGTAATGCTCTAGGTAAGGAAAATCATAACAGACTCTTGTGTCATGAATGACCCTGGCATAAAGAAACTTCTGGAGATGAGCTATGCAATGGCATGGAGTTTGGAAAGAAAGGAAATAGACAACATCCTGCCAGGGCAAAAAGGTTCTTAGGGAATTGTGAAAGCTGTTTCTATTAATACCTATTTGAATGATCATTTTGTGAAGGAGAAATTACCAAGTCTTTCAAACTTTTTCTTTTCCCTGTTTCTAGAAAGCATAATAAGCATCAGTTGGTTTCGATTCAACAAATTCTCATTGATCCTCTATTAAATTCCAAGCATTGGGCTTGGTGTTTAGGGCTACCTACAGGAGAACACAGATCTGTCTGACTTCATAAGTATTATAGACTGATAGAAAAACAAGCATTAAAATCCTTGTCAACTCCTTTTAAGACTCCTAAGGTGAATTTCCAAATATTTCCATTTTATAATAGTATCTTAATGTATGATTAATGTCTGTTATTTTATATATATTTTATATATTTGTCATACGTATTTCTGTTTATATAATAAAATACATTTGCTTAAACAGTAATAATGACTCTTCAGAAATGTTCACATAGGTTTATGGAGAAGATATGTTTTAGAAACAAAGGGAATTTACTACATAATTACTACAATTGGCATTAATATTAGGATGTGATAATAGTTCCAAAGGGGTTAGTAAAATTAAAATGTTAGTGCATTGATTGATATGCAGGAAAATTGAATTGGGCAATCTAGCCACTAATGACAAAACATGTTTGCATTAAGGATAATTCAGTAAAGAGTTCACTCCTGCTTAGTAACAGTTGCAATTTTATCTTTTGAGATATAAATGTGCATATTTGCTTTATAACTATTGTATGACTCAGAGTTTAAAGTTATCTTTTATCCTTAGCTTTATAAGCAGTGTATCCAATAGCAACATATGAAAGACTTGCGTTTTACATTGTATACATTTTACTTTGCATTAAAATTTCAGTATGATGATATTGCAGCAAAACAGATGTTCAAGAATGTAGCATGATCCTATTTTAAATATAGACTTTTGGCAGTTTTAAAAATATTTAAAATGTGTAGTTTATTGTTTTAAGAAGTCCTCAAAATACCTTACTTAGTAAATCTTCATAACTATGTTCTATCACATCTTCTATTTAAGAAAGTTGTTTTTTCAGTTTGTAATCACTCTATACAATATGTTCATTTTATGAAGCTTTTGTTAGAAATGTAAGAATTTTATATATCATAATTTAATTGCATTATTCTCATAAAACATTAAAGATTGACATTTCATTATCTCACAATTTGTTTTATAAAATTTTAATCTTTAATCTTTAAATTGATATGCTGATGGATTAAATAATATTAACAAACTTGTTATGGATATAAAATTCACTTAGATAAGACAATAAAATATATTTTTAAATCAACAAAGTAAAATTCCTAGAAAAATAAGCTTTGCTCTTTAAATATAATTCTGAATTGCATTCCTGTCTGATAACTTTATTTACTAGAGTTGTGGATCTATAAATGCATGATAAAATGCAAGCTAGTCAGCTTAAATTGCCACTATAAAAATGTAGAAGGGATACATGAAGCTACTTTTTAAAAGTCTTTATAATCATGTTAAAGTATACGGCATTTACTGTATAACATTCTTCTCATGGTTCTTATATTCACTACCAACAAAAAAAGTAACAGCCAAAAGTAATTAATCAAAGAAACGCAATTTGAAATTATGTAGAGTGTATAAAAAATCACTAGTATTTTACCTTCATTGATACTGTGCACTGTATCAGCGTTACCTCATTTAATCCTCACAAGAGCCAAATGAGGTAGCACCCATTATTACTTTCATGTAACCAAGAATCTTAGGCTAAGTATTTAGGTGAATGTCAAGCAGTTAGGAAGTGGTATTAACAGATAGGTCTTTTAGACCCCAGAGAATAAATTCTCCGTGTTACTTTCACATGCTTCACAGCCCTCGGGCTACTGGGCACCAAGAGGCAGCATTTAAGGCATTCAACATTCAATAAGCCTTTAATGAAGTCTTCTTTGCATTAATACCAAACTAGGAGATACCTCTGTTTCTAGTTCTCCTCCCTCCCTCTGTCACCTCATCTAACATAGGTCATCAGGATAGGTTGAAAGGGGAATTTGTAGTCATCTCTTCTAATCGGGAGATCCCTGAAAGCCAAACATTTAAATGTTATCTTCTTGAAATAAAAATACCATAGTTTTAGTTAGGAATGTGCTATGTTGAAAATAACAGAAAAACTGACTTCTGTGGCTTAAACAAATAGGGAATTATTTTCTTCCCATAGCTGGAGGAAGGGAGGTACAGCTTTGGCTCAGCTCTTAACAGTACAATGTCTAGTGCCTCTATGGTTCTCTTGGACACAGATGGCTGCTTTCAAAGAAGAAATAAGTGGGAAGTGTTAGTGAGTTCTATGACGTCATCTTTCATTAGAAACAAATAGCTTTCCTAGAACTTCTTCACATTTCCTTTGAGGTTTCATTGATCAGAACTGGGTACTGTGGCCATGTGTAAGCTGCTAGAAAGGATGGAAAACTGGGGATAGAGTGCAACTTTAGACTCACACCACTGTTTCTCCATGGAAGCACTTTTGATGTTTTGAATGAATAATTCTTCAGTATGTTAGATTGTCTCATGTCATGTTCACCAAGCTAGTTTCTCTTTCCAATAATTGTGAAACGAAAAATACGTCCACAGTATTCAAATCACTCCTTAAGGGTGCAGAATTGTCCCATTTGTGACTCACTAGATGACATTAATTGTCAACTATCACTTAGTTCTGGGCACTTTGCTAGCACAAATAAAATAAAATTTTGTAACAAAAGAAAAAGAAAAAAGTATATTCATAGGGGAGGCAACATTCCCGCCTCATCTACCAGATTGTGTAGATTTCTTATTCAAGTAATAAAATGTAAAATTTTAGCGTTTTAAAGCATTTCATACCATTTAGCTATTTAACATTATACTTAATAGATTCCCCTCTTTTCCTCCCTCCCTCCCTCCCTCCCTTCCTTCCTTCCTCTCTCCCTTCCTTCCTTCCTTCTTCCTTTCCTTTCCTTTCCTTTCCTTTCCTTTCCTTTCCTTTCCTTTCCTTTCCTTTCCTTTCCTTTCCTTTCCTTCTCTTTCCTTTTCTCTTTCTCTTTTATTCTTTTCTTTCTTTTCCTCTTCTCCCCTCCCTCTTGGTTTTTTTCTTTCTCCTAACAAAGCAGGCTTATTACTATTCACACTTGGGGAAAAACAGTACAAAATGATTTACTTCTGCCCTTTTTCTTGCTGTTAGTAGAACTTTCCTATGTTTTTCATGATGATCTATTATCATGAAATGAGCACTTAGTGTTAAACTCTGCAATCTATCCTTACTTATGTTTCAGAATTCTTTCTTTTTCTTTCCTCCCTCTCTTTCCGTCCCTGAACATTGGGTCCTAAAAATACTGGGTGAAGCAGGACAAGCAGGACGTAGACATCCACAAGGGAGTTGGGGAGAGATATGGTGGCTCAAGGTGAGGTTTCAGAGTGAGAGGACAGCCTGTGACGGGTGGGTTGCCCTGGACTAGGTGGCGGAGCTGAGGAAGGGCCTGGCTAATTTCAGGCTGGCTGGGCGTCACAGCCCAACTCAGTGCAGGGTGTCACAGCACAGCAAAGTGAGAAAGTGTGTCTCACAGAGGGTCAACTTAGCTGGGGGAGCCAGAGCACTCAGCTGAAGGGAAGGGACATGTAAATGAAGTGAATACAAAGTCGGACCTATGCTAAGGGAAACCTGACCTATAGTGTCAGAACACAAGACCCCCAGTTAAATTTAAACTTCAGATAAACAATGAAAGTATACTGATGCTTTTAAAGAAATAAGTTATACCTATAAGCAGTATAGCTTTTCTTGGGACACACCGATACTACAAAATAATTTGTTGTTGCTCTGAAATTCAAATTTAACTGAGCATCCTGTATGTTATCTGGCAACTGTTCTACAAGGGGATAAGGGGCTTCCATGTGGCAGACAGCCCAGGTTTCCGGAGCTGGGTAAGCAGTAAACCTGCATGGATCGGGGGTCATGGCAGAGGCAGAAGTTTGGTTGTATACAGGGCATCTTATCAAATAGGTAAATATGTAAGCACAATGAGATCTGGGTTTCTCATAGTTGGAGAAGGAGTTTGCATTTATGGAAAGAAAGAAAGAGAACTAGTATAGGCCCTGTGAGGTTAGATTGGAATTAGTTATTGGTATGAACTCACAATTTTGAAGATTTATAGATCTAGAAATAAATATAGATGTAAAACCCTGTGTCTGTGTATGTGTGTGTGTGTGTATGTGCATGTGTGTATGTGTTTGTGTGTATATACGTATATTCACGAGGCTTCCTTCCTCTTGGAAGGACTGGCATAGCAATACTTCAGTGACAGTAAGCACACACCATACACCCAGATCTTGGCTTCTCCAAGGGGTCTTGGAGAAATGACTGATTCCAGTGTTGGAGCCGAGCAAGTATTAGATGAACCTGGAATATCTTGTTGAGCCATGAATGTTGGAAATATGGCAAAAGAAAAAGCACCTTGAAAGAACTACTACTGTCCCAAAAAAGGTTCATTTGAAGATTAAAATAAAAATGTTGTTAAATAATTATAACCCATCTAATAAAAATTGGAAACTATCAACCAGTATAGGTATAAATAAATGATATGGTTTGACTCTGTCCCCACCCAAATCTCATCTTGTAGCACCCATAATTCCCACGTGTTGTGGGAAAGACCTGGTGGGAGGTGACTGAACCACGGGGGCAGGTCTTTCCCATGCTGTTCTTGTGATACTGAATGGGTCTCATGAGATCTGATGTTTTTTAAAAACAGGAGTTTCTATGCTCCAGCTGCCTCTTTGCCTGCTGCCATCCATGTATGATGTGACTTGCTCCTCTTTGCCTTCTGCCATCATTGTGAGGCCCCCTGCCCCAGTCATGTGGAACTGTGAGTCCAATAAAACTCCTTCTTTTGTAAATTGCCCAGTCTCGGATATGTCTTTATCAGCAGCATGTAAATGAACTAATACACTAAGTAAATGAATAAGTTGAAATTTTGATGAGGAACAGGATGTTTACTTCCCACAAAATACTAATTACAAAGGGATAGAGAATACAATGAAGAGGCCTGGCAGACATCACTTTAGTCAAGTGATAAAGGTAATAGGAAGTTGGTAACAAGACAAATCAAACCTGGGCACAATGTGATAGAGTGAAAGGACACCTCATCACTTCTCTCTTATGCCTACCAAAGATGCTAACCTGAATCTAATATCAAGAAAACAGCAGGTAAACCCACATTGAGATAAATTCTGTAAAAGCTAGTGCTTGTAATATTCAAAAGTTCAAGGTCATCGAAAGTCAGCAAAACTGAGGAGCTGTGTCAGAGGAAGGGGACTAAAGGAAATATAGCAGCAAAACACAACATGTCATTCTGATTTGGACTTTTTGGTGTACTGGATATTATGGGGATAATTGGTAAAATTGGATGGGTCTCAGAATGAGATTGTAGTAAGGTATTAACATTAGTGTCCTGATATTGATGGTTATACTATGAGTATGTATTCTCCCTCCCTCTCTTTCTCCCTTCCTCCCTTTCCCTTCTTTTCTTTTGTCCTTTCCTTTTCTTCCCTCCCTCCCTCCTTTCTCTCTCTCTCTTTCTTTCTCTCTCTCTCTTTCTTTCTTTCTTTCTTTCTTTTTTTTTCTTTTCTTTCTTTCTTTCTTTCTTTCTTTCTTTCTTTCTTTCTTTCTTTCCTTTTCTTTCTTTCTTTCTCTTTCTTTCTTTTCTTTCTTTCTTTCTTTCTTTCTTTCTTTCTTTCTTTCTTTCTTTCTTTCTTTCTTTCTTTCTTTCCTTTCTTTCTCTCTCTCTCTCTTTCTTTCTCTCTTTTCTTCTTTCTCTCATTTCCTTTCTTCCTTTCTTTCTTTTTTATTTGTTTGTAAAATCCCTTTTTCTGTAGAACACGCACACAAATTATCACAAATATCTGAGTATAATGAAACATCAGGTTGGCAACTATTTTCAAATAATTCAGAAAAAAAGTGATTTCTACCACACTTGCAAGTTTTCTATAGGTTTGAGATTCTTGTTCACCTAAATGTTTTAGGTGTTGACTGCTATAATTGCAGTTAAATGCTTGAACACAGGAACAATTTGATTAACTGGAATGCATGAGGTATGGTATTTTCATTAATTGAACTTAATGGTTAACCAACAGAGAAATGGAAATTCCCTTTTCATTTAATCTTTATCTGGCACATTTCCAGATATATCAATATGCATCACTGCCTCCGAAAGTAGAGTAGAATGCTCTTGCAATAAATGTACTTGACAATCCATCTGCCTTATGGCATGTCATCTATCAATGTCATTTATAAAGTCATTCAGAGATGCTACTCAGGTGAAACAGAGGGTGACAAATCTGTGATCCTTCAAAAGATTCGGCTTCTAAAATAGCTTTCATGGGTAAATCCTTGATACTGGCTAAGGTAAGCAGGAAATCTGGTTATAGTTCAGTGATTCAAAAAGTATGGTTTTCTTATCAAAAGTGGTGTCCAAATTTTCCTCCCATCTCAATTTGATAAAAAGCTTCTGGCAATGTAGACATTAGGTCTTCCTCTAATTCCTGAAATGGAAAGTGTTATGTGCCTTATGTTACTGGGGTTCTGTGCCTCAGGGTCTTCATTGTCAAATGAAATATTGATAGTTTTTATTTCACAGAGTTCTTATTCAGATCATGAGAATAAAGTACTTGGATTGAAGGAGCTTAGTAAAAAGTGGCAAAATTAGACAAATAAGATTAGTTGATAGAAATCACTACAAGTACCTCCACTTATGGTTTTAATCCCATTGAGGATATCAGAATCTTGTTAGTCAAGAGTTTAAGGGTCAAGATATCAGATAGTCTGATACCTGAAAAGGGTCTGTTTATAAAACTTCAAGAAAACAACAGAAGGTTTTTTTTTTTTTTTTTGGATATGAGTGAACATGCTCCACAAAATAAGAACCAAATTTACTGAATTCAGAATAATAAATGAATGCTGATTATGTGGAATAAGGTGAGACAATATGTAACAGGTTTTTAAGTTAATTTCTTCCTTCTTTTTGGTGAAAGCACTGCAGTTGCATCATTTGATTTTTACATAACAAAGCCTATATTCATTAGGTTGCAGAGGAGCAGTTCACTCTGCCCACACCCTGACACTTGTCTCTGTTAGCCGGGAAAGCATCAGGCCCTCTCTTTGCGTGGGTTGCCCTTCAGCTGTACAGTTCTTGTTAATCTGGAGGATCTGTGATACTGCAAGTCCTTACACTGTTTGGCATGGGCTTTTGCTATCATCTGACAATAGGAATAATGTCTTCCCCATTAAGGGCAAGCACAGGTTTACATATATTGATCCTTATCACTAATTGTTCAAAATATTAAGGGAAATTTCATGGGTAAGATTGAACAGGGTAGGGAAGTATTTTCAGTTTCTGCTCTGTAGTGTGGACATTCAAGTCATTATTACTGCTGAGTTGCTAGCATTTTTCAAGCTGTCTTTTAGCCCAGAACAAGTCATAGTTTTAATGTTTAAGTCACAAAGACCAGCCCATATAAAGAGAGAGTTTTGATTAAAAAATAATACTCTTCCTATCTCTGTGGTGCTTCCCTGAAATTTTTGCTCGCCACTCAGCCTCTTTCATCGTTGTAGTCATCACTCAGGGATCACTGGGTGAATGAATGAGTTTTATGCCATCCCTTTCCCCCCGATACTTCCCAAAAGGAAACATCATTAGGTACTTATGCCAGTGTTTATACATTGAATTAGAGAAGCAGAAGTTCTTTGTATAATTTATAGTCATCGTTACATATTTAATAGCATACAATCTTTTCTCAAATTGAAGTTTTAAAATAACTTAATTTGTTTCAGCTTGAATTAATTTCATTGGAATTATTACAATACCATATCTGCAAAATTTAAATGTTGGAAGATGGAATTAGAGAAAAGAATAGTAAGATTTTGTTTCAAAGTTCATATAAATGCTACTGATAAATCATAAATGAAAAAAATACTCTAAACAAACTAATATAAAGTTTTTCTGGTATGACTGCATTGAACGTGTGGTAATGGAAACTTGATAAGCAGAGGCTGAATTGGAAAGTGGTTTATTTTAGATATAAAAGAAGCCCGGAAGTGGGGTGTTCAAGGCTAACATGGCACATGATAGATGTTGTGAAATACCTCTGTTTCTTTCAGTTTCTCAATCAGCCACCCTTAGCATGTGGCCTTTAACCTCAGGCTTCTCTACTTCAGCCTGTCATGTCTGTGTTCCAAGGGGAGAGAGAAGGACAAAAGCTTAAAGGCTAAAGTGTAACCATCAACTGAGGCAACCTTTCTCACCAGCTTGAAGGGAAGTCACACTCAAAGATTTCTTAAATCCTGTTGGCAAGGAGTGTGGCATATGATTACTCCAGTGGCATTGAATTTTTCAAAGCTAAGTATTTTAAACTGGGAATATTTCTAACTCCAAGAAAAGTAGAATTCTCTGATTAAAAGAAAGAATAGACATCTGTCAGGGCACTAGTAGCGTTGGCCACGAATGTCTTAATTTAGATAGATCCTAATAAAAATAACAATCATCAAGTTTCAGAATCTTTCTTCAAATTTGATTAGTGAAATATGTATCCCTTCCTACTACTTACTGAATGAGAGAAATTTTCCATAGATAAGATAAAGTGTGACTTCATACAGGATCATATTTACTTGGTAATCAGAATAGTTTGTTTATAGTACTTATCATAATTCATTTCCTGATAAATGGAGAAGAAAGTACATCCAAAATGACCTCTGTTGTTTCTTTTGCATTCTTCTATTATTTAAATATTCTGTGTTTCTGGGAATAATAGATAGAAGGAGAAATTTATGTATTAAAATTATTTAATGGTAACTCAAGTATTTCCCTTTATATTATATATACTATTTAGATTTAGAAGGACAGCAAAATTTTAATTTTATTTGTTCCTTTATGTTGTACCAACAATACAAATTTAAATATACTTTAAAATAGATTTAAAGCTAACGTGATTCATTAGAAATACATGAAGTGTTGATTTTATAAGTGTTGCATCAATTAATATTTTTATGTGACTTACCTTTACTATCAAGAGCTTTTATTCTGATTTACAAAGCAAAACAAAATAGCAAATTTGGGGTACATTTGAGCACTTATGTTGAGTTACTTCAGAAAATTATTAAATAAAGTTAGTTACTCATGTAGGAATTAATCAAATAATGTATCTCTTTTAGAAATTAATTATAAAATTAATGAACATTTTCCATTGTCTCATTTAAATATTTGTTCTAACTGACATTAAACTAAGACCTAATAAATAGAATACAGTCTAGTTTTCAGAAATAATCAATTGTTTATGTGTGTTAGTGTGTTTTGAGGAGAGGAGGTGATATGGAAATTTGTAGTTTGATAAAAGAAAAGATAGAAAAAGAAGCAACTCTAAAGTAACAATTTAAAGCTATGATGCTATCAAAGGTGCACATATTAACTATAATAAAAAGCCATTTAAATATGCAATGTGTGTTGGGGAGGAAATGAAGTCAACAGAAAATATTACATTACAAAAATAGGGGAAGTATAAAAAAATTACAATGCCCAAAGTTAAAGAAAAAAAGGAAATAAAGGTAGTAAGTATATTTTTGAAAAAGAAAATCCTAGTTGATGACAATCACTGTCCCTGAGATACAATACCCAAGAAAAAATAGAAAATTAGGACTGAAAGACACAATAGATGAGACTTTCCCTTACACGAAGGAAGGACTGATTTTTTTTTAGGTCAAAGAGAAACAATCTTCCAGAAAATATGCGTAAAACAAAGGACCTTACAAGACAACTTGCATGGATACTCTGAAGCAACTTTGAGGTCTCCTTGATGAGGAAAGTTGGCTCAACCTGCTGTAGAGGTGAATCATTTGGTTAAAGTTTATTCATATTTTATGGCCTCTTTTCAGGTGTCTGACCCTCTCTCTCAAAAAAAAAATCTTATTTGCTTACTTTATTGATATTCATCTGCAGTTTGAATACATTTCTTCCCACCATCTTGGCTCCCCAAATCTTTGAATCTGATACCATTTTCTATTCTGATAGTATAATACCACTCATACATGTTATATCTTTATTTCAGCATAGTGTTTGATGGGATCTTTTCTGGTATCTTTTTTCGCAATCTCTAACACTAAAACTTAGTGTGTCTTGCAATTTTTTACAAACATATTTTTCATTTATATCAAGAGGACTTTAATTTTTGTGATAGTATAGTATAGATTAATTTCATCAGTTCCCCTGCTGCTCCGGGTACCATTTAGAACTATTCCTAAAGTCTGCACTGAACTACAATAAATGTTTAGTCTAGTTTTAGTAGTACTCCTTTTAAGGACAAATACCATCATGTACTGGAGTTCACACAAAATGTTTTGAATTCTGTAGATATCTTCCTGATAAAAATTTTAAATTCCAAGGTATAATTTGGGGAGATAATTAATTACACCAACATTTTGTCCCATTGGAGGAAAGACCATTTGCCATTTTTCCCCATGCATGTTCTACCTATGCTCACCCAATTCTTAGCAACCTCCTCTTGCTAGCTTCATTCCCAACCCAAGGAAAAAAGATTAACCTGCTTATTCAAATCCATAGAGATTGATTGCGCATAATTAGTAGCGGGCATTGCCACTGCATGCACAATCACTGGTTATATCTTCAAAGAGAGGAGTCTAGGTCTGGAACTTCTTCTTGTCATTTTTTTTTTTGTATTGTGTTGTAGAATTGGTAAGCAATGTCAGGGAGTCCTCTTAAATTTTGGTGGCCTTTCTCTGTCTTTCATGCTGTGTCTGAATGGGTAAAAAAAAAAAAACCCTTCAGCTATACGTTTTTCTCTCATGCAGGTATACCTGAGCCTTCTGTTCTCAATATCTAAAACGTGAATGTCTTAACATGAGAGAGGTGTTTAGGAGGTCCCTTTCTGACTTAAAGCCTAAGTCAGAGGCTTCAATTTACTTTTTAACCAGCAGGATTAGTTACAGAGTCTTGCAACCAACAAAATGACCTTTATTCCTGTTCTGTTTTGTTCGTTGGTTGCCTTACTTAATAACCACTTGGGAGAGATTCTTGACAGTGACATAGGATTTAAGCTTTCCTAGCCACCTGAATGCAAAATGATCATAATACCATCAAATGCTATCTCTGACTTCTAACATTGCTTCAAACATTTGATGAGAAGGTCTGTGGTTATGTATAAGTCTATGTCTGTGTTAGCTTTTGATTCCTGAGGACAGACAGCATGCATTTTATTTCTTATCCCAGGCAGCAGGTATAGTGCTTGTACACAGAAGGTATTTTTCCAGTGAGCCAGAACATAATCCCAAGTATATAATTTTGAAATCATATTTTTCAGATATTTGAAGTTTCTTATAAGGAAACATTTAATTTATAATACCCCAAAAGGGATTATGCTAATTTTAAAGATGAAGAAATTGAGACCCCAAGAGATTAAAGGTTTAAGTTTCCATGAAGAGGAAGTGGCAGAGTTGAGATTCCAGTGGAGATATGCCCAACTCTAAAGCCAGCTCTTGGCAGAGCATCACTGTTTCTAAGCTAGCCCAAGGGTACAGGGAGTTTTCAAATTGTCATCCTTAGTCAGCCAACATTATCTCATGCGACTCCATATCAGTTCTCCTGGTTCTGGGCAGCCACTTGGACGTTCTTGATGATGAAATCCTGGTTCTGGGCAGCCACTTGGATGTTCTTGATGATGAAATATTTTGGTCTGTTGGCTGTTATGCAAGCATAGTCAACTAAAAAATATCCTAATGAGAAAGTGTCTTCTCCATTATGCTGTTTATTTACAAAAGTCTTGGAGTAAGATGAGAGAGGGAAAAGGGGTGACAGGAAGTCAGGAGGTTCAATGAAGGCAAGGCAGGAACATTTGAGAGAAACTAAATTCCAGCATTCTATTAATATTTAAAAATTATTACATTATATTAGTAAGAAATCTCTATATTCTCAGGCTGGTCACTTCTGTATGGCAGATGTCAAAAGCTGAGTCTCCAGCTTCAGCAATTGCCTCCAGCTTGTGTAAAGTTTTCTCTCTACAAGTATTCATGACTGAAGGCTGACTAGAGAATGAGCGAGGAAGAAAATAAAAGCCAGTTCTATCTTGTGCCTTTAGTTATGTACAGTCTTAATTGCGTATTAGACTTGGCTACTTTGAGATAATCTTCTCTATAGTTAAGATGAGCTAATGGAATGTAGAGGGTTGTCTTTTATTGTTAAATGAATGTTGCTAATTTTGATCATGTTTCCTTAGTCTAACCATTCTCTGAATCATTGTAAATAAGCAGAAAAGCAAGGGACTAGTAGCAAACCTTTTATTATTGTGTATTTATTTCTTTGTTGGCTGTTATATGATTGAGTGTATTTGTTTTAATTCTACAAAAACAAGCAGTTTATTCAAATGCAAGCAGTAAATAAAAGGGGGAAAAACATAATTCAGGATGTTAAAAAATAGAAATACAAACAACACATCAGGAAAAAATTGTATAAAAATATGTATGTCATAATTTTTTTAATAGTTGCTAAAATTATGTCTACAGATTTAGCTCCAAGCACTCTGGCAGCAAAAGAAGAAATGAGAAAATATATTACTTTAAAAATTTGTATCATCTAGGAGAAGCATACAATCTTCTTTTAGTTGTTATTAGAGTGACAACCATATCTAAGGCCTATTGTTTATGTACATGGGTTCTTAATGTTTTCTCAATGAATGCTTATGATGTGCAGGCTGAAGCCAGTTGAGCTCATGTTTTCTAGGGCTTTAGTCCCTTCTTCTATGAAGATTGCTCCAGACCAAATGTGCACACCTCTAGTTACTCTGGAATACAACATATGAGTCATGGCCACTAGGTTTCATTTGAGATCATGTGCCATTGAAACTCTTTAGTGATATGAGGACAAGACTGCTTTTTGTCTTCTTTCTTCCTATTTCTGTCCCATTTCTTCTGAAATTCTAGATAATTAAGAGCTACCATTTGCCCTATCCTTCTAGATTACAATGTGATGAAGTCCTGCTGATCAATTTATATCTCAAATGCATGGCATTGTGAATTGGTACTATTTCTGTTCATTTGAAGGAACACCCAATATTTGAAATCACTCTAGAGCTAGAAAAGATAGCAAAATTAAACAATCTGGTCCTGGGATATAGTAACTTTTCCCAGGGAACAGTAAGAGGGAAATATGCACCAAAGCAAAATTCTATTTGTTTTTAATTTTCATTATTACATACCTGAGGAAGATATTCTTATTTACAGGTGGGTAATTAACTTATAGCAATTCTAGGACATCAAGAAGCCCATCCTGCAAATTCCCTTGATTCAAAAATAATTCAAGTCAGTAGCTGAGGTTTCAATTCTTTCATTTAATTGATTGAATCTCATTGGCTTTTCTTTCCAGTCACTAACGCGTTAGTATAAATCTGTTGAACAGATTCTCTCAAGGCAGAGAATTTGTTCAGAAAAATCTCTCTTATATAATGAGGGACACATGACAAATTAAATATATTTGGATGGGAAGGAGTTGGAAAAAGTGCATTTAGAATTGATTTAATGCATAACAGCTGAACCCTTAGCTATAGACCAGCTCAGCCAGGGTTCTGATTAGTATCTGATTCAATGTCAGATGCATGAATGATGAAAACTTTTGTACTTACTTCATATCTCTTGAAAGGCCTGACTTGTAAAAAGATTTGGAAATTTTGAATCATCCCAAAGCATTTCTAAATGCTCACATACAAAACTATTATTTTTTGTATTTTTAAATAGTGTAGAAGTCAAATGAAAAAATAAATGATAAAGAATATTACCTTAAATGTGCTATGTTATTGACCTTCTTACATGAAAAGTCATTTTCTAAAAAAAATACAATACAAATTGTTTCTTTAAAACAACAGGAAACTTTAAATTATTTAAATAATCGTACTTTAACATAACTAAGTGACTTACTCAAGCTTTCTTGTTAGGGATGTCTAACAACTCTACTGAGTTACATATAGACAGCTGTCTTTTATGAAGTCAAAATAAGAAAGATATTTCCATACTTCTTCTTTGTTTGCTTTATAACAACCTATATTATATAAAAATTTTATCTTTTTTTTTTTTTCTTTTTTTCTGAGGCAGAGTTTTGCTCTTGTTGCCCAGGCTGGAGTGCAATGGTGCAATCATGGCTCACTACAACCTCCACCTCTCAGGTCCAAGCGATTCTGCTGCCTCAGCCTTCTGACTAGTTGGGATTACAGGTTCCCACCACCATGCCCAGCTAATTTTTGTATTTTTAGTAGAGATGGGGATTTCACCATGTTGACCAGGCTGGTCTCGAACTCTTGACCTCGTGATCCACCTGCCTCGGCCTCCCAAAATGTTGGAATTACAAGTGTGAGCCACTGCGCCAGGCTGCAAAACCTTTATCTTTAACAGCACATGGATGGCTATTGACATTTCATAAACAAACAAAAAATAAACATTTCACCCAAAGATGTGATCATCTGTAGGTTGCCTATGTAATATAGTCATAAAACATTATAACATTATATGAGCATTATAAATATAAATTAAACACAGTCTTTAATATGAATAATATTATCATCTGGCTTTTGTTAACAATTTTGATAACTACTGAATGGAAACAAAATGAGAATTCAAAAGTGCAAATAGTGTGCAATTTTTACAGAAGGTAAAAAACACAATTTCTTTTTTCCTTTAGTAGGCCCACAGCCAAGCCATTGAGAGACAAGTCCATGGGAGACAAATTATCTCATGCAGCTGAGATGTCCTGGAGATTTTCCACAGCACCACTTGGCCAGTGCCTGGACAAGGTAATTTACCGTATCTCTAAATGTCCTACTCCCAAGAGCACATTCATCTTGCCTCCCCTTGAAGCAGATCCCTTGAAGAGTTTCATGTTTACGAACATGGAGTAGTATTGTTTGGCCAACAAAATGAGAAAATGAATTGTGTTTTCAGTAAACTCATCTATTACCTTACTTCAGTTCAGAGTGATTAAACTAATAGTAATTGATGAAAATAACCAACTTAAAATGAGGAATGAGCATAAAATGTGGTTATGCCATCAGAGTTCTACCTGTGACAAGAAATGAAAATCAAATCAACTGGGCATTATCAAGCAAAACGATGGTAAGTAAAATAGATATAATTTTAGAATCATCATAAAATAACGAAAGAGATGTATTTTTATTGAGGTTTGTTTAGATACCAACAGGGATCTTTTTTCAAAGTCTGAATTTCATTAGAAAAAGCATGAAAATATATTGAAAGGCATTTATAGATTTAAAAAGATGTTAGAAGGCTTGAGGAACTTATAGAAAACATTATTATTTTGAAAAGAAAATTGGCCAAAACCTTCTGAAATGTTAACCTCAAGGAGAGAAATGAATAACATTAGTTAAGAGTTTTGATTCTAATCAACCTAAATGCCCATCAATGATAGACTAAATTAAAAAAAAGTTCTACATATAATGGAATACTAGGTAGCCATAAAAGTAATGAGATGGTGTCCTTTGCAGGGACATAGATGGAGCAGGAGGTCATTATTCTTAGCTAACTAATGCAGGAACAGAAAACCAAATACCACATGTTCTCATTTATAAGTGGGAGCTACATCATAACACATGGACACATAGATAGGAGCAACACACACTGAGTCCTGTCAGAGGGCGGAGGGTAGGAGAAGGGAGAGAGGATCAAGAAAAATAGCTGTTGAGTACTAGGCTTAGTACCAACAGTTGAAATAATCTGTTCAACAACCTCCCGTGACACAAGTTTACATACATCAGAAGTTTACGTATATAACCAACCTGCACATGTACCCATGAACTTGAAATAAAAGTTAAAAAGGAATTTTGATTCTTAAGAAAGTGGGAGAGAAGTTAAATAGATTAAAAATATTGATGAAATACTTTGAAAAGATATTATATAAATATGTATTAAGTTTCTCTGTGTCTAAACTTCTTAAAACTAGAAATAGTTTAATATTAGAAATTTCATAAAATATTGATACACCACAACACTCTTTTGAGTATTATTTTGTTTCCAATTCATACCCAGTTTAAAGAAATCATGGTTTCTACTTTGTACTTAGAAAACTACTTCTTTTTATCTAATCCATTGTATGTAGTCAAACTAAGTGTGTCAGATGCACATTTATAGAAATGTTAACCTTGTGGGCAAAATAAAGTATGGGAATGGTGTGTTTTTCTCCTGACACAAATAACTACTTCTTCATGATTGACATAATCATTTCTTGTGTCTTATTTATCTCCTTTTCTTTCACCTGCATGATTTTATTTGTATTTCTGATAAAATTACATTTTTTAAATTATTGAAATGTTTATCAACATATGTGTTCTAATCCAGATCAAAGATATGGATACTCATAAGGTTCTCATAGCAGAGAAATTACAATGGTTTGTGGGGAGGGGGTTACTAATAGTAGCCGCTGGAACAACCACAAAGGCATTATAGGAGGTGGGTAAAACCAGGGTTAAGGCAGGCTCTAGATCTTTTATTTATGTATAGTTCTAGAGGTTCTGATTCATTGGGCAGAAAAGCAATGAAATAAAAACATTAAGAGAGAGATACAGAGGTGGGTGTGTGGTGGGTGTGAGGAGGAGAACCAGATGGATGATGGTTCAGTCAGAAATTTGAAAATGTATTTGAATTTCAAATCCAAATGCATTCCCCTAATATGAAGAAAAATCTATTTACATTAAAAAATATCTGTAAGAATATGCAACACATCTCTTTCTTTCCTTCCAAATCAAGTAGTAACTAAAGGACCAGCAAATAAGGAACAATGCATCTATTTTTAGAAAAGTATATTTTCTGAGTTTGTTCTTTGCCAATCCAGTATTCCTTACTTTTCACTCTGACTTAAGGTATCTGCAACCACATTCTTCTTGTCATCCAGAAGATGGCATGGTGATATTTTCTCAAAGCCTTAGTTTAATTACTTGCATTAGTTGTTATTTACTCACACATTGGGCTTTTCTCACATTTTCTTTTGTTTCAGAAAATATATTTTAATGTAAAACATACCAGGCTATTCTTTGGTATGACACCTGATGGGAAGCTTGGATCATGTTGAGTATGTCACAAAGTGTCATGCATCATTCCTATGCCTAAGTGACAATCTCAGTTGAGACCTTCAGGTTTTCCCACCTTATCTATCTCAATGACTGGGTTCCTTTCCACTTTGCCATTCCTCATCTCTCCACTGACTGCCATATTGATTTTTCAAAATGTAAATATAATTATGTCACTCATCTTCCAAAAGTTCTTAAGTAATTGCGTATAACCCACAATATAGTGGAAAAACTGAGAGTGGTATAGAGGATCCTTTAGGCCTGGGGCCTGCCTACCTGCTCAGCATTATCTGATCCACCCTCATTAACCCCCTCAGCACTGGCTGTACTGAGAAATTTGGTATCCCCCAAAGTTATCATGACATGCTGCCCTTTAGGCTGGCCAGCTCTTTCTACCTGCTGTGAGAGAACAACTATTCTCCCTTCAAGTCCAAATGTTAGCTGTCCTGTTGATTGAGAAATATCATTAAACACATCTTTTTCCCTTCTCTGGCATCTTGTGTGTAATTCAGAACCCCAGTCATTATTGTTTTGATATTCTTCTAATCCAGCACTTTCACATAGGGGTCTTTCAATAATTCCTTGCTGAAATAAACAATCAATGAAAAAATAAATAGGTGCTTAGCAAATATTAAGAACATCAGAAGTTTTATTGCTATCTTGTACCAAGTTGCTGGAAATGTTTGAGATCACATAGAATATAACCAACATCTGCATATGACTGGAAATTCTACTACCAGATCATCATCCTACAATGAAACATTTTTTGAAAAAGATTGTCTGTGTCAGATACACCTTAGTTTAAAAACATTTTAAACTTAATTAATCTAACTTCTATATTATATTCATGGGAAAGTCAAGTCCAGGAAGGTGAAAGGAATTCACAGTAACGCAACTGAAATTAAAGGTGGGGCAGAACTAAACCAAGGTATACAGATACTCAGGCAATCATCATAATAAAAAATGAGGTCTTTATTATGAAAACGAATAGATGAAAAAAATTACAAACGGGTTCTTATTTTTATTCACCTAACTCATATAATCATTAAATGTCTATTGTCACTATGTTTAGGACACCATGCTATTATGAATGTTATGGTGTTATGGATACAAAACAAATAGCATATAGATTCTTCACTTAAAAAATTCATGTTTCATCTCTTGTCTCCTTTCTGTCTCCCTTCCACTGTCCTTCCTCTCTACCTAAGAACACTTTATAGTGTCCTAAGTTGGGCCTTCAGCTAAATTATCTAAGTAAATTTAATGGTGGAAAAAATAAATAAGCACAGCACAGAGAATCCTTATAGTCAGGCTGTGGATCAGACTCTATCTCTAAGCTCTGAGGCCTTAATAAGTCAATCTATTTTTATGAGCTTTGGTTTATAACTTCGATGGGTCAGAGCAATCTCTGCTTGTCTCTGCCACAGGCTACTTTGAGAAGAAATGATGGAAATGCTTCATTTCAAAGCATTGGCTTTGGCATCAAAGAAGCTGGTTTTGAATCTCTGCTCTGTTATTTATTAGCTGTATGAGTGTCTCTTCATGTTGAAAATGGGTTATATTTTCCACCTTATCATTGTTAGGATTACCAATATCATAAGTAAGGATAAAGGTCTGACGTTTAGGACAGTCTCAATTAACATAAATCTTACTCATTTTAGGAACGTTTGGGAGAACTTTATCAGTCCTAAAGTTCTGTAGACACCTTAGAAATTATTTCTCCCCAGACACATACTATCTAAAGCCTGCCGTTGATGAGATGGCTGGCTGAGTTGCCTTAGCCTGGATATTGGTGGTCTTCTGATTTCCTTCCAGAATCCACATCTTAACTGCAAAGATCAGCAGTGATGCTGGGTCCACATAAATGGCCTAGGAGCCTGAGGCTATGTGAAATGAGGACTACTCTGGAGTAAATTGTCATGTTCAAAAAATAAATAATGAGTCAGACCATGCCTAATTCCACAGGAAAGAGATTAGTTGCAGCAAAAACATGTGGAGTTAATTTGGTTAGAAAAGAAAAAATTAACATCTTGAATTCCACACAAAGACTGATACTCCTTGGAGTTTGTGGGGTTATTTACAGAGCCCCGTTGTTACCCTGCATAAACGTAGTAGGTACATTATAAAGCAGCAAATCAAGGATGACTATTGTTACAGTGAAGGGTTCTGTTTTATATACATTATAAACCTTATTCCACATATGTAGCCTTTACTGATATGGGACTTAGGGATTTTGAGGGAATTGAAACAAGAAATGAGATTTACATAATGCTCTCTCGAGTTCCATTTTGGCTAAATTTTAAAACATGATTTAAAAATAATGTATACTTGGAACGAGTCAGAAGAAAGCGCTTGTTTCTACAATGTGGACGTCAGCTGTAGCTTGCATAATATAAATCTTTTATTAATTCAGTGTCCCAATTGACTGCTAAATTTTGTCATTCAGAACTTGAAGTTGCTTTCAAGTTTGCTTTTTGGGATAGTTCCTACAATTACTATGAATTTTCATAGTTGTGTAGATCCTTGGCTTCATCACTTTTACTTTCTTTTGTATGCGATGCAGGAAGAATAGAATTTGCTTCTGGCTGATTCCATCTGTAGACTTGTCCCCAAGCCTCTGTTTTATTCTGCCATGTTCTTGGACTTTTCTTTCTCTCCAGCCTTAGACAAAAGGCATCTTTCCCAAAGTCCCATTTTCAGTGGTTTTTTTTGTTTTTTTTGATAACTTTCTGCAAATGGCTGTCAAAGGATCTTCTATGACACGACACTGAATAGATAAAAGAAGCAGTACTTTAGAAATAACCAAATCATCACCATTATGCCCTAATTTAGCTCATCTAGAAAAAGAGTTACATAGGACTGGGTGCGGTGGCTCATGCCTGTAATCCCAGCACTTTGGGATCGTTTGAGGTTGGGAGTTCAAGACCAGCCCGACCAACATGGAGAAACCCCGTCTCTACTAAAAATACAAAAGTAGCTGGGCATGGTGGCACATGCCTGTAATCCCAGCTACTCAGGAGGCTGAGGCAGGAGAATCGCTTGAACTCGGGAGGCAGAAGTTGCAGTGAGCCAAGATAGCGCCACTGCACTCCAACCTGGCAATAAGAGTGAAACTCTGTCTCAAAATCGAAAAAAAAAAAAGAAAAAGAAAAAAGAAAAGAAAAAGCAAAAGAGTTACATAAAGAGATTGTCTAATTTATTATATTTCCCAGGGTTTTCCCCATAGCTGAAGACCTTCTCATTTTCTTATAATAAATCCAAGGTAGTAAAATCCTTTATACTTGAACTATTTTGTTGTCCTTCAATAATACATTTGGTTTTTGTAAAATGCTTTTTTTTTTTGCAATCACTTTGAAATTATTATTATTATTATTATTATTATTATTATTATTATTATTATTTGAGACAGAGTCTCGCTCTGTTGCCCAGGCTGGAGTGCAGTGGCACGATCTCGGCTCACTGCAAGTTCCACCTCCCGGGTTCACGCCATTCTCCTGCCTCAGCATCCCGAGTACAGGGGCCCACCACCACACCCGGCTAATTTTTTGTGTTTTTAGTAGAGACGGGGTTTCACCGTGTTAGCCAGGATGGTCTCAGTCTACTGACCTCATGATTCTCCCACCTTGGCCTCCCAAAGTGCTGGGATTACAGGCCTGAGCCACTGCACCAGGCCTGAAATTAATTTTGTGTTAATCAAGAAATGTATATTTTAAGACATTAAAACTCTAGATGCATATTATTTATTCTTAAATTCTTGAAGTTTAAAATGGAAAGATTTTACAAAGATGTATTAAAATTTCATTATATAATGGTATATGTTTACATAAATGTTTGTGGTCATATATACACACACTATATACATGTACACATATACATTAATTAATGATTTAAAATCTCACAATCCAAAATAAATAGTTCTAGATTCACAATTATGTCAGTCACAATAATCTTTATGTTTTCTGTTTTCTCCAAATTCTCAAATAATACTTTAAAAATTACTACTCTTTTTTTTCACTCTGTCGCCCAGGCTGGAGTGCAGTGGCGTGATCTCAGCTCACTGCAACCTCAGCCTCCTGGGTTCAAGCGATTCTCCTGCTTCAGTCTCCTGAGGAGCTGGGATTACAGGCTCGTGCCACCTCGCCTGGCTATTTTTTTTTTTTATTTTGTATTTTTAGTAGAGATGGGGTTTCACCATGTTAGCTAGGATGGTTTCAATCTCCTGATCTTTTGATCTGCCTGCCTTGGCCTCCGAAAGTGATGGGATTACAGGCGTGAGCCACAGCACCCAGCCAAAAATTTCTACTTTTTTATCAGTATTATGTAACAGATAATACATCATGTGCTTTTCACATATTCATTCATTCATTCTTCACAACAATTCTCAGTCATATGAACTATTATTCCTATTAATACCAAACTGAGAGACAAAGTAACTCAAGTTCCTACAGCTTTTGAGAGGCAGAGAGGAATTATATTCACTCCTTTATCTTAACCATTACATTGACCATTTTGTTTATCACATTGCCTTTTATTATAATCAAAGGGATGCAATGAAAAACACCTTTAGAAACTCAACTACAATACAATCGTATTAAGCACGTAGAGTATACATCAGTAATACAGAAGGAATAAAGAACAGTAAAATATAGCTGTTTTTTATTCTAAACAAATGATGAAAAAACACTGTTTCATGAAATAGAAACATTGGGTTGAGATTAATAGTTTGAAATATGGAAAGCTTATTGGTATATTTTCAAATAGCAATTAAGATCTAGGCAGAAAAATAAAACCACTTCAGGTTTTTCAAACTGAGGTTATTTGATACAGGAATTGGGTAAAAGACTTGAGAGTGGGGTCAACCAGAAATTAGCAACAACAAGGAAGCTGTTATCATCACACCTGAAGGGCAGTGAGAGCAGGTGTTGTTACCATTGGAATCCAGAAATCATGGCTGCCTCCCAGCTGCTTGTAAATAGGAAGGATGGGCTGGAGAAAAGAGCTAGAGGCACAGAGGAAGCAGCTACAACCAGAGACATCACAGGAAGGAGAGGGAAAGGGAAAAGCCCTATCTCCTGCCTCTAGAATTCCAATCATTGCATCCAGCCTTCTATTTCAGATCCAAGGCAGAAAAAGTAAAACCACTTCAGGTTTTTCAAACTGAGGTTATTTGATACAGGAATTGGGTAAAAGACTTGAGAGTGGGGCCAACCAGAAATTAGCAACAACAAGGAAGCTGCTATCATCACACCTGAAGGGCAGTGAGAGCAGGTGTTGTTACCATTGGAATCCAGAAATCATGGCTGCCTCCCAGCTGCTTGTAAATAGGAAGGATGGGCTGGAGAAAAGAGCTAGAGGTACAGAGGAAGCAGCTACAGCCAGAGACATCACGGGAAGGAGAGGGAAAGGGAAAAGCCCTATCTCCTGCCTCTAGAATTCCGATCATTGCATCAGGCCTTCTATTTCAGATCCAACCTGGAAACCTAAGGCCAAGGGCTTCTTAAGGTAAGTTCCTGAAAAAATGCAGTAAAGCTAAAGATGGGCACAATGTAGACCTGAGAGAAGGCAGTTCAGTTATCCTCCCTCCTCCATAGTTCACCAAAATTTAATGGGGTGAATTTAGATAAATCATCAAACTACTGTGAAACTGCGTCTTTATGTAGAAAATAAAAATATTACATGCTACTTCTGCCTCATAGGAATATTGAGTGAAGCAAATGAGATGATTGGTATGAATGCTTTGTCTATGTGGCAAGGCTCAATAAAAATATAAACTTTTACCATGTGGGTATTTAATAAAGTACAACAGTTCTTGTTCTATTGATTAAAGAACTCTAGCAACAATTGCAACTGGCGGGAACTTTTATTGATCATTTTATAACAATTGTTAAGGGTACAATTATCTTTTTAAACTTTTAAGTTCAGTGCTACATGTGTAGTTTTGTTACATAAGTCAACTTGTGTCATGAGGGTTTGTGGTACAGATTATTTATCACCCGGGTATTAAGCCTAGTACCCATTTGTTATTTTTCTTGATCCTCTCTCTCCTCCCATCCTCCACTCTCCAATAAGCCCAGTGTGTGTTGCTCCCCACTATTTGTCCATATGTTTTCATTACTTAGCTCCCACTTACAAGTGAGAACATTTGGTATTTAGTTTTCTGTTCTTGTGAGTTTCTGAGAATACTGACCTCCAGCTCCATCCATACCCCTGTAAAGGACATGATCTCATTCATTTTTATGGTTGTGTAGTATTCCATGGTGTATATGTATAAGTCAGTAAGTTGTAGATTTTAAAATAATTTCATGAGCTTATATACCTACAAAAATAATGATTATTTTCAATTTTTGTGAGTACATAGTAGGTGTACGTATTTATAGCCTGAAATAAATGTTTTGATGAAAAACATGAAATGTTTTAATATATACATGCAATATGAAATAAGCACATTATGAAATATGGTGTATCCATCCCCTCAGGCATTAATCTTTTGAATTGCAAGCAATGCAATCACATGCTTTAAGTTATATTGAAATCTACAATTATTATTGACTATAGTCACCCTATTGTGCTATCAAATAATAGGTCTTATTCATTCTTTCTCCCTATTTTCTTTGTACCCATTAACCATCCCAAACTTTCCTCCAACCCCTCACTATCCTTCCCAGCCTCTAGAAACCATCCATCTACTCTATGTCCATGAGTTCAATTGTTTTGATTTTAAGATCCCACAAATAAGGGAGAACATGCATTGTTTGGCTTTTTGTGCATGGCTTATTTCACTTAATGACCTCCAGTTCTATCCATGTTGTTGCAAATGAATGGATCTCATTCTTTTTTATAGTTGAATAGTATTCCATTTTGTATGTGTACCACATTTTGTTTATCCATTTGTCTCTTGATGGACACTTAGATTGCCTCCAAATATTAGATATTGGAAAGTGTGCTACAACAAACATACAAGTGCAAACATCTATTCAACATACTGACTTTCTTTGTTTTGCTTATTTACCCAACAGTGGGATTACTAGCTTACACAGTAGCTCAGTTTTTAATTTTTGAGGAATCTCCAAACTGTTCTCCATAGTAGTTGTACTAATTTACATTGCCACCAACAGTGTACACAGGTTTCTTTCTCTCCATATCCTAGCCAGCATTTGTTATTGCCTGTCTTTTGCATATAAGTCATTTTAACTGGGGTGACATGATATCTTATTGTGATTTTGATTGGCATTTCTCTGATGATCAATGATGTTGGGCACCTTTTCGTATGCCTGTTTTCCATTTGTATGTCCTCTTTTGAGAAATGTCTATTCAAATCTTTTGCCCATTTTTGATCAGGTTATTAGATTTTTTCCTATGGAGTTGTTTGAGCTATTTACATATTCCAGTTATTAATCTGTTGTTCAGATTCGTGGTCTGCAAATCTTTCTTCCATTTTGTGAGTTGTCTCTACACTTTGTTGATTGTATCCTTTGCTGAGCACTACAGCACTACTGTTTATTCTCACAAGCAATATATGGTTGTTCCGGTTTCTCCATATTCCTGCTTTTAAAGCTTTTTAAGCTTAAGATTTTTAACTTGATGTAATCTTATTTGTTCATATGTGCTTTGGTTGCCTGTGCTTCTGGAGTATGGCTCAATAAATCTTTGATCAGACCAATAACCTGGAGATTTCCCCAATGTTTTGTTGTGGTAGTTTCATAGTTTGAGGTTTTAGATTTAATTGTTTAATCCATTTTGATTTGCTTTATGTATATGGTGAGAGAGAGGAATTAACTTAGCCAAAGAAGTGAACAATTTGTATAATGGACACTATGACACACTGAAGAAAGAAATCAAAGAGAACACTGAAAAATGGGAAAATAGTCTATGCTCATGGATTGGAAGAATCATATTGTTAAAATGTCCAACAATGTTCCAAATCAAACTACAAATTCAATGTAATCCTTATGCAAAATTATTCAATGTTTCATTGGTATTTTGTTTCATTCTTTCGCATGTGTATATCCAGTTTTCCCAGCACCATTTGTTGAAGAGACTATCTTTCCCCCAGTGTATGTTCTTGCACCTTTGTTTAAAATGAGTTCACTGTAGGTGTGAACTCATTTTTAACCACATTGACTATTCTGGGTATTTTCTGCTTCTATATAAATTTTCGGATTTTTTTTTCTATTTCTGTGAAGAATGTCTTTGATATTTTGATAAGGATTGCATTGAATTTATAGATTGCTTTGGAACATTGTTGTACACTATATTGATTCTTCCAATCCACAAACATAGACTATTTTCCAATTTTTTTCAGTGTTTTCTTTAATTTCTTTCTTCAGGGTCTTATAGTTTCCATTATTCAAATCATTAACTTGTTTGGCTAAGTTAATTCCTAGGTATTTTATTTTCTGTGTGGCTACAGTAAATGGGATTACTTTTTAAATTTCCATTCCACATTGTTCACTTTGGTATATAGAAATGCAACTAATTTTTGTATGTTGATTTTGTATCCTTCAACTTCACTCGATTTGTTTATCAGTTCTAATAGTTTTCTTTTGGAGCCTTTAGGTTTTTCCAAATATAAGATCATATCATCTGCAAACAAAGGTAATTTGATTTCTTCCTTTCCAGTGTGGATTCCCTTTATATCTTGATCTTGTCTGACTGCTCTGGCTAGGACTTTCAGTATACTATGTCGAATAACAGTGGAGACAGTGTGAATCCCTATTGTGTTCCAGATCTTAGCAGAAAGGCTTTCTGTAATTATCTTTAATGCTAGAACTAAAGGATATATAGATATATATGTTTCTATATTTATATAAACACATAAAAGTTTGAGATCTAACATGATGTTATTGTTTTATTGAATATAATATACTGATTTAATATTTGTATTTTGGAGGAAATTAGACTACTTTGTAAATAACATGAATTTTGATGTCTCTACATGATTAAGTTAGACTATCTGATAACTTACATTAATAATTTTAGAAACACTTTCTGGAAAATTTGTACTGGCAATATGCAGGCAATATAAATTGCATTAAAAGTTGTATTCTGTAAGTTAATGATGTCAGTTTAAGATGTATGGAGAACTTGAAATGCATTTTTGCATAAAAAATCTCAAGACATTCTAGTAATCACAAATTTTATCCACAATGAATTATAAGTACTGTTTGAACCTAATGTAAAATCAAATGTCATTAAGTAACTTGTCTTTTAAACATAAATATGTTGAAACACACAAAAACACTACTCAACCAAAGAAACAGATGGTAACTAAGATTAGCATTTTGAGGAACTGCCAAACTGTTTCCCAAAGTGACTGCATTATTTATATTCTCACAAGCAATATACGGTTGTTCTAGTTTTTCTACATTCCTGCTAACACTTGTGATTGTCTCTTGTTTATTATAGCCACCCCACTTGGTCATGGTGTATAAATATTTTTATATATTGTGAGATTCAGTTTGCTAGGATTTTTTTGAGGATTTTTGAATCTATATTGGCAAGAGTTATTTTCTTTAGTTTTGTTCTAATGTCTTCATCTGGTTTTAATATCAGTGTAATATTTGATACATAGAATAAATTGGGAAGTTAGTTTATATATTTTTACATATTTTGAATTGTATATAATTTGAAAATATTTTATCCCATTCATTTTGTAGTTGTTCTTTTCATTTTCTTTTTTTAAATAAATAATTCTTTTTTAAAAATTTTAGCTTTAGGGGATACATGTACAGGTTTGTTACATGAATATATCATGTAAATGGTGAAGTTTGGGCTTCTCTAGTACCCACCACCAAAATGGTGAACACTGTGCCAATAGGTAATTTTTTAACCCTCATCCCGTCTCCCATTCTGCCCCATTTTAGAGTCCCCAATGTATATTACTTTCATCTTTATGTCCATTTGTACCCATTGTTCAGATCCAAATTCTAAGAATATATAATATTTAAATTTATGTTTTTGAGTTATTTCACTTAGGATAATGGCTTCCAGTTCCACCTATGTTGCTACAAATTACATGATTTTATTCTTTTTAATGACTGTATATTATTGCATGGTATGTGTACATTCCATGGTGTGAGACATTTTCTTTGTCCAACCAACCATTGAGAGACATTTAGGTTCATTTCATGACTTTGCTATTGAGAATAGCACTGCAATAAACATACTAATACAGGTGTCTTTTTGATATAATGATTTATTTCACTTTGGGTAGAACCGAATAGTGGGATTGCTGGATTGATTAGTAGTTCTATTTTTAATTCTTTGAAAAGTCTCCATACTGTTTTCCATTGAGGTTTTACTAATTTACATTCCCATAACTGTGTATAAGCATTACCTTTTCTCTACATCCATGTCAATGTATTTTTTTTTCTTTTTAATAATAGCCATTCTTACTCATTCTTGCTGCTGTAAGATGGTATCTTACTATGGTTTTAATTTGCATTTATCTGATGATTAATAATGTTGATCATATTTTCATGTTTGTTGACTGCCTGTATGTCTTCTTTTGAGAAATATCTGTTTGTTTCCTTTGTCCATATTTTAATGGGGTTATTTTTGTTGTTGTTGAGTTGTTATTGAGTTGTTGGATATTAGTCATTCATCATAGGCATAATTTGCAAATATTTCCTTGCATTCTGTAGGTTGCTCATTTATTTACTCTGTTAATTAGCAGTTTTGCTGTGTGGAATCCTTTTAGTTTAATTAAATCTCATTTGTTTATTTTTGTTGCATTTGCTTTTGAGGGCTTTGTTATAAACTCTTTGCCTAAGGCAATGTCCAGAGAAGTTTTTCTAGGTTTTCTTCTAGGAATTTTATAGTTTCTGATCTTCCATTAAAGCATTTAATCCACCTTGAATTAATTTTTGTATATGGAGAGAGATAAGGGGTCTAGTTTCATTCTTCTGCATATAGCTAACCAATTTTTCTAACACCATTTATTGAATAGGGTGTTCTTTCTACATTGTTTATTTTTGTCATCTCTGTTGAAGATCAGTTGGTTGTAGGTATGTGGCATCATTTCTGGATTTTCTATTCTGTTTCATTTATCTGCGTGTCTATTTTTGCTTCAGTATCCTGCTGTTTTGGTTACTCTATCTTTGTAGTATCATTTGAAGTCAGGTAATGTGATGCCGTCAGCTTAGTTCATTTTTGCTCAAGATTGCTTAAGGTATTTGAGCTCTTTTTTTTTTTTTGGTTCTACCTGATTTTTAGGATTGTTTCTTCTAATTCTGTAAATAATGACATTGATAATTTAAAAGGAATAATATTGAATCTATATATTGCTTTGGGCAATAAGATGATTTTAATGATATTGATTCTTCCAACCCAAGAACATGGGATGTTTTCACATTTTTTTGTTCCAAGTATGATTACTGTCATCAGTGTTTTGCTGTTTGCTTTGTAGAACTCTTTCACCTCCTTGGTGAAATATGTATCTAGGTATGTTTTTTTTTTTTGTTCGTTTGTTTTTTTTGTGGCTAATGTAAATGGGATTGCATTCTGGATTTTGCTCTCAGCCTGAACATTATTGGTGTATATAAATACTACTGATTTTATGAATTGATTTTGTATCCTGAAACTTTGCCAGTCATTTATCAATTCTAGGAGTCTTTTGAAGGAATCTTTGGGATTTTCTAGCTATAAGATAATGTCATCAGCAAACAGAGATAACCTGACTCCTTCTTTTCCAATTTGAATACCTTTTATTTTTTCTCTTCCATAATTACACTGGCTAGGACTGCCAATATCATGTTGAATAAGAGTGGTGTGAATGTACCTGCTTCTTTTGTCCCAGGTATTTATTTGGAATGTTTTCAACTTTTCCATATTCAGAATGATCTTGGCTGTGGTTTTTGTTTTAAATGACCCTTATTATTTCAAGATAAGTTCCACTGATTTGTATGTGGTGTTTATATCTAAATAGAAGTTGGATTTTATTGAATCCTTTTTCTGCATCTATTGAGATGATTATGTGGTTTTTGTTTTAAATTCTGTTTATGTGGTGTATCACATTTATTGATTTGTGAACGTTGAACTATCCTTATATCTCTAGAAAAAAACACACTTGATTGTGATGTATTACTTTTTCATGCAGTGTTGGATTTGGTTTGTGATATAGTTTAGTTCTGTGTCCCCACCCAAATCTCATCTTGAATTGTGCTCCCATAATTCTCATGTGTTATGGGAGGGACCCGGGGACAGATAATTTGAATCATGGGAGCAGTTTCCCTTATATTATTCTCGTGGTAGTGAATAAGTCTCATGAGAGCTGATAGTTTTATCAGGGGTTTCTGCTTTTGCATCTTTCTCATTTTCTCCTGCTGCTGCCATGTAAGAAGTGCCTTTCGCCTCCTGCCATGATTCTGAGGACTCCCCATGTGGGACTGTAAGTCCAATTAAACCTCTTTTTCGTCTCCGTCTTGGGCATGTCGTTATCAGCAGCATGAAAACAGACTAATACAGTAAATTGGTACCAGTAGAGTGGAGCATTGCTGAAAAGATACCTGAAAATGCGGAAGCAACTTTGGAACTGGTAAGAGGCAGAGGCTGGAACAGTTTGGAGGGCTCAAAAGAACACAGGAAGATGTGGGAAAGTGTAAAACTTCCTAGAGACTTGTTAAATGGCTTTGACTAAAAGCCTGATAGTGATATGAACAATAAGGTCCAGGCTGAGGTGGTCTCTCTCAGATGGAGATGAGAAAATTGTTGGGAATTGGAACAAAGGTGACTCTTGTTATTTTTTAGTAAAGAGACTGATAGCATTTTACCCCTGCCCTAGAGATTTGTGAAACTTTGAACTTCAGAGAGATGATTTAGGCTTTCTGGTGGAAGAAATTTCTAACAAGCAAAGCATTCAAGAGGTGACTTGGGTGCTATTAAAGGCATTCAATTTTAAAAGGGAAGCAGAACATAAAAGTTCAGAAAATTTGCAGCCTGACAATGTGATAGAAAAGAAAGTTCCATTTTCTGAGGAGAAATTCAAGCCAGCTGCAGATATTTGCATAAGCAACGAGGAGCCAGATGTTAATCCCCAAGGCAATGGAGAAAATATCTCCAGGGCATGTCAGAGACCTTTGCAGCAGCCTCTCCCATCACAGACCCAGACGTCTAGGAAGAAATAATGGTTTCATGGGCAAGGCCCAGGGTCCCTGTGCTGTGTGCACTCTAGGGGCTTAGTGCCCTGCATCCCAGCTGCTCCAGGCATGACTGAAAGGGGCCATTGTAGAGCTCAGGCTGTGGCTTCAGAGGGGGCAAGCCCCAAGCCTTGGCAGCTTCCACATGATGTCAAGCCTGCGGGTGTGAAGAAGTCGAGAATTGGGGTTTGAGAACCTCTGCCTAGATTTTGGAAGATGTACGGAAATGCCTGAATGCCCAGGCAGAAGCTTGCTGCAGGGGTGGGGCTCTCATAGAGAACCTCTGCTAGGGCAGTGCAGAAGGGAAATGTGGAGTTGCAGCCCCCACACAGAGTTCCTACTAGGGCACCGCCTAGTGGAACTGTGAAAAGAGGACCACCATCCTCCAGACCCGAGAATGATAGATCCACCTACAGCTTGCATTGTGCACCTTGAAAAGCCACAGACATCAACTCCAGCCCATGAAAACAGCTGGGAGGGAGGGTATACCCTGCAAAGCCACAGGGGCAGAGCTGCCCAAGACCATGGGAACCCACCTCTTACATTATCATTACTTGGATGTGAGACCTGGAGTCAAAGGAGATCATTCTGGAGCGTTAAAATTTGACTGCCTCGCTGGATTTTGGACTTGCATGGGCCCTGTAGCCCATTTGTTTGGGCCAATTTCTCCCATTTGGAATGGTTGTATTTACCCAATACCTGTACCTCCATTGTATCTAGAAAGTAACTAGCTTGCTTTTGATTTTACAGGCTCATAGACTGAAGAGCCTTGCTTTGTCTCTGATGAGACACTGGACTGTCAACTTTTGGGTTAATGCTGAAACGAGTTAAGGCTTTGGGGGATTGTTGGAAAGGCATGATTGGTTTTGAAATGTGAGGACATGAGATTTGGAGGGGTCGGGGTAAAACGATATGGTTTGGCTTTGTGTCCGCACCCAAATCTCATGTTGAATTGTACTCCTACAATTACCACATGTTGTGGGAGGGTTCCCTTTGGAGAGAATCTGAATTATGGGGGCAGTTTCCTCAATACTGTTCTTGTGGTAGTGAATAAGTCTCACGAGATCTGATGGTTTTATCAGGGGTTTCTGCTTTTGCATCTTTCTCATTTTCTCTTGCCATCGCCATGTAAGAAGTGTCTTTCACCTCCCACCATGATCTGTTGTATCATGATTCTGAAGCCACCCCAGCCATGTGTAACTGTAAGCCCAGTTAAACCTCTTTTTCTTCCCAGTCTCAGGTATGTCTTTATCAGCAGCATAAAAATGTACGAATACAGTTTGCTAAAATTTTGTTGAGAATATTTGCATGTATGTTCATCAGGGATATTGGCTTACTGTTATCTTTTCTGTTGTGTTCTTGAGTGATTTTGTTATCAGGGTGATACTGGTTTCGTAGAATGCATTAAGGAGGAGCCTTTCTCCTCAGTGTTTTGGAATAGGTTTCAGAAATATTGGTACCAGCTCCTCTTTGACATCTGGTAAAACTCAGCTATGAATCCATCTGGTCCTAGGCTTTTCTGTTGAGAGATTTTATATAACCGATTGAATTTAATTAATCATTATTAGTTTGTTCAGGATATTTATTTCTTTCTGATTCATTCTTGATGGTCGATGTATTTCCAGGAATTTATCCATTTGCTCCAGCTTTTTGGGTTTGTGTGTGTAGAGATGGAGACAAGTTCATTGTAGTCTCTGATGAGCTTTCATATTTCTGTGGTATCAGTTTATCAGTTGTAATATTACCCTTATCATTTCTTATTGTGCTTATTTGAATCATCTTTCTCTTTATCTTGGTTAATCTAGCTTGTGGTCTATCCATTTTTTTTCATTCTCTAGAAGAACCAACTTTTTATTTTCTTGATTCTTTGTTTCATTTTTCTGGTCTCAATCTCATTTAGTTCTTCTCTGATCTTTGTTATTCCTTTCTTCTGTTAGCTTCAGGTTTGGTTTGTTCTTGTTTTTCTGTTTCCTTAAGGTACAACATTACGATGTCAATTTGAAATCTTTCTATCTTTTTAAAATAGGCACTTAACACTATAAACTTCTTCTTAGTACTGCTTTGGCTGTATCCCAGAGGTTTTGGTCTGTTGTATCTCTGTTTTCGTTTGTTTCAATTACTTTTTATTTCTGCTCTAATTCAGTTGTTTACTCAAAAGTCAATGAGGAGTGAGTGTTTTAGTTTTCATGTATTTGTGTAGTTTTGAAAGTTCCTCTTTGTATTGATCTCTTTTTTATTTGTTTGTTTATTTGTTTGTTTTTTGTGAGACGGAATCTCACTCTGTTGCCCAGGCTGGAGTGCAGTGGCATGATCTCAGCTCACTACAGCCTCCACCTCCCAGGTTCAAGTAATTCTCCTGCCTCAGCCTCCCAAGTAGCTGGGACTACAGGTGACACCACCACGCCCGGTTAATTGGTATTGATTTCTAATTGCACTGTGGTCTGAGATGATACTTGATGAGATTTTGATTTTTTAAATTTATTGAGACTTGCTTTATGACCAGGCATACAATGAATTTTATAGAATGTTCCATGCACAGATGGGAAAAATGTATATTCTGTGGTTGTTGGGTTGAGTGTTCTGCAAATGAATATTAGGTCCATATGGTCTAGAGTACAGTTTAAGTCCAGAGGTTTTTGTTGTTGATGATTTACTGTCTCTGTGATCTATCTAGTGCTGTCGGTGAAATGTTGAAATTCTCCAGTATGATTGTATTGCCTCTATCTCTTTTCTTAGATGTAATAGTATTTGTATTATCAATCCGTGTGCTCCAGTATTGGGTGCTTATATATTAAGATGGTTGAATCTGCTTGTTGTTTTCGATGTTTTATTATTATATAATGCCCTTCTGTCTTAGAAATGCCTATAAGTCATAGGTTTGGTCACTTTACATAATCCCATATTTCTCAAAATCTTTGTTCATTTAATTAAATTCCTTTTTCTTTACTTTTGTCTGATTGGATTAATTCAAAAGACTAATCTTTAGGCTCTTTAATTCTTTCTTCTGCTTGTTCTAATCTGTTGTTAAAGTTTTTAATTGTATGTTCAAATTTCTTCACTAAATTTTTCATTTCTAGAAGTTCTGTTTTTTTAATTTTTTTTAAACTATATCTATCACATCTTTCATATCCTAAATTGCTTTTTTGGTTTATTTGTGTTGGTTTTCAACTTTCTCTTGAATCTATCTCACTGACCTTCCTTACAGTTCACATTTTGAATCCTTTATCTGCCATTTTAGAAGTTTCATTTTGATTAGGATCCATTGCCATAGAGCAGCATAATTCTCTGGCGGTGTTGAAGTACTCTGTCTTTTTGTATTGTCAGAGTTTTTGTGCTGATTTCTTTTCATCTGAAGAAGCTGTCATTTCTTATCTTTGGAATTGCTATAATTTAATTGGGACTTTAAAAAAATTGTTTCTCCCTTGAGCGGCTGACTGTAGTGTATGTTGTGTATGATCATTTGGCTTTGTTTCTGGGTGCTTCCAGGGGACCAAGGCTCTGTGTGGGTTCATTTGTTAGAGATAGCTTTGCCTCATGGCTTCCTCAAATTCTACTCATTGTAGCTATGTACTGGATGGATGAGCTGACTCACTATCTTCTGTGGGGCTGGGAATGCAGGTGTCCCAGGAAGCTTCTTTTGTACCCTAGTACTGTGGCCTTCTGTCAGCAAGGTTTTTATTTGGTGTTACAGTTTTGTCTCCTGTCCAGTAGGTGGTGATTTAAGAGCAAGGGTTAGCTTGCCATCAGGTACACTGATGATGAGTGGAAGCACCCACCCTGATAGGATAGCAGAGGAAGTTCCTGGTGGGAGGCACTGAGGTCTGGGGTGAGAGAGAGGGGGCTGTCTCAGCTCCTTGTCCTGGGCAGGCAGAAGTATGATTTAGTTTACTATCAGGCCCCTGTTAGTGAATAGGGCTCATAAACTTCAGTTCAGATATACCCTGTCTTTCCCTCTGGGCCTCAGTGCATCTGAGGTCTGTGGGAAATGCCCCTCTTGTGGTTACCTCTGACATGGCCTCAGAGCAGAACATCTTTGCCCTGATCAAAAAAAAAAAACAAAAAAACCAAAAAACTCTGCAGCTGCCCTCCATTGCAGGAATGCTGCTGCTTGGTGTAGGGAGCAGGAGATTATCCAACTCTTCCTGACACCCAGGACCACAAGCACACTTTCAACCTGGGTCCAGCAACCATGAATAGCACTGGAAAGGCTGTCTCTAAGCGCACTTGTGCCAGCTTCCAGCAGGAAAGGCCTCAGCTGTGTCTGCAGTAGCGTGAGGAGGTAAGAGGAGATACCCTCTCCATGTCTGCTCCCAGCCACTAGTGTTGCTTGTCTGCTGGTGATATGGTTTGCCTCTGGGTCCCCACCCAAATTTCACCTTAAATTGTAATAATCCCACGTGTCGTGGTAATTGAATCATGGGGGCGAGTTTTTCCCATGCTCTTCTTGTGATAGTGAATAAGTCTCATGAGATCTGATCGTTTCATAAAGGGGAGTTCCCCTGCACGTGTTCTCCTGCATACCTCCATGTAAGACGTGACTTTGTTCCTCATTCACCTTCCACCGTGATTGTAGGGCATCCCCCACCATGTGGAACTGTGTGCCAAAGTAATCCTCTTTCCTTTATAAATTACCCAGTCGCAGGTATGTCTTTATTAGCAGTGTGAGAACAGCCTAGTACAGCTGGGACAGAACAATGCTTCCTCTCTCCGGACAGCTGCACTGCGCTGTGTTTCCTTTATCCCAAGAGGGGTTTGGTGAGGTATGCTCCCGTCACCTAGGGGCTATCCATCCTAAGGGCTAGATCTCCAGGGATTCACTGGTCCCCTGTGGCTGCCAAAGCCAGAGCAGATTCTGGGGAACATTTGTGGGGCATCTGGGGATAAGGCAACCTTGGTAGTTGCCCTTGATGGAGGCACAACCAATGCAGTGCCTGCTCCCTCAGTTTGGATATGAAGGAGTGCCTGTGCTCTTGCAGGAGCTAGTCACCTGTCGCTCTGACCCCAAGAAGCTCCTAAATTGTCAAGGACAGTGTTGCCTGGGCTCCAGAGGGCAGAGAGGCTCCTGGACAATTCAGTGGTCAGCAGTCTATTGCAGGGGCGAGGAGAGAAGAGAATACCCACACCTACCCTTTGCATGGGACTCCAGGTTCCTTGGAGTCCAATCTGCCAGATTCTTGCTGCCTTCCCTTTCTGCACTCCAGTTTCTTCCCATGGGTTTCCTGACAGGTTTCAGCACTCTTCCCTCAGCTTTCCGCTCCTGGAATGACCATTCACTTATAATTTTGATCTTTCTCAGGAAAGCTTACATCCTTTGTCTCTAGTTGGTCATCATTTCCCTGCTTCCACTACCACATTGTCTTGATTACTGTAGACTTGCAGTAAGATTTGAAATAAAAAAATACAAGTCCTCCAACTTTGTTCTCCTCTTCCAAGATTGTTTTGGCTACTTACTAGTCACAGAGTGGCAGAGGCTGTGGTGGAGTTATCTTGATCTCCTGCAGCAGAGCACATGGAGCAGTGAAGAATGGACCACCGTTCATTTTCTTGATGATATTCTTTTGCAGCATAAAAGTTTTCAATTTTCATAAAGTTCAAATTATCATTTTTTCTTTTGTTTTTTTTTT